>NC_133604.1:1254447-1610613 GCF_964106895.1 Numenius arquata | reverse complement strand
GGAGGAGAGGAGGAGCGAGGGGCGGTTCTGCGGGCTCCCCAGGTCCCCCGGGACCGGCCAGCTGCGGATGCAGGACGGAGCAGAGACATCGCCGGCTCCAGGAGCACCGATGTGTTGGCAGGTCCCGGTGCTGCCTGGGGTTCCTGAGGGGCTGCCGGCTCCGTCAAACATGGGTGTCCATGGTTGTGTGTGCAGGCCCCCGGTGTGTGTGTATCTGCACCGCATCCTCCATCCTCGCTGTGGGGAGCGCGGCCCTGGCAGCCCGACCGGCTGCTCCAGCCAGGCCCTCCCTGCCGGCTGCCGGGCTGTTTCCGGAGCCGCCATATGCCAAGCTCACAAGCTCTTCATCAGGGCAACCGGAGCCAGAGGTTTTCCCAAAACGCCTGTGACACCCTCATGCTGCAGCGTCTGCCCTGGTGGTGCCAGCAGGGGCAGAAGGACGCTCTCACGGTGCTCATCCTGCACCGGCAGCACCTGTCCCTGGGGGCTCATCTCCCCGTGCCGGGGCAGTGAGGTAGATGATGTCTGGAGTGGCGTGAGGTCCATCCTCCTCCAAACCAGGGCTGGTTTTGGCAGGATTTGGGCACTGCCATGGTGACTCCTTCTGCGGGTCCCAGCCAGCGTGCAGGGTGTTGCCTCGTGCTTTGGATCCCCATGGGGCATGGGGAGCCACCGCTTCCCCTGGGGACGGCGTCCAGGCCTCGCGCAGCTGAGCTGGGACTGGGGGTCCCCGTGGAGGCAGCCCCGAGGTGGGGTGGTAGGATGGAGCTGGCGGCTGGGAGCAGAGGCATCTCCTCCCTGCAGCCCTGCAGCAGCACAGCCCCTTCTTGTGGTTTGCTTTTTTCCTGCACTCAGCACTTCATAAAAGCATCCAATGCGACCACAGAGCAATCTCCAGCCCCATCCCAGCACCACAGCCGCCACCGCTGGCCCAAAGGGAGGGGAGCATCTAAATACGGCAGTGCTTCAATGCGCAAGAGCTGGTCGGCAGGTTTTGGCCGATGTCCGGCTGCGATGAGCACACCCCAGCCCATCGGTTCAGCTGCTCTGTCTCCTTCCCCGCACACACCACAGGACCCCTGGTCCCTGAGCACGTCCCGGCTCATGGACACGGGCACCACCAAACCTGGGGACCAATACAACCAGGAAACTTGTACAAATCTGAGCTGATACCAGTGCAACGTTATCTGCTCTTCCTGAGCAAGTGGTGCTGGTGTAATGGGCAGGATGTGCGCTGGGGATCCCTGCCAGGGCAGTCTCAGCCAAGACGATGACCGATGATGCGACAGCGGGTTGTCCCTTGAGGGGCCATCCTGGGGATCCCCAAGCTCAATATTCCCAAAGGGCCCTTGTGTAAGAGGGACGATGGCAGTTGGCACAAAGCTGGGGACACTGTCAGCACCCAGGAGAAAGGGTGGGTGACCTTGGGGACAAGCGCCAGAACCATGGGATGAAATTTCATAAAGCTGAGAGCAAGGCTGCACATTCTGGGAGCAACCCAGAGTCTGAGCTGGAAACTCATCCTGGGAAATGGGACCAGGGAGGCGGATTGGGTGGCTGGGAGCCACCATGCCATGGGGACCAGGTCACCTTTGCCTTTGACAGAGATGAGCTGCAGCTGTGCCGTGGGCAGGGCTGGGCTGTAAAGGCATCAGGGCTTCATCTGGGGTTTGTCTGGGGCCACTGGGCTGGCTCAGCCCTGTGGGGGCAAGCTGGGAGCAAGCTGGGCTCATCACACACAGAGGATGCTTTTGGCAGGGAGTGAGCAGGTACGACTCGCTTGGGACTTCTGGGAGTGGGATTTCTGGTGTTCCCCAGCTCTGGGACAGAGAGTTTCTGTGCAGTGTCTGTAGGGGGGAAGAAGGAAAATGGAAGAGAGGGCTGAAGGGGTTTGTTTAGCCCTGGCAGGGCACCGAGAGGCGAGTGGTGCTGCCCAGGGCCCTGTGGGACAGTCCCTGACGGTGTGAGCGAGGGGCAGATCTGATCCTATGGCAGCAGGAGGTTTCATGTGTCTTCTTGGGAACAATTGCATCAGGGAGAGGGAGATGCTGTAATGAAAACACTCCATCATCGGTTGGGGCCATTAACCTGCCTTGCTCAGCTTAAACAGCTTGCGGAGAGCGCTGGGGCTGGTTCCCAGCAGCGGTGAGGATGAGCACTGCCCCAGCTCCGGTTACCACTGCCTGTCCCAGCATTGACACTCGAGCTGGGGTGAAGGTGACCGGGGACAGTCACAGCCAGGAGCACGGTGGCACCGGTGCCTGGGGAGTGAGTCCTGACCCCACGACTGGGGACAAACCGTGGCCGTGTCCCCATGTTGCAGGCAGGGGGGTGCTGTCCTGGTTCGTGCAAGTTTTTTGGAGATGCTGGAGGAGTCTTTGGGCTCGTTCCAGCTCCTCCCTCGCCGGGAGTTATTTTTACCCTCTCTCAGGTAAAGCTTTGGTGGGGGAGAGGGATGGGGGATGCTATAATTAGCCGTGACATCAGCCCCCGTGGCGGCGCGTGCTGGGATGATGCCACCACACCCTGACCCACTGCTGTGGTCCAGGGATGCTCGATGCCCTCCCCTACCACAGCGAGGGACGCGGGATGGTGAAAGGAGCCTGGTTTTTCCTGGCTCCGGCATAGTGTTTGGCCACTGTCCTGGGGTGGTTCGGCCCCGCTCGCTGCTCTGCAGCTCGTCACGGGCCCGGGAAAGGAGGTTCCCCGGAGCGGGGGAGCACGGAGGCGGCAGGGGGGGAAGCAGGAGGGGGATTTGACGGCAGCAACAGCACATTTCACAGCCTGTCACGCTTTAATGGCAGAGGAGATCAAAGCCGGGATGGAGTTATTCATAGAGATAAACCAGTCCCCGAGGAGGCGAGGAGAAAACAACATTGCAAGCTCTGTTATCCCAGGCCTGCAAGCGGCAGCCCGGCCCTGGGGAGGCTGTCGCAGAAAGCGCCCGGGGAGCTGGACCCTCTTGGTTTTGTAACTGGGCTCTGCCTGTCCCTGGCAAGGACCGGCTGAGCCGTGGCTGAGCTGCCTGCGCCGAGCCCAGAGGTCGGAGCTGCTGGTGGGGAGGGATGAGATGGGGTGCAACTGGGAGCAGGATTTGTGGGATGGATATCTGGTGGGGCAGATGGGCAGCCTACAGCTGGGTGCATTGCATTGGATGGGAGGAAAATCAGATTTACGGTGTGCCTTGGCACCATGAAGGTGCTTTGCAGCTCCCGGAGCTGCCAAGACGGTGGTGGTGGCACCTGCAGTGCCTCCATCGCCGCTCGGGGCAGGATGAGCTGCTTCGGGACGGCTCCGCAGCCACAGATCCTGTCCCCGACCCCAGTGAGAGGCAGAGCCGGGGCAGCCGAGCAAGGTGGGATCACCCGGGTGGCTGGGATCTCTGCCGGGACTAATTCTGCCACCCCTTATCAGATGCTGCCACCTTGCCTCCGCTCGCTCCGCCAGCCAAGCCGGGCGCAGCTTGTGTTATCCGGCCCTTTATCCTCCAGATTAGACGCTTCACAGTGGATTAGCATGTCACATTCTAATGCAGAAAAATTGATGATTAAAAAGGAGTTTTTCCTCTGTATTATTCCCCACCTCCGCCTCCTCTCCACCCTGTCCCCGCGGCCCCAGGCAGCCCAGCCCCAGCCGTGGGGACCAGTGATGCTGCGGTGCTGGGGAGCCCCATCCCTGGCTTGCACTGGGGATGGGAAACCAAAGGTGCCTTTTTGGGACTGGGCAGGGCTGTCACGCTCCGTCCCGGCTGCTTTTGGTGGCAGGGCTCAGGGTGGAGGGACCGGGTGCTCCAGGTCCCTGTGCCATCCTGCCCCGGGTTATCGGCTGCAGACACGGCATCTGCAGCTCAGGACTTTAATAAAAAGCACATTATGGTGAGTAATGCGCTAAGTGGACTTCATTATGGACCCGGGGCCTCCCTGGCTCCCATTGTTTCATATGATTTCATATCAGACGAGCTTTATCTCCTCTCCAAAAGCTTCCATTTAAACTCCATTAATCTTTCAAAGCTTCCCTGGTCCAGCACTGCCAAGCACTTCCCAGCCAGCCCAGCCGGGTGCTGGCGCTGCTGTCCCGGGCACAGAGGTCACCTGCAGCCCCGCTGGCTCGAGATCCCTGGGGGGCTCAGTCAGGACGCCCCCCCCAGCTCCATGGGCGGTCAAGTGCGTACCTGCGGCCGGGCCCTTCGCTGCGCAACCCCTGTGACAGCTCCCACACCACCTTATCCTTCTTGTCGGGGATCTATTTACGCTCCTATAATTGAAATAGTTTGTAACGCTGAGAGCTTTCTGGGTGATTTACCCACTGGCGGTGTCCCCTTGTGCCGTGGGGGGGTCACCGGGGCTGTGCTGGCTCCTGCCCTGCCGGGATGAGGAGGATGCTGCCGAGGTGATGCTAATTCCCAGGCGGCTGGGATTATCCTGTGCGGACACTTATCCCAGTGCTTTTCCATGTTTCCTGCCGATCACGAATTACCCATAAGCAGGTTGCAATTTTTTCCAACATCCTTCACAATTGCTCAGACAGTTTGTGCAAGCAGATTCAAGCCGACGGTTTTATTGGTGGTGGTGGTGGGAATTGTACTCCTATCTGGTTTTCTTGCTGCGTTCGCTCGCTCTGGCTCTGCACGCATCACGGTTTTCAAATCTAATCTAATCCAAGCAGGGTGGATACGCAGCCCCAGCGTGTGACTGCTCTTGATGGGTCTCCCCGTCGTTCAGCCGGGCTCTGGGACTGCCAGGAGAGCAAGGAGAAAGGGGCTTAAAATCCCCAATAAATCAGAGGGAGAGCGGGGAGCACCCTGCCCCAGCGCCGTCCCGCACCCCGTCTCTGTCCTTATGGTAAGAGCCTGGACGCGGATGCACCAAACCCTCCATACAGCACCAAAAAAAAGAAAAAAGTTCAAAAAAATAAATAAAAGGTTATACTATCCAAGTGTCGGGGCTTGTATAAATAAATAAGAGCTGAGATGGTGAGGAGCTCCTTGAGTCATGGTTGTTTCGGGAATTGCAGTGATGCCTGCTGCTTAGAGAGCCCCGGCTCCGGCCAAACTCTCTGCAGGCAATAAAACAAAGGCGTCTATAAAAAGCCAGATAAATTAAAACCAAGGCAAAAGGCCGCGAGACAGTTAATTTCCCGGATCTCCCTGTGGAGATCTCTGCCTCCTGCACGGCTCCACATGCTCAGGGGACCTGTCCCCCTCTGCCCCGGCGTCCCCCCACTTGATATTGGGGGGAGGGAAGGTGGCACCGGGAGGTTTCCTGGGCAGATTCTTTGAAATACTCACTGTCAGCAAAGGCGCCATGTGCCTCACGGCTGCTCCGGATAAAGACCAAAGGGAGACTAAATGAGAACAATTCAGAAAAATCCCACATTCTGGTGGTCCAGGGCTGCATTTCCAGCCTGTGGCTCCCTTGGGAGCTGGTGTCCATGAAACACACGTGCCCAGGGTACCCTGTCCCCAGCTGTGACACCCTTGTCCCCATTGCAGCCGGATAGCACTCGAAGGTCTCCTCATCTCTTCCAGCAGCCACAGACACCATTAAAGCTTATTAATAATTAATAATTCATTTGTTAATGATTCTTTATGTGCAAAGGCATCGCAAGAGGAGCAGGAATGGCCTGAGGTGCATCGGAGCCGCTCCAAACTCTTGGCATGACACCTCTGGGTGTTCAGAGCACGGCTGTGCTGCTGTGCACCGGGACTCTGGCCATGCTGCTGGGGCTGGATGCTGCCCCTGGGCAGGGCCAGGGACTAAATGACCCCAGCTGGGCCTGGTCCTCATCCTGCGTGTCATAGAATTATAGAATGGTTTGGGGTGGAAGAGACCTTGAAGGCCATCCAGTGCCACCCCCTGCCCTGGGCAGGGACACCTCCCACCAGACCAGGTTGCTCCAAGCCCCCTCCAACCTGGCCTTGAACCCCTCCAGGGATGGGGCAGCCACAGCTTCTCTGGGCAACCTGGGCCAGGCTCTCACCACCCTCAGAGTGAAAAATTTCTTCCTGAGATCTCATGTAAATCTATCCTCTTCCAGTTTGAAGCAATTACTCTTCATCCTATGGCCCCCCTCTCTGATCCAGAGTCCCTCCCCAGCTTTCCTGGAGCCCCTTTAGGGACTGGAAGGGTCTCCAAGGTCTCCCCGGAGCCTTCTCTTCTCCAGGCTGAACCCCCCAACTCTCTCAGCCTGTCCTCCCAGCAGAGGGGCTCCAGCCCTCCCAGCATCTCCGGGGCCTCCTCTGGCCCCGCTCCAACAGGTCCATGTCCTGATGTTGGTGGCCCCAGAGCTGGAGGCAGCACTGGGCGGGGGGGTCTCCCCAGAGCGGAGCAGAGGGGCAGAATCCCCCCCCTCGCCCTTCTCTCTCCTCTCCTAATCGCCTGCCGGGGTGGGTGGGAGCGATGTTGTTCAGTGCTTAGATGTTGGAGGCGCTAAATGATTTCCCTGCTCTGTTGCAGAGCTGCTAATGAAGCGGCTGCGAGGCACAGGCACGCGTCGGCCTCCCGCCAGGCCGGGCCCAGCGCCGATGTCCTTGGCCCCCTTGTTCCTGACCCTCTTCTGCACCAGCTCAGCCAAGACCACGGTGGGCTTGGTGGCCCTGCTCCCATGCAGCGACAGCACGGGGGTCGCACGGCGGCGTCACTGTCCCGCTGCAGAATGAGTGTGAAATGCAACCAGCTTCACAGGCAGAGTTGCCGTCTCCACGTGAGTGCCAGCATGGGGTGAAAAAGCCACGAGCAGCCGAGGGATCCCCAGTCCTCCCGCCTGCACCCTGTGGGCAGCCGGGTCTGGAAGAGCTTGGATGGAGCTAGGGAAAGGAGGCAGCCAAGGAGCAACACTCGCCGGCGTCTCTGCTCCGCGCCCGAGGGCTAAACGGCTCACGGCTGCTTTCTGGATGATTTGCTTTGAGCAAAATACCATGATACTTGAAAGTCTCCGAGCTGCAGATGAGCTGACGGAGTCGGGGTGCTCCCGACCCGCTGTGCTTCCCAGGAGAGCCGAGTCACCACCAGCAAAAGGCTCCGGTCCCGTCCGCGGCAGCGGTCCCACGCCTGGCTGCTCCTCTGCTCCATCACCTCCAATTATTTTGCACCAGGCAGCCCATGCCCCTCTGGGTTTGCTCCGTTTGTCTGGAAAATGAAGCCACCTCTGGGGTCAAATGATGCTGCTGTTCGACAGCAGAGAGGGGCTGAGGCGGAGGGTGATCCCGGCCCTGGGGAGCACCACCGGGATGCCGGAGGTGAATCGCCGCTCAGAAATAACAGATACATGCGAGCAGTTTCAAACGCTTATAAGTTATTTAGGAGCCCATGTGCCACTTTAAAAAGTGATTTACATAAATCACTTGAATGTGTTACAGAATTTGTAAATGTGCCGGCTCCACTGGGCACCGTGGTGGGAGCCGCTGGGGCTCAGCGTGCTGCCGGGGATCGGCCCCAAACCAGGAGGACGACGTTATCTGGGGCCAGTGGCCGTCCCTGCCACTCACACTTGGTCCCCAAGTTGTTTTTTCCAGAGCCAGATGGACCCAGGAGGTTTGTTTATTAACTGTCTAAAGCTTCAGGAAATATCTGGGTATCAGCAATTCCCGCGCCCGGTCTCTCCAGCTGTGTTGGAGATGCTTTTCACTCCAGCTCTATGATTATCCACTAACGCTGCGCCGCGGGGGAGCTCCGCTCGCCGTGGGGCTCCTGGGCTTGTGACTGCTGCAGCTCCGAGCGGGGCCATGGGGAGCCATGGGCCGGACGCCTGGGTCCCTCCGTGGGTGCTGGGGTATGGGTCCCGTGGGGCTGAGGGTCAAGGCAGAGCAGGGAGACCAGCAGCACTCCCTGGTTGACCACCCTGAGACCAGCAGCGTGCCCCATTGCACCCCTCCCTCCGAGCTCCCACGGGGGCTGGAGGACACCCCGGCACCCATCAATGGGGCGGATTTTGATGACATGAGGGGTATTTGCAGGGGGAAAAGCCACGCTGCTGCTGAGGAGGCAGGAGGTGACCCCAGCGCACCCCGGCTGGAGTGATGTGGGCTAAGCAGGGGGTTCAGAGGGGTGCAGATGGGCTTTGGGGGTCCAGAGAGACATGCTATGGGGTTTAGCAGGGTACAGGGGGCACAGCGGGGTGTAGAGAGGCATGGCAGGATCTGGTGGGGTCCAGTGGGGTTCTCCAAGGTGCAGTGGGGTTCCGAGGGGCACTGGGGAGGCTCAGCAGGGTGCAGTGGGATACAAGATGCTGCTCTGTTCTCCATCACAGCAGCTCCCGCATTGCTCCGGGGATGGGAGGAAGGAGGAGAGGAGGAGTGTGGTCAGGGTTCGCTGGGGCTGCTCCAGACCTTCCCTGTTCCCTCCCTTGCTCTTCTGCCGTGCACTTGCTATTTCCAGGGCAGAGGATGCAGAATCCAATGAAAGAGGCAGCGGCATGATCTCCATGTCAAACTCAATTCTCCCTAGTTCCAGCTCAGCCCCGGAGCCTCATGGAAAAGGTCCAGAGGTCTTAATTCTCTGCAGTTTATCGAGGATGTCCCGTGCGCTCTGCCCCAGGGCTCCCAGGCCAGGCTCAGCCACCGTGCCCTGAAGCAGGACAGTGACAAGGAGTTGGGGACATGGCTCTCCCCCGGGACGGGCTCACGGGGTGTCAGAGGGAAAAGCTGCAAATGCACATTGCACCGCCCCAGGCACGGCATCGCCCCTGGCTGCACCGACCCCTGAAAAGGGGCCTCATGAGCTCAGGGCACCGTCCTGAGGTTTAACGCTGGTTTTACATGGGGCAGCCCCAATTCCCATCCCACAGGCCATACTGGGACGTAGAAAGGAAGCTTATCCTCTGGGTTTCTGCTTTTTCCCTGGGCTGGAAAGAAAAATAATGGGGTTTAGAGCCCAGGGACAGGACTCCTGGGCTTTTTCCTTGCTGGGAGAGGAGCAGATCCACAGGGGATGAGCAGGGCTCCAGGGGCTCTTTGCCGGCACAGGGAGGGAGAGGAAACGCAAGCTGGGAACTGATGGGGCTGTGCATTCCCGCAGAGGAGCGAGGGCTTGAACTTATAAATAATGAAGTAGCAAGCGTGAAACATTGATCTCTGCTGCTAATGAGCACATCGGGGAGCGCAACCCCAAAACGTAAAGGTGTGATTTCCCCCTCCCCACAAAGGAGAACCAGGTGGCCGCCCCCTGCCCACCCCATGCGTGGCCCTGTGAGCACGAGGCTCTGGGCACAGCCCCGGTGATGGGGACATCCTCAGCCTGTGCCCCTCAGGGCACCAGCCCTAAGGGGGGTCAGGACTTGCCCCTCAGCCTTGTGTTTTCCCCTCTGGGCTTTAAGGCCGTGCCAGGATTTTGGGTTTGGGGAAGGAGATGGCTGCACTGCCCTGTGTGTCCTCCTCCCCATCCTGGACTGCTGCGGTGGGGGAGCTCTGGTGGGTGCCAGACACCTCCACGGTGCTGGAGGGGCTGTAAAGGGTCAGGGCAGAGCTGGGGTGGCCAATTGTTTCCCCCTGGGTCTTCTTTGAGGGTTGAATCCCCCAAGTCTGAACCTGGCCAGCTTCACCTCTGTCCCTGGAGCACCTCTGCATCCTGCACGCGGCTGCTGCTGGGGAGGCCCCAGCCCCTGTGGTGGGTGGAGATGGAGGGGGATGAACAATGCCAGGGACCCCCTGTTGTGTCCTGATGATGACACAGGATGAAAGAGGAGGTGGGAAAAACCCGTATAATCCCAGGATGGGCTTCCCCACGGCATCCAGCATGAGCCCCATCTGCCAGGGGATCCTGTCCTGGCTGCAGAGCAATGCCGTGCGCTGGGGTGGGGGGGCTGAGACCCAGCCCCCCAGGGTGCTCCTGGGTGGGTGCATGATGGCGGGCACACAGACAGTGCATCCAGCACTCGGGGGTGCCTGGGCTGCTGTGGCTGACCCCAACAATGCTCCCCCCTCCATCCGGCACTGCGAGGTGGGGGACACGGGCAGGGGGCAGCTCCTGCCACCTTATTGTCACCCCGGATATTTCAGTTACGGCAACCCCTCATTTGCATTCGCCGCGTCTCCCCCGAGCCCTCCCTTCTGCCGGGGACAGATAACGCGGGAGCCGCGGCGCGTTGGGGCCGTGGTGCTGGCGGCAGAGCCGTGGTTCTTCCCGTCGCCTCCTGCGCCGGCTGGCATCAGCATGCAGCCAGCATCGCCCCGGCGGCCGCTTGCCCCCATGCCGTCCCCATGGCCCCCCGGCTTTCCCCACGGGCCACTGCACCCAACTTAAATGGCTGCAAAGGGGAGAGGTGCAGGGAGAGGACCGACACGCATCCCTGCCTGCACTCAGGCAGCTCCCCCTGGCCTGTGGGGTCTGGGCAACCCAAAAATCCTCCCTGGCAAATCCCCCCTCCAGACACGGCATCTCCTCTCTATCAGCAGGAGGAGAAGGGCAGCACTGGCTGCAAAAGCACCCGCTTGGGGCATCCCACTGCCTGGACGGTGCAAGGGGCTTCCCGAAACACAGAAGTGAAGACAGCGCCTGCCCAGGGCGGGGGGACCCCCATCGGGGCAGCTCGGGCTGGGGGGATGGTGGTGCCTCACTGGGTGATGGACCCCGGCACCCACCAGCCCCGACCAGGGCCACCAGGCCCAGAGCATCGCGGAGCCCAGCTCAGCCCAGGCAGACTGGTCCAAACTGGGAGTGGTGAGGCGGCAGGAATTAACCCATCAAACAAATCCCTCCAAAGGCTTCCATGAGCCCCAGGACCCCCACGCAGGGACGGGGCAAAGGTTTCCTGAACAGCTCAGTGAGACCGGGGGGGCTGCTGGGACCCCGGGCACAGGCAGCACCGTCCCCAGCCCCGCCATGCACAGACCTGCCTGGGCAAGGCTGCAAGGGGAATCCAAAGAGCAACATAAATATAGCACAGAGCCAGCTTTTTCTAATCAAATCTATTAAATCATCCCAACCTGCTTGCAAGGAATAATCCAGGCAGGAATAACAAACCAGCTGTGAGTCTATTTTGCTTTTGCCATTGGAGGGGATGCAGAGAGCAGGGTATTTGGGCCCTGACAGATGAAGGTAGGGAGCCGAGATCACAGCTCCTGAGGATGCTTCGGCGCAAAAAACACGACCATGCATTGGGAAGAGCCCGACGTCAAAACCGGCGGGTGGCTACAGGCACACTGGGACCGGCCCCGCTCACCAGCCCTGGCTGGAGAGGATCCAGCCCCCTCCGGGCTGCAACTTGCCTCCATTTAACACAACGCCTCATGGTTGACAACAGAGAACTGCTCTATGTAAAGAGCCTGTCAAGGGAATTTAATGCAGATGACTAAAATCACCCGAATTATGCCAGGACCCAGGCAGCAGCCCCGCGGATGCCCAGCCAGGGCCTCGGCATGCTCGGTGGCTTCGTACTCACTTGGTGTGGCATACAAGTGGGACACCCCTCAGCTGGGGATGAGGATGGGGACCCCGAACAGTGCAGACCCACACGCTCCATGCTGGAGCCGGCTCAGGAACAGCCACCCTGGCTGCCAAATTTATTAGGCAGCACCCGAATAGCCGGCACTGTTTAATTCCCAGCTGGATGGGGGAGAGGCAAGCGCAGGGGGATAAAGGCTTTATTGTCCACTGGATCCGTGCACCAGCATGAGATGCAACCTCTGTGGTGGGGCACAACGCTGTACCGTGCCACCGGGACCTGCCTCCCCCAGGGACTGTGGGGCTCCCATAGGTCCCCACCGGCCATCGCCATGGCTCTCCCTGCGTTTCCACTGGTGCCATCTCACTGCGAGGCAGTTCCCAGCGTGAGGTTTCCAGCCCAGCACGCACAACCCTGCTTTGCAGAGCCCAGGAGATCCTGGGGAGCTTTGACCGCATGGGAGTACCCCGTGCAGCCGCACTGAGCAGCTCCTGGGGAGCACCTGGACCTCCAAAACCCAGCAGCATCCCCTGGCATCCCCTTAATGAAGATGCTGCTGGTCCTTTCCAAGCTGAAAGGAGGTAGGAGCGGCTACAGGCAGACAAACACCCTCCTTGCATTGAGGAAATGTGGCATTGGGCCGGGGCTGCGCGGGCACTCACCACTTTGAAGTCTTCAGGGGTGCATTGCTCCCCACGGAAGAAGCAGGACAGCAGCATCTCCCGGATGTCATGGCCAGCCCGGTCATAAAACTCCAGCATGTTGAAAGGTTTGGGCTTGAAGTTTCGGAAGTTCGCCTTGTCCTGCAGGATTTCCAGCTGCTTCTCGTCAGCGGTCTGAGTGTCTGGGATCTCGTATCTTACGGGAAAGAGCAGGCAGAAGCTCAGGCCCGATCATGGCAACTGCTCCCAACAGCAAAAGCCATTTGGGCTTCACACGAGCTACTCCTGCCCTGACCCCAGTGTGGCCTCAACAAAGTCCCAGACACTTTGCATGTGGCACTTTCAGGATATTCAACAGCACAACGTGGCCCAGAGGCACATGAGAGATGGCAGAAGGATGGTGAGGGTGAGGAGGAGAAGCTGGGCAGTGGCAGTGTCCATGCACCAAACCCGTCCCACTTGCCCCAGAGCTGGTCCTGCAGCACCAGCCCTGGTTGAGGTCAGCCTAGAAGCCTGGCCTGTGCCCTTGGTGGCATCACAGCTGCAGGCAGTGGCCTCACTGGGATGTGGGCTGAGTGTGCTGGGTCTCAGCCCCCACTCTCGTGGCTGCAAAGCCCTCCCTGGGGCATGAGCAGGGGCAGCGGTAAAGCCCCTTGGCAAATGGCACGGGCAGGGAGTGCGCCTGGCTGCTGGCACCAGGCTCTTGGCAGTAGCTTGGCAGGACCAAGGAGCTGCTCCAGCCATGGGGCTGGGGAGGATGGGCAAGGGGCTGCCCATGACCCCTGCAGGGTCCCATGGCTCAGGGGATGGCACCGATCTCCGGTCCTGGTGTGTGGCTTCACCTGCTGGCATCCTCGGCCTCGTTGCATGTGTCAGGCACCCAGGACATGGTGTTGGAGCCGTGCATGTTGGATCTGCCCCACAGCCATCCCAGGGTCACCCTGGCCCTGCTGCATGTGCTGTGCACCAGGGACAGGAGCCATGCATGCCTCATCTGGCTAGGGCAGCTCCATCATGGAAGCCACATGCCCAGGAGCAGTAGCAGGACCTGGTGGCTCCTCGCTCTCTGCTGCAGGCAGTGTCACACAGCGGCCACATCCAGCTGCAGAGCTGAACTAACTCAGCATCCGCTTCCTCACGGAGACTAAGGAGATGCCGCCCACACCAGTCATGGAGTGCACCTCTCCAGTGCTTGCTGCCCCACATGGCACGGGGCTGGTGAGGTGGCTGGTGCCACACGCTTGCCCTGGCACATGGAGACATCAGCTAGGGCCACCTCCGAGCACCAGTACCCACCTGTTATTGAGCAGGGCGAGGAGCTCACCGGCGTGGTACAGGTCGTTCTTGGTCACCCGGCTGAAACGAAACTCGTTGAGGTTGCAGAAGGTGACGGCGGGGAAGGTGAGCCTGGTGGCCGCCACCTCATCCAGCTTGGTGACGTGGGGGTAGAGGAAGTAGTACTGGATGCGGTTGGTGCAGACGAGGGCGAGCAGTGCCAGCGAGCCCAGGAAACACAGCGCCCAGACCACGCGCTTCAGCGACAGCCGCTCGTATGAGAAGATGTGCGAGAGCCCGTGGAGGGTGGAGCTGCTGGCGAAGGCCTGGATGCTCACCGGCTGCCCGCTGTCCACCTCCTCCTCATCCACCTTCAGGTCCATCATGGTCTGTGCTGGCACCCCGGGGCGGCCACTCTGCTAAGAAAGGAGCCCATAAGTGCTCGGTGCCATGGTGGCCTCGTGGGTGCTGCCACTGCCCGGCCCATGGCATCCCTGCGCAGGGATGCACCCGGCAGCCCTCGCACGGGGCAGATGCTTTGCTGCATCCTGCTCTTCCCCCCAGGCCTATATATATATATATATATACATATTTCTACACACATACACATACATGTATGTATATATATATATTTTCACACATATGTGTGTGTATATATATTCACACATATGTCTGTGTATATATATGTTCATACATACATGTGTGTGTGCATATATATATATTTGGGTGCAGCCTCGCATTTCCTCCCCTCCCACCTCCTCTCTGCCCTCTCCATCCCATGGCAGGACTGGGGTGTCATGCTCCCCCCAGCACCTTGCAGTACCCACCCCTCCCACCTGCCCCCCCTCCCCGCTCCCCCTCTGCCTCCCCCAAATGGCACCGGCGCATCAACGAATAGATGAAGGAATCGAGGATGCAAACCTGGAATCAGGGCCGGCGGCCACGGCCGGAGCTGGGCTCGTTCTGCCGCTGCGACGCGGGTGCCGGGGCTGGGATGAGCCTCCCTCCACCTCTCGCTGCCGGGTGGGAAGACGGGAGCGGGAGAGGCGCAGGCACGGAGGGCGCGAGAGGCACCGAGCCCGGCAGCGGCGGGCGAACCGGAAAAGAAGAAGGGGAATAAAAATAGCCTCGGCGGTACCTTGGTGCAAGCGTGGGAGCGGGGATGCACCGGGGCCTCGCTCAGTGCCGTGCGGGAGGACCAGAGGCGACCATCACCGGAGAGGAGGCAGCTGCCGGGTGCGAGGAGAAAAGAGGGGGAGAAGGAAGGCGAGCAGGAGGCTGCTTCCCTGCCAAACACATGGATACCTCCCCCTGTGGCTATCTGGGAGCTGGTGATTTCTTCAGATGCATAATCCGCATGAAGTCATTGTCTGTGCGCTGGTGGGGCCGGAGGCCGCGGAGGGGTGCCGCAGGCCGGTGGGCAGCGAGGAGGAGGAGGAGGAGAAGAAGGAGGAGGAGGAGGAGGAGGGAGAGGCGGAGGAGCGGGGCGCTCCAGCGATTGCAGGCTCTGGCAGGGGCTGTTGGTGCTGCTGGCGTGTGCATGTGGGTAATGTGTGTGTGCGTGTGCCTGCGTGTGCCGCTCCCATCCCCCAGCCTTACAGTGATGCTCCAGCTCCTCGCTCCGCCGGAGCCCCCCCCAACCCCCCCAGCCATCCCTGACCCAGCTCTGCCCTGCCACGGCCTCCACCACCATCACAGGCATCACCCATGGGTGGCCCCAGACAACCTCGGGTTGGTCCTTTTTGGGAGGACTGATGGTGGGCACCTTCCAGCCCTTCCTGGCCGCCTGCTCGGGGGGGGCAGCGGGGCACCGTGGTGCCTTGAGGGTCTGTCCCGGGCTCATTGGGAGCAGCCCCGCTCCTCTCTGCCCACTGCATGGTCCCCAGCACGACGCTCGCTGCGACGGGGACAAGACCCTGCCGGAGGCACTGGGCTCCTGCCCCACACAGGACGTGCTGCCCTTCTCCCAGCTATTTGCCTTCTGCCATTTGCAGAGTCATCAGAAAAGTGCCAGTGTCCCCAGGGTGCCCCCCGGGGTGCTGGGTGCAGGGTGCTCTCCTCCTCCCAGGGCAGAGCAAGAGGGTTGGCAGCACTACCCATCTTCCCCCTCCCTCCCCGACCCCATCTCCTGCGTCACTTCCATCTGCTCCCCATCACTACCTGGGAGAGGGGGGTGCCCTCATCACCTGAGCCGAGCTGGGGGACATGCACCCTGCCATAGACCTCTGCCCAGCAGCCTGCCCACTGCTCCCAGTAAGGTGACTGCAGTCAAATGGAAAAGTGTTTCAACGTCGTTTACAAGGGTGATGTTGGAAAGGGGCAGCCAGACCCTAGGGGCGTCCCCACAAGCTGTCCCCCTGCCCAAAGGTGCCTTCCCAGCACGTGTCCCCACCTGAACCATGGCTAATGGGACCATGGGCAGTTTAGGGTATCGCAGGGTCAGACATGCCTACCCTGTCCCCAAATCCTGTGTCTCGGCCACTCTTGGTTTGGTCCCTTCCTGGAGCATCCTCTCCTAAACTGGGTCCTTGCCCAAGCAGGAACCCGGGGTTTTGCACTGGGACCTGCTTGGGGACATCTCGGGGGGACAGAGATGAGGTCCAGGGACACCCCCATGAGCCAATGCTCATTGCTGGGCACAGGGACAACCCTACCAGCGCTTGGAAATGTGGCTGCAAGGCTGGGAGAGTGGCATTAGCGGTTCCAGTTGGCACCAGCTCTGCCGTTCCCTTCCCCGCTCCGCTCTGCAGCGAGTCGGCATTGCTCCTTGCCTGGCCGACAACTGCCTGCTGATAGCCGTCTCTCCATTAGGGCTCCAGAGAGAAACCCGGAGAAGGATGTGCTGCTTGGATAAGGGATAAGAACATTGAAAAAGGGGTTGTTTTTTTCCTCCTCCCCCCACTGCCTTTTTTTTTTTCTCCTTCCAGATGAGAAGTCATTCTCTGCAGTGGTTTTATTGACAGTAAATCCACCGGCAGTGGAGAGGCTGCACGCAGGGAGGGATGGGGTTTCAGGTCGGAGCGGATGCGCACGTGGACATACTTGCAAGCCCTTGCTTTCCACCGCACAAGAAACCCCAGTGAAGTGGCTCTGCGTCTCTGAGCCACCCTGGCTGCAAAGAGTGTTTCCTGGGGATCTCAGGGGGCCTGAGCCCCTTGGGACCCTTTTCCTGCAGGAGCCAGGGAGGAGGCGAGCGGTCGGAGGAAACTTCCTTGCCACTGGCCCCCGGCCAGGAAGGATGCAGCTGCATCCTTGGAGTCGAGTGGAGCGTGGGGAGCGCCAGCATTTCCGCATTATTTTTCCGGGGAGCCACGTGAGGGTTGTGTTAATTCCTGCTGGGAGAGGCAGCGGGGCCAGCTGAGGGCTGTGCGATGGATGAGGAGCTAACAATTAGCCCCAAGTGATAATTGATAACAGCAAGACACCAGGCACCAAGGGTAGCGGGGTGCCAAGGGGTGGGCTGGGACCTGGGAGTGATGGGCAGTGGGGTGTGAGGAGGAGGTGGAGGTGGAGGAGGAGGAGGAGGACGACGACGACGTGGTGAGGAGCTGCTGTAGCTGTATCCTTCCTGTGCAGAATGGGTGCTCAGCCCCAGCTCAGATTCAGTAGCCAGGGCTCCCCTCAGGCATGCCCACAGATCCAATTAGCGTGAAAAAAGTAATTAAGGCAAGGTGCTGCAGTGCTGAGCCTCCCAGCGCAGGCTCCAGCAGACAGGCAGGCACCGGCGTGTCTTGGGAACACCTCGGGAGCTTGGGCCAAGGGATAACTCCAGCCCTAGCGCTATTTTCTCACTTTCCAAGCAATGTTTGTCCCTCCACCATGCACACCTCTGTTACGGAAACAAACTTCCACCCTGCTTCTTGGAAGAGCATCCCCAGGGCAAGGATGGGTTTGCAAGGATAGTGAAGAGATGCTTTTCCATGCTTTTTTTTTGGGTTATGCCCTGCTATCGTTCCCTCCATCGAGGCAGCCCTGGCTTGCAAATTGCCTCTTTATCTGCACTGTCCACCCAGCTGCTGCACAGGAGGCAATTTAATTCATAATGGTCTATTAAGTTCTGTGGGTGCTGGAGGTGCTGGGCACTGCCGCTTCCCTTTCCCAGAGCGTGAGGGCTCCGGGGGTGCCTTGGCCCTGCAATCTCCAGAATTGCATTGTGTATTTAAGGTGAGAAATTTAATTAAAAGACCACCCATATGGCATGCAACAAAGTCCTTTCTGCTTCCTGCTGGGGCCATGGAGGCAGTGCTTTGGTGTTGGGCTGCTCATTGGGAGGACGGTGCTGTCGTTAGCCCTGCGCTGTGAGCCCAGCGATGCTCTGACCCTTCACATCGGTGGGTTTTGTGAGGCTGGTGCAGTGTCTGACCCTGCAGCACTTTCTGTCACCCCATCCCATCCAGGCCAGAAATCCTGGGGGAGAAGTGGGAAAATTCAAGCCCCCCTTGAACCTGGGCTGAGTGACATGTAAAATATCTTCACAGCCGATCTCTGCTAATGGGTTGCAAATTGCTTCCATCAGCTCCGGTATTACAGATTGCTCATCTGAAATTGCTTCCAGGAGCCCATTTTGGGGCCAAACACTTCCTAGCTTGGGGAAATAACCATCACCATCATTAGCAGCAGTAAATTGTATTCAAATGAGGCACTGTGGGACCTTACTAGCACTTTTTACATGCGCTGGTGGGGTAGCTCCAGCATTAGGGGGCTGTTGGATACACAGGGGACTGGGCACCACTTCCCCCAGCCCTGAGAGCCGGCGTCCCCATCGCTCTGGGCTGCTCCTCGAGGCATTGCTTTGCTCCAGCTCTGAACCAAGAGCAGCTCCATTGCCTCCACGTAGGTCCTGGTAGAGGTCCAGGTCTTCCTAATTCATGAGCACATTGTTAATTATCTGCTGGAAGCCAAAGCCTCAGCATCTTGGTGAGACTAACGAGGCTATTAAAAGAGCTGTTTCTTGCCGTTGCTGGCTCTGGCTGGCCTGGAGGATGTTGCTGTCCCGGGTCGGCAAACGGAGGAAGAGATAACCTTGTGCTGCATCTTCTGGCTCCTGTTTGCTCTTGCCGTGTAAACCAAACCTAGCCATTTCTGACACCTTTCCAAAGGAAACCACCATATTGAAACCCTGAGAAATGAGAACCCAGCAGGAGCAGCTCGGTGATGCCGTGGAATTTCCGAATCAAGCATATCCCCATTGCACAAGCAGTGGGAGATGCGAAGGGTCAGAGACAGCTGGGGCAGAGGGTCGAGCCGCAGCCCCCAGTGCTGCTGCTCCCAGGAGCTACCAGCAGGGTTATCCCGAGCGAAAACACAACTGTTTAAAATCAGCAGTTTTGCTGCCTCCCCGCTCCGAGCTGCTGGGTCACTCGCCCCCGTGCAGAGTGTCTCCGTCTGATTTATGCCGTGTTGTGCTCTGCTCTCGCTCGCACCCGCTTGGCTCTCCCGGCGCGAGGAGCAGCCAGTCCATTAAACACTGAGTCATCCTCAGCGGCATTTAATTTTGTGAGGGGCAGCAGTTTGGATAATTAAAGGCCTCCGTGGCCAAAGCTGGCGGCTGTGGAGAGCAGGGCTGACGGGGAAGGCGAGGACGCCCAGCAGCACCGATTAATGGGGTGCCGCGGCGGCGAGGCCTCGGCAGAGAGATGGCTCCTCTATCCCACCCTCTTCTTCTCCTCCCTTGCATTTTGGGGTGGTTTTTAACCTTTTCCTTCCTCGGATGAGGGCTTCCTTGGTCAGGTGAGCGTAGTGATGCTCTGTGCTATTTCTGCCCAGATTAACCACGTCCTGATGGGATCTCCCGTGGGCAGATATGCTATCTGGAGGCCTTGGCTTATTAAAAGGACAAGCTGTTCAGGGAGCTGGTAATAAAGTCATGAAAGCTCTTATGAACCAGAGTTGAAGGCACTAATATCGCTGTGCTCTGCGTGGGTGAGAAATTAGACAAGAGTTCCTCCGTGCTGATGGTTTTTTTTTCCTCCCCCCTATTCATCTTTCTCAACAATTATCTTTTATTTTGATATCTTTCTATTTAAACCTTCAGAACCACGTTTGGGATAAAAAGGAGGCTGCATCGCTTAACAACCAGGCACCTTGCGGCGGGGGGGACCTGGAGACAGAGAGCGATGGGGAAGGGGGAAGGTGGCTTGGGCTCTCCTGGGGTTTCGGCAGCAGGAACCATCCCCAAGGGCCAGGAGAGAAACCCCCTGGGGCCCGTCTCCTGCAGGAAGACAGGTACACCTCCTCGCTGGCAGCCTCTGCATCTGTGTTGCACCAACATTGCACACCTGGGTCTGAATATCTGGGATTTCCTCCAGCTGTTCATCTTGTTGCTTGTCACCCTCGGATCTGGGTACCCCTCTCTGCCTGCTGTGTTTTTTACAGCCCCTCTAGGGCCATCTCTGCTCTTTTGCCATTCTGGAAATCTCGCGATCGATCAGCCGCAGCTTTCTGGAGTTGTGAACGGCACATCGCAAACCGAAGGCGGATGGAAACCCTGCAGAAAGTCACTGAGCTGAGCGTGTGGCTTCATTAGCTCGAGCAATTAGCGTGAGGCAATGCAAAACCACTGGCTGCTGCTCAACGACTGCCTTGAAACACTTTCCCCTTGCACCAGCTCCACCTTGGCTGGCTCCTGCCATCCGCGTGTTTCACCCTGTGTCCAGAAAACCCTCTCATCTGGGACAGACACATCCCAGGGGCTGCTCCCCTGGACCAGAGGGTCTGAAGAGACTTGGTCTGGATGGCGCCCACATCTGGAGTATGGGGCAGAGACCAAACAAACTCATTTCACAAAATGCTGGTCCACAGCTGGGTCGAGCAGGGATCCGTGCAGGAGTTGCCTGCGGTCCTGCAGCACTGCCCAAGGCCATCCCTCCTGGCCCCTTGTTCTCTTTGCCACTCTGATTCCTGTATCAGAAGCCGAAGACGTTTTGGAGCTGCATGAGAAGAAACGTCCCATGCCATGGGTGGCCACGCCGGTGTCCCTGTGGCCATGCCCAGCAAAGGCAACCCCCTTGCTGCAGTCCTGGGCCACGAGCGGGTACAGCATTGTGTATGTGCACAGAGGGGTGAGATTCTGGGATGCACAACGTGCAGTGCAGGGCAATGGGGTCCCCCAGCTCCTCCTGGGGTGCAGAACCAGCCCAGGGAGCCTGGATCCGCTTGTCTGATGCCATTTCTTTGCCTGCACTAGCCTGGCTTTGCTAGCGGCTGCTTGTCCCCACGTCCTTGTCACTGCCATAGAGCCCGGTCAGATCACATTTTCTTTTATTCCCTCTGACACTGGTTGTGGTCACAACAAAACTCATCTCATTAAGGAAACGCTGAGGATAGCTGGAAGGGGAAACGGATCCCCCCATCTGGTAAGTGCCAGGTCGGGCCAGTGGCCTGTGCTCACCGTGGCCCCGGGCACTGCGGAGCTGTGATGGAGAAGGCAGCTCGTGTGCCGTGGGTGTGCAAATGCGCACCAGCAGCCTGAGCCATCGCGCAGCAGGCAAAGGGTTAATCCTGCCGGCGTGCAAACATCCTCTAAACAGCACCGATGGGAGCAGAGCCTCTCCGCTTGCTCTCTGAAAGCTGGCAAACAAATTAAAGCAATGTTGCAACTAATGCGTTTCTTTGCAGCAGAGAGGAGGAAAAGCACCGCTCAAAGGCTGAGGAGACAAAGGCAGTGCAGATGGGTGCTGGGGGACACGGCGAGCGCCACGTGCTCTGCACTGCTTCGCTCGGAGCTAAGCTGAGATTGCTACAGCTCCGTGACAGCAGCTGGAATAACCTGGGGAGGATTTATGGGAACCACGTCGGGGCCAAAGGGGCAACTTGCCTGGGAAGGGCTGGAGCTGGAAGTTACTCCGGTCTTGCTGCTCCTTGGTGTTTGTGTCCCAGTTCTCTAGGAGGAATCGTGTTGTGCGGGGAGGGAAGCTATATGCATATAGCATATGCTCCAGGCATATAGATTAGTGTGTCTTCTCCCCAGCAGCTGCCTGACACACAGCAGTCCAGCAAAAATGAGGTCCCACTTGGCTTCTTGTGCTCTTATTTGCCTTGAAGAGAAATTAAACAGAGAGATGTAAATCCCCTAAAACAATTTAATGAAGCTGGTGGCTGCAGTGGCCCCGGCGGAGCCAGGTCTGGGGCTGGTGGGTGCCTGGAGGAGGAGGCTGCTTGGCACAAGTTTGGTGGCGGGGAAAGAGCTGGTGGAGTTGGGCAGCCTGTTGTTTGAGGGCTGCTGCTGGTCCCCGGCACAACCCTATCGTTGTCCCCTGTTTACAGAAATGACACGTTTCTCCCATTATAAATGGGGGGCTTTGCTGTCCTCCCCCAGCAGCCCAGCTCATGCAAGGAGCAGATGGAGCCCATCTTGAACATGCAATCTCAGCAAAAGCAAAGCCAATAAGTGAGTTAATTACCAGGACGTTATGTGAGAGCTGGGGATTCCCAGGGGATGATGGAGACGGTGCAGCCCTTCGCTCGCCATCCACAGCTGCAGGAGCCACACACGCTGGAGGGGCCAGGGGACTCGGCTGGCCACCGAAGGAGCTGAGCTGCCCTCCCTGGGGACGGCTTGCCTGCAAAAACCCTCGGCAGACCCACTCAGAGCTCTGCAGATATTATCGAGGTTTTATCTGTCCCTTCCCCGGCAGTTTTTCTGCCTGTGTCTGGTGAGGCATATTCATGGCATGGCTGCAAAGTGCCAAGCAGTGTCTGCTCTCCTCAAGACAGTTGTGGCTCCACGAAAATATGAATGTACCTGAGGGCAGAGCATCTTTTGCCTTTGTCTCACTGCTGAGCAAAATTGGGAGAGAAAGAGTAGCAGCTCCTAAACTCCCTGGTTTAATAGTGAATCTTAACTGGGCTTGAAAGACTTCTGCCCCCTCACCTGGTGCCTTTGGGGCAGCTTTGCCATGTCCCCCGGCCATGCAATGCCTGCCCAGGGACATGGAGGACTTTCCAGCCGAAATGCCTGCCCAGAGGCAGCGTGCTCGGCTCTGGTTGCTGGAGGATGCGGATGTGCTGGTTTGCCCTCCTTGGTGCTTCCGCTCTCCTCCCCATCAGCTGAGCTAATAAAGTTTGGACTCGTTAAATCCACAAATGGTTTCAAACTTGATTGCCCTGGGCTGGCTCGCAGCTCCCGTCCACCCCTCCCCTCGCGTATCTGCCGGGGAGATAAGGATGGCAGTGCCTTTAATTCCTCACTTATGCATCGACTGCCAATTCTCCTGCCCGCTCACCCTTGATAAATATTGCACAAAGATTTGGCTGCCAACGTGCTGGAGATAAAGGTCCAGTCCCGCCAGATCCCCTTCCTCTGTGCCTTTTGTCTTGTTATGTGTCCAATTTGTTAAACAACCCACCTGCTGCAAGAGAGGCTCTTCCCGTCTCCGCTCCTGCTTCGGATTATTGCTAAACCTCTGAGTGAGCTCCCTCCTCCCCGCTCCAGCCTTGGGTGGGAATCGAGGACTAAGAAAAGGCACTGTCATTTCCAGGCCTTGAATTGTCATTGATTGGGGGATCGATAGCGGAGCCTGCCTTGGCTCAGTGCTCTCCCGGCCTGGCAGGCTCCTCTTTGCTGGGGTCGTGCAGGTGCCGAGGTGCTGCCCTGTCATCCACGAGCCCGTCCCCAGGAGCAGAGGTCTGGGGACGCTCCTGTGCAGCAAACCTACAAAAGAAAGAGCATCAGAGGCTCTGGCTGGGCTTAGCCTTGCTAAAAATCCTCTTTCCGGCACCGTGTCCAGGCTGGATGAGCACAGTTTGGGGTGCCAAGAGAAGGGCTAGTGTTTGGGAGGCATCGCTGGTGTGCTGCATCTCCCCTACTTGCCGAGTCTGGGTTTGTTAAAACTGGCTCCCCCGGCTCAGAAACTCTCCAGGAGCCGAAAGCTGCTTCCTGACGGTGCACAAATGTCTTACGGAGAGTGCAACAGCGAGGGGAGCTGCTCGGCTGTGTGGTGGGGAGCCATCGTGGCACATGTGGGGAGGATGCCCAGCGCTGATGGTCACCATGAGACGGTGCAGACAAGTCCTGATGCTGCAGCAGTGTGTGAGCATTGCTCCTGACTGAGCCTCGAATTTCAGGGCTGCTGTAGGGGAGAGGACAGGCAAAGGCTATCGATTGGGGTGGGGAGGGAGAAACAGAGGAGGGAAGGTCTCAAGCGACCTTATCGCTGTGAATAGATCTGGTCGGCAGCATCTGTTAGAGCCGATATCCCCCCTTTGCCTCCTCTCATACAGCATCCTGAGTGGCATCTCTCTTATGAGAAGATCAAATTAAAAAGGAGATGAGTGATGCTTAGATCTGGAAGTGTTTGAACTCAAATGTGGCACGTGTGTCTGTTATTCGCGCTGTCCTGCTGGAAGAGCAGCTGTGTCGGGCAGCTTCAGACACTATTTAGCTTACAGGTCCTTAGATTCCCCACTTTGGGGGTGGTTCTGACAACACCGTTTGATCACTATCACTTCTAAATCCATAAGAAATGTCATCTGAAGTGCAACAAATAACATTCTGATTATCTGCTGGATCCTAATGCTACTCCCTGGAGATAACAAGCTGCAATTTTCCCCCTGGGCCATACAATAATCGCCCCAATTACTCCCAAGCAGTGGTTATTAAACTCATGGCACTGCTTTCATTTACAAAGCAAAAATAATTAAGCAGGTGTCTATGCTCACTGTTTGGCTGGGGGTGACTGGGGTTATTTCTGCTTTGTTCTGGGAAAGAAACTCTCGGCGGCTATGGAAAACCTCCACGGCTTTTCCGCTCTGTGTGGCACAGTTCTGTCAAGAACGGTACAGAGAAGCCGCCGGATGATCGACCAAATAAAATGCAGTTGGTGTCTGTTAATGCCGGGGTCGGTATCCCATAGGATGTAACCTCTATCCAACTATAACATCAGAGGGATTTAGGGAGCTAGCGTGGTTAGCGGAGCTGAAATGTGATGGGCATATGAAATCACACCCTAGGCCCTTGCAGAAATTGATATGCTGGTTTGGGTTAGCTGGATTGGTGTTGGGTATTGCTGGGCTGCACGCTGGACACCGGTGGCCCGTCCCGGCACATGCTGCAGCAGCGTTGTACCCCGGCTCCGTCAGCCTCTGGGTAGACAGGACAACGTCCCCTTACCTCGTCCCTGGGCAAACCTGCAAGGAGATCTATGCTGCAGCTGAGATTTGCATGTTGCTGCTGTGTCTGTGGGCACACATGCGTGCTTGCTCCGCACGTATGAGTGTGCTTCTGCACCCACACACGCAGCCAACATGCACGGGCTGGCTTGGACACAAGGCTTCCCGTTCCTCCAAGAGCAGAGCAGTGAAAGCAGTGAGAGGGATGACCAGGACGGAGGGAGGCAGTGCTGCTGCTGAATTATGCATGACACGGGGAGGAGAGCCCTTATCTGCACGGACAAAGGCCTGTGCCAGGCAGCCTGGCTCTCCGCTCTACCTGTACCTTCCTTTCGCCCGCGCTTTATCTCCGCTCCCAGCTTGTAATTCAGCCCAAATATCAGAGGAAGCTGGAAGATTAATTTTCTCTGTTTGCATGGCAAAGGAGAGGGGACGCGCTCTCACTCCAGACTCCCAGCTGCTTAATCCACCGCTGAGGCCTGCCGAAGGAAAAGGCAAAAATTTATCAGCGTTGGCAAGTTGCTGGTGCGGGGAGGGGTGTTCGGACCCGGCGGCTGCGCTGAGCCTGGGGCTGGACGCCGGCCCCCCACAAACAGGTCATGGGCTCTCACAGCAGGGCTTGGCGTGCTTGATGTGTGTGTAATTTTTTGGGGGCTCTAGGAAAATGCAAAACCTTTCCCCCGCCCCAGTGTTAGAGCCCAGAGGGATGTGTGGAGCTCAGGAGAGCAGGAGTCATTCCCTGCCCTGGCACCGAGCGTGACCCGTGTGTCCTTCCAGCGTGGGAACGTTCACGGCTGCAAGTTGTTCAAATATTTAAGAGATGACAACTGTATTAATCCAAAAACTAGATGAAGATCCCCTGAGTTTAAAGCAGGAAACATCAGCTCAGCTCATATTTTCCAGCCCTCTCCCTTAGCTTACTCCCTGGCTTAAATGAAATCATAAATATCAGCCCACAAAGGTCCTTTGTCACTGCACGCAGCTCCCGGCGACAAGAGGTCATTCATTAAAAGCCAGATGAAGGCAATAGAGACTCCCATTGTTTTTTAACAAGTTCAGGGTAAGGCCGTGGCTTCTCTGCTGACATTAATGCACTGTTTTGCTACGAGGAGCAGAGAGCACGGACCGCATGTCTCCACAGACAGGCTTGGCTGATCCCATCCGAGTGGTCTTTACTCTGATGCCAGTCGCGGTGGGAGGAATTATCCCAGGTTCACACAGGCAGGAGATCACAGATAAACCTGGTTCCTCTTTTGGGCCAACGGCGCAACCATGGCTCCTTCGGCACCCTCCTGGCAGCCCACACGGGCGATGCGCCGAGCAATATTTTGCACAGATGAGCGATGGCTGAGACCCTGCAGCTCCCACCCAACGGCATGAGCGTGATGCCATCTGCCGGCCTGCGGCTTGAGCCAGGCACGAGAAATTAGAAATTAATTCCCCAAAATACCCAGTTTCCTCTGGCTAAACCCAGGCTACCCTCCCTGCTCAGCCTGCTGGGTATTTTCCTCATGCTACTGAATCATTCCTTTTTGAAACCTGTGCTGCATTAACACATCAAGAGAATTGCACGTAAGATGATTTTTTTCTGCTTTTTTCCCCCCTCTCATCTTAAAGTTTCTAGTTTGGCTTTCTTTCCCCCTGCCCCTTTTTTTTTTTTGAATGACTGTTGATGAAGACCATCATTCTCTAACTGGTTTTGGATTAAAAGGAACTTAATAAAGGTTTCCCCTGAGCACAAAGCTGCACAAATGGGTTTGCAATTCTGGAGTTAATTAGGCAGGAGCTGGGCAGAGAGATTTGTGTTTGTGAAGCTCCACCAGAGGATGAGGCTGGGAGGGAAAGGTTTGTTATTGCAGGGCTGCTTGCTAGCACAGCGAGGCGCGGGGGCAGATTTCTTTGCATTCTTCCCCAAAAGATTGAGGCATGGGGTCACCAGCAAACCCATTGACACCGTCCTAAGCAAAAATCCTGGTCACATCATTGGGTCTGCAAGCGCTGCCCAGTGAGGGGGTCTCCGGAGGCTGGAGGAGGCGAACAGGCTAAAGACCAAACGGAGCGAGACTGCAGGAGGAACTGGAGGAGAATTTCTGCTGCCTGAAAATGTGAAGTGCTTCCGCCAGTAATCGCCGGAATCATCAAATTAGCATAAATTCTATTAACGGTTTCCCAGATGAGACATTTCAAGGCTTCTCCCTCCCCTCCCCGACACAAACAAAAGAGAATATAATTACTTTGCAATAAAGCAGCTCCTGAAAAGGCCCTCAATCTTCATGCCTTTTCTTCTCCCTTGAAATAAAGCAATATATGAAAGGTGCTTCTGACCTCTCTGCTCTCATCATGCATCAGTCAGGAAGGAGGAAAGAAAAACTCAGTGAAGCTTTTAGGGACTGGGGTTGGGACTGAGCAAGTAGCGTGTGCCATAGGGCATAGCCCGTTTGCCGTGTCCATGGCACATCAGCAGGAGAGGGGGTTTCCGAGAAGCTTTTTTGGGATACTCAGTTCCTGATGCCCTTGGAGCTCCCACCCACCGTGTTTCGGAGGAGGATTTGGAAGTACGACGGCTGAACACATATGGAAGAAATCTAATTTGCGTAACACTGAAACCCAGTACCTAACGCAGTAACTCACTACAAGCACCACGGGGGCAATAATCTAAAATAATGTGCCTTTTTATTGGCACGAGATTGCGGATGACAATTTAAAAGAGAAGAGAATTTCCTTATGAGCAAAAGCCTCCTTAACTCTTAAAAGTGACACTAAAACAACTTGCCTGCCTATAAATATGATCTGCCAATGGAGACATCTTAGCTGTGAAGATTTAATTACAGGCAGGAGCTGCAGGAGGCCCCGGGGCTGACACCAAAACAGCTGAACCTCCTCAGAAATGGGTGTGCAAGAAGTGCCAGGGTGGGCTGTGCGTGCACAAGAGGTGCTCGGCAGAGCCAGGTGTAACTATCAGCTTCCAACGTGCTTTCCAGACTGGGGCAAATTGAGGTTTTGGGTGATTTTCTGTGCTACAAGGTCAAATATCAAGGTCAGCGCCTTTCTTTTGCTTCGCCGTTCACTCAGAGGATGAGTCATGTCTCTTCTGGGCCTCAGTTCCCCTATAAAATGTAGATAATTTGGACTATCTTCCTCAAGGAAGCTTCATTAATGTTTACTTTTTGGAGGACCTTGAGGCTTTTTACAATCTATTATGAATTAATTATTATTAATTAAGTTAAAGCAGACTATATAACCTAAATAAAGCTGTTCTGACAAAGCAGCTGGATGTTAGAGAGCAATCTGCTTTATGAACTCCCTTTCCCACTTAGCAATTTTAAGCATTTAGTTCCACTTTCTAATTGCTAATATCCATTCTTCAATTACCCGCTGTTTTGTTTCAGATTTAAAAGATTAAAACACATTGTTATTTTATGATTATGTGATTTCGCTTCTTGTAATTGTTGGGTTTTGGTTTGTGCTTTATCGGGTAACACATTAAACGTCTGCGAATGGGAGACTCGTATGTGGCTTGAAATGAGGTTTTGCCTTTCGGCAGGCGGGATGGATCGGTGGAAACACTCAAATCAGTGTTTCAAAGACAAAAATCAGTCGAGGCATCATTTCTCAAGCAAGAACACGTAATAAACGGCCTCCTGGTGGGTACCAATGCTATGAACCAGCTACGGGTTGCATCCAGCACCTGGCGCAGGCCTCATGGCGTGCTGCAGAACCAGCGTGTGGGGGACTCAGGCCCACCCGTGCTGCGTACGGCCATGCAACGGCCATGGCGTTGCTTAAAATCACAACTGGGGCTCGGCCCTAGAACCGTTTTTTCTGCCCAGAACTGCCCCTCTGGTGCCAAAGGCTGCGCTCGGGCCCTCAGAGGAGCAGCAGCCCTCGGTTTCGGGGGGCCTAGGCCCTGCCGGCGTCCCCGGCCTGCTCTGTTGCTAGGCAACGCGCGCCGGCGCCAGCAACCAGTAGTAAAGATGGCGCCTGGCCGGCTTCAGCACGCGGCCGTTCAGGCCGCCGTCCGCCCTCGCGCCGGGGTGTGGAGCAAAGAGGCCACGCCCTCAGCAGACATGGCGCCGGCTTGGCTTCAGAACTCGCAGTGAAGAGAGCCAATGAGAGGCCGGGAGGGGGCGAGCAGGCTGGGATTGGCTGGCAGCAGGGATTCAAACCGAAGTGCGGGGCGGTTAGGTTGGGCGGTTGGAGTGGGAGCTCGCGCCGGGCCGGCGGCTGAGGTGAGTGCGCGGGAGCGGGAGGGCGCCTGAGGGGCAGCGGCGGGGCCCCGGTACCGAGCCTGGCCTAGGGGTCGGGTCCCCCGTAGCGGACCTCGCCTAGGGGTCGGGGCTCCCCTCACCGGCCGAGGGGAGCCGCCGTCCTGGGCCTGGGCGGGCCCGGCGCCGGTTTCCTTCAGAGGCCTTTTCCCTCGCTGCCTCCCGGGCAGGGCCTGGCTGCGGGCGCTTCATGCGCTGGCCTTGTTCCTTCGCCCTCCCCGGCATCTGCCGTCGGGTTGGGCGCGGGGCTAATAATCGTGGGGCTGGTAGTTAAGACACGGAACTGTAGAAGTGCCCCTTGCTTTGAATTAAGCAGCCTATAAGGAACGGAGGAGGCCCTTCTAGCAGGGAGCTCTTCCTCAATTTGTAGTCCACGGAATATTAGAAAGTCCTGGGAAATGTGTGTCTGTAGAGTCTGTAACTGCGAGTAGAGTATCTGAAAGCTTTCCAGGGTGAAGTCCCGAGTGCTTAGCTGCTGTGCTGTGCGCCCTCCTGGCTCCTCTCCCAACTGTCTGCACCTGCTTCTAGTGCTAATTTATTAGCCAAGGGTGTCCTGTGTGTTCCAGCAACCTCTCACATTAGCGAGGTAATTTCTGTGTTGCTGAGCTGGAGACTTTCCTCTTCATTGCTTCTGTTTATGCCATTGTTGCTACTGTTTGAGGAAAATGTGCTGACTGACTGAATTTTAACAGCTATTTGCAGTAGGAGCTCTAGCTTAAAATGCAGCTAAATTTAAAACTGAATTAAAATTCCCCAGAACGTTGCTCCTATTTTTATCTTACGAAGCTTTGAAAATTTGCAGATTTTTAGTGGCCTATATTGTACCAAGTTATTTGTAGACAGGGCATGAGCTGTGCTCTGCAGCCTTCCAGAAGGAAAATGACTTGGGATTCCTTATCTTGCCTTGGGCTCTGAGCCTCTATGGTATACTGGAGAATACTGGGAGCAATAAGGTGGGGAGCTATATTGCCTCTCTCTGTGGGTCTGCTATCTGAAAGCTGTGGAGGGCTGAGGATCTTCATTCCCTAGGAAAGAATTTGGATGCATATATCTCCATAAAACATAACTATTAATGTATTTTTCTTTATGCAGCTTCTAAAACTTGCCTTAAAAAAACCTAAAAACCATTAATTCTGAAGCTGTTTCTCTCTTCTTTGGGCTGGTAACATGTTCTCTGTTTGGAGGTGGGAAGAAAGGGCTGGGCTGTTTATTTAGCTCTGGTTTCTTGGCAGGAAAATGGAGACCGCGATGCTGAACTTGCGGAATTTGTATGATCAACTCACACGCCAGGCTGAAGCTTTAAGTGAAGGAAATGAATACAGTGAGTTCTGTTTCTGAAGTGGGTTGTGCTATGTTTGCTGTAAGAAAATAAATATGCAAACAAAGATTATTAGCTGTTATTGAAGAATCTGATGGTGATGCATGCTACGGGTAATAAGACTGCTACAGGCAGTCGGATTTGAGAGTTTCTTTTCATTGTCAAGAAATATGAAGTCACAGGTTGAACTTTTAGGCAGGGCCATGTTCCGCTTGTAGCAAGTGGACTTCATCAGTGCAGGGTTTCCTGTTCTAGCTCTTCTGGTTGATCCTGACACAAAGGAGGTGGTCTGAAAAACTGCGAACATCTAGAATGTAGGTGGGTTTGCTGAAAGGCTGGCTTCTCCACTCTTCAGTTAAGAGCAGGTTATATTAATAGAGATCTACTGTCAGTGAAGGGAGGGTTGCTGCATCCCCTCTGCTTGCCTGGATAGCTAAAGATATACGTGTCTTCTCTCCAGAGTTTATTCAGTTAGCAAAGAACTTTGAAGAGTATCGGAGAAAAATGCAGAAAACAGAGCATGAGCTTGGCAGGTACAAAGATCTTCTCATGAAAACTGAAGCTGAACGTAGTGCTCTGGATGTGAAGCTGAAACATGCTCGCAATCAAGTGGATGTGGAGATCAAACGAAGGCAAAAAGCTGAAACAGACTGCGAAAAGCTGGTGAGTAATTCCTTTATTACCAGTTGGCTCTTTAGAGTGCAGAGACAAGGTGATTAAACTGCATTGATCTATGGAAAATAAGGACTGGCACTTGTGATAATGTCTTTCCCAGGAGGAAAAAAAAAAACCCCAACAACAACAAATTGGCTTGGCTCCTGGTAGTAGCCACCTGCTTTGGTCTGGAAAAAGGTGACTGGCTGCTGTTTGGAGCTGAGCTGCCATTACCTGTCAGAGCACGGTCTCCGCAGCCATTAGCAGTCTATTGACACAAGTTCTGAGAGCCTATCTGTGTGGTATCTCAAATGCTTCAGATTGGTTCATACAGTAATTAAACACGGCTTATCCTGTGACAGCTTCTGATATTATCTACCTTTACAGGAGCGGCAATTGCAACTGATTCGAGAGCTGCTCATGTGTGATGCATCTGGGAGCATTCAGCTAAGTGAAGAACAGAAGTCTGCTCTGGCCTTTCTTAACAGGCCACAGGCTTCTCTCGGGGGTTCAGACAACAAAAGGTGGGCAGCGTATGTCTGAGCAACATCAGTCTCAAACAGCAATCCAGCTGTGTATCTCTGTGATACGGACTGCACCCATATCAACAGAATTTTCCTTTTTATCCCAGTTTGAAGTACAGCTCCTCTGAGTCAGTAAGATTGTTCTGGAACCATGGCTGACTGAAAGGCAAACTGATACAAGTCTCTTCTAATTTTTGGTTTTTAGGCTGTCTACAATAGATGAATCTGCCTCAATTCTGTCAGACATCAGCTTTGACAAGACTGATGAGTCACTGGTAATGTAACTCCAAGTTCCAAAGTTGTCCTCCACTGTAAAACCTTAGAGGTGTGCAGTAGTCTCTAGAGACCCCTTGTGTTTAGATTACTGGGGTATTAAACTGGTAGAGCTGATCTGCGTTTCTCTGGTGTGCTATTGGCTAAAACTTAATGAAAGTCCTGGCCAGAGGCTGTGTGGTATTTACACTGAGCTAACCGGCGCTGTGTATTTCCCACAGGACTGGGATTCCTCTGTGGTGAAAACTGTCAGACTGAAAAAGAGAGAGAAGCGGGTATGTTCAATTCTTCCTCTTCAAATAGATTCTATTGTTAGCCTTAGCTGACACAATGTCACCATCTGTCATCTCACAGTCACCTATAATGATGTCTGAGCTACTAATCACAATCGAACTTCAGATGGATGTGCTGCTACTAGAATTCAGCCCTGCTGTGTGGATTTAGATTGAAAGTTAATTCTGATGTCGTTGTTTGTCTACTGAAAATGACTGGAGTTCTGCATACCTTGTTCTGTTATGGCCTAGAGTTTGCAAGAAAGCACTTGAGGATGATTAACAGCTACCAGATTAGGGGGAAAACATGTAGGAGGTTAATATTTTTCTATTCTGTAAAGGAGCTTGTTCTTGGGCTGCTGTTAGTATGCAGTAGGCACAGGTGGGAAAGGACAGCCTGAAATCATAACTAGCCCAGTTGGGAAGAGTCTGGGACTTGCTTAGTTGCCCTCCTTCTTATGTGTGTGTGTGGGTTTGGTTGTTCTTTTTCCTCCTTTCTTTCTGTTTTCTGAACTGGATTATAAATCTGGCTAGAAAAATTATTTGAAAGAGCAGCATAGAGAGGCCTTGTGATACTTCATGTCAGCTTCAAGGTTGCCATGAAGAGCAGGTACCGTGGAAGAAGTTAATGCATCTGTGGTGTGTGCAGAGAGTTGTTCAGTCCTTGTAGTTGTACTGAACTAGTATAACGCTAAGTTAACAGCATTTCTGCCTCATGGACAAAAACATACTGTATCTTTTCAGCGGTCTTCCAGGCAGTTCATTGAAGGCCCCCCAGGTCCTCAGAAGAAAACCAGATCAATTGGCTCCACAGTGGACCAGGTAGGGTGGTCCCAGCTGCGTTTGTGTGCATTTAAAGTAGTTGGTCATATTGTATATCTGTTTCTAGGGCCAACAAACTAGAAAATCCAATGTCCTGTCAGTATTACTGTCACTAACTGCATATTTCTTATTACAGGGGAATGAATCCATAGTAGCAAAGACAACTGTCATGGTCCCCAATGATGGTGGCCCAATTGAAGCGATCTCTACTATCCAGACTGTGCCTTACGGTCTGAGGAGACGGAGGAACAGTGGTAGGTGTCACCTCTCCGTTTGTCCCAGTCCTGAAGCAACTACTTCATAGGCCGGAGGTTACAGATACCTCCCTCCAGGACTTGGGCAACTGCCGGTGGTTTATAATGCACTTGCTTTGAAGCAAAGGTAATGGGGGGTGTGTGTGGGGGTGTGATTCCATTCAGTCAATGCTCCTCTTCTCTCTTTCAGGTCCTTTGCAGCCCTGGAGCAGCGAGTCCAGCATAGGCAGTAAGCAGCCAGAATCCAGATCGGAGACTGATGGCTTTAGCACCCCGCAGAGCAATGGGGGAGTGAGACTGCATGATTTTGTTTCAAAGACGGTAGGTCTGCAGGCAGGGAGAACTTGAAAAAGCATCTCCTTCCATTTTTTAATTCCATTTTTCTGTGTGCGATATCAAGCTATTGAGAAGAGGCCACCAGCCATTGTTTTTCAAGTCAATATTGACTGCAGCGGTTACCTGCATGGATCAGGGAATATATTATCCTATAGGGTTAGCTAATTTCAGTCCTGTGGAGCTACTATGTTCACTAATCTCTTCCCATCTCTATGCTTTGAATCATTAGGTTATCAAGCCAGAATCATGTGTTCCATGTGGAAAGAGAGTAAAATTTGGAAAAATCTCTCTGAGGTGCAGAGATTGCCGTGTGGTCACTCATCCGGAGTGTCGAGAGCGCTGTCCTCTTCCCTGTATCCCCACCGTGGCGGGCACTCCTGTCAGAATTGGGGAGGTACGTGGAGGGTGAGCTTGGGGCGGCGCAGCCACCGACACACACAGGCTGATCTTTGGTTGGAGTTGGAACGTGCTTAGGCTCCAACAAGTCTGCCTTTCACAGAAGAGCTCCCACTGCTCAGAGCTGCACTATAAAACACAAATGAGCTTGTTAACCTTGTTGGACTCTGTCCCTTCCACTCCTTCAATAACCAGGGGGGTGGGTGGTAGGGATGCGATGTTAGGAGGGTGTTGAGTTGTGAATGTGGCAGCTCTGAGTTGGCAATCCTGCAGCATTGTGCTGATGGATATAGTGTTGCTCTTCTCTGGGCTGATGAAGAAGAGATAATGTTTGTTTTTTAAGGCTAGATCTGGAGACCTTAGTCTGGAAATGAGGAGGCTGAGGGGAGACCTTCTTGCTCTCTACAACTCTCTGAAAGGAGGGTGTAGCCGGGGGGATCGGTCTTTTCTCCCAAGGAACAGGTGATGGGACAAGAGGAAACAGCCTCAAGTTGCGCCAGGGAAGGTTTAGGATGGATACTGGGAAAAGTTTCTTCACTGAAAGGGTTGTCAGCCATTGGAACAGGCTGCCCAGGGCAATGGTGGAGTCACCATCCCTGGAGGGGTTTAAAAGCCTGGCAGATGTGGTGCTGAGGGACATGGGTTAGTGGGGGTTTGGGCAGTGCTGGGTTGATGGTTGGACACCATGAGCTGAACGGTGCCTTCCAACTGAGACAGTTCTATGATTCTATCTCACTATGAATTCCTAAGAGTATTTTCCATGTATTGAAGACCCTGAGTATCTCTTTTTTTTTTTTTTTTTTTTTCCCTCGCCCCTCCTGTCTCTTAGGGGACTCTGATGGACTTTGTCCCTTCTACTCCTCCAATGATCCCTTCCATCATAGTGCACTGTGTTAATGAGATTGAGCAACGAGGGCTGCATGAGGTAAAACAAAAACGAGGTGTGAAACAGTGCTAATGAAATGGGTTGTGGTGTTAGGGAAACAAATTGTTAACTCAAATTTCTCTTATTTATGGTGTGTATAGTGCTGTTCAGCGGGTGTCTCTGAGTGAGCAACAGTGGCTGTGCTCAGGTGTGGAGAGGAAGTGGGAGTGGAAGGATGTCAGCTTTATACGTGCAGTTGACATTCTTCCTCTAAGCAATGCTTTCTGTTAACAGACGGGCCTTTACCGGATATCTGGCTGTGACAAGACAGTGAGGGAACTGAAAGAGAAATTTCTTAGAGCAAAAAATATTCCTTTGCTCAGTAAAGTGGATGATATCCATGCAATCTGTGGCCTTCTCAAGGACTTTCTACGCAATCTGAAAGAACCCCTTCTCACTTTCCGGTTAAACAAGACTTTTATGGAAGCTGCAGGTAAGGAGTTGCTAAATGACATCTTCAACTCATTCCCTAGGCTTGATGGTCTCAGGGTTAGCTGTCGTGTGAACTGGCAGACCTCACTGTTCTGGGGAGCCCTCGTGCTTGCAGCTGTGTTCTTGATGGGAAGATCTCTCCTCTTCCAAAACAGTACAGCAGAAAAAAGCAACAAGTTCTAGTGCTTGGGCAGGATACAAAGTTATTACAGTGGCATGTGAAGCTTCTGGCTTCCTTGTTTCTCAGGCTAGCTATTGTTGTGAGGGGAACATCACAGCTGGGCCTCTGAGACAACTTTCTGAGGTCTAAACACTTTTTCCTCAGAAATCTTGGATGAGGACAACAGCATTGCTGCTATGTACCAAGCAGTTGGTGAACTTCCTCAGGCCAATAGGGACACTTTGGCTTTCCTCATGATGCACCTGCAGAGGTATGTTCAAATGGGCTGGGAGCTCTTAAAGGGGGAGGTTGCCACTGGTGCTTTCTCTAACTGGCTCCTGTTACTGCTTGAGAGCATAAAGTCTTTGTTCTGGAAAAAACGTGCTTATTCAGAGGCTGAAGTGTGTGGGGGACAGTGGAGTTGTATGACAAGTGAAGGGGAGAAGCTACATTTTCTCTTAATTTTTTTTTTTTTTTTTAAATATAGGGTAGCTCAAAGCCCAGAGACTAAAATGGATATTGCCAACTTGGCCAAAGTCTTTGGCCCCACAATAGTTGCCCATGCCGTACCTGATCCTGACCCTATGACACTTCTGCAAGACACTAAGCGGCAACCCAAGGTAGGTCGGCAGAAAGGACTGACCTGGGTGAGTGTATGCCACTTGAATTCAAATGAATTGCTGGAGGGAGCTGAGGCGGTGTCTGTCTGCTGTCAGTGTGCTAAAGCTGTGTGCCAGTGTGTAACGTCAGCTGCTCACGGGTGTCTCCGTAGGTAGTGGAGCGACTTCTGCTGCTGCCTATGGATTACTGGAGCCAGCTGATGATGGTGGAGCAAGAAAACATTGACCCAGCACATGTAATTGAGAACACCAATGCCTACTCCTCTCCACAGACACCAGATGTTAAAGGTAACCCCTGGGTGCTGCCCTCTTGGCTCTGTAGCTGCTGTATTAAAAAGAATGCCCCTCAATCAAACCTGTTTGCGAGACCGTTGGAGCTAACCGTTCCTGCACGCTTTATAGAGGAAGAGGGAAGCAAAGCGTGCCAGGAAACACCAGATTTGTCTAGTGTTTTTGACAGATGCTAGGGAATATCTAATGTTCCTTGCATGGCAATCAAAACTTCAGCTGTCCTTGTGTTGCTCACTTCACTGCCTCTCTTGACAGTGAGCATGCTGGGACCCCTCACTACTCCGGAACGGCAGCTCTTCAAGACGCCGTCGTCCAGCTCCCTGTCTCAGCGGGTCCGGTCCACCTTCAGCAAAACCACCCCCAAGTGAGTGCCCGTGGGTGTTATCCTGAAGATGTTGGGGTGACTGCGGGTGGTTTGGGTGTTCAAGGAGAACTAAAAATAGACTTTTGGGTCCAGTTCTGAGAGCAGTCTGGATTAACTACTCTCAGTCAGCTCTCCCTTAATCAGTGCTGTAGTAACAGGGCAAACTGCATAATGGTTAACGAGCATCATCTCATGGGAGGGAGAAGACCACTTTGTTTGGGAGGTGGGTAAAATTTGGGTGAATGACCCCTGGGAAAGGAAGAGCTTAGACCTCTATATCCCAAATCCCAAACTGATATTTTTCTATTTCTCTTGAACTAGATTTGGGAGCAAAAGCAAGTCAACGGTCCAGCTTGGGCATCAGGGCAACTTCTTTCCCTCTCCTCTGCTGAAGTGAAGACCTGGGAGTTAGTGTTGTCCTAGCATTTGCACACCAATATGCATGAGTACAGTAAACGCAAGTCCTCCACAGCCCTTGGCAGCTTCTGTAATAACATCTTTTCCTCTTATCTTTCAGCTTAGCTGAGACTTTTAATGGGATTTTATTGTGCAATGTATTTTTATTATCTAATGTTCTGAATTTGGTGTTGGTGAAGGAAGTAACTAGCAGGATTTGTTCAAAGTGTTAATAAAAAAACTGCTAGAGGAACTCACTGACACTTTTCGATAGCATCCGGTCTTCTACCCATGTGAAGTGGAACAGTCATACAAGGGTTGTAAGTTTTTTCTTTTTTTTTTTTTTAAATAAAACCTCCATAGGTTGCTTTTCACACAGCAGTGACACCCCCATTGAACTTTGCCAGAATCCAGTCTTTCAAAGAGCACACAGGTCTGTAATTCTTGCCTCCTGCTGTGGTTGTGCAGCCTGTAATCCTGAGGATGGCAGTGTTGCCTTTGTCTCATGAGCAGAAGATGCTCTGTTTAATTGACTGCTGGAGGGACTATGACTTTTTCTAAAGAAACATTCCCTGATGCTGTGTTTACAAGGGGGAAATTTTGTAGAGGACTGTCTGTAGATGTAAACCCATAGGATTCCTGGGTCATCTAAATGAATTACTAGTGCTGCTCATACTGGTGTGAGAAATGGGGGTAGTTTAATAGCACCCTTGCTTTTGGGAGTCCCCTGACCTTCCTGATGTGACCTTGCCCTGTGCTGTGTGAAAAGACTTGTGGAACATGTACAGATATTATAAAGTGGCTGTTTTTATTGAGCTCTGGAAAACTGTCCTATCTGTGCAGTTAAGTAAATCGTGACATTCTGGGTGACCTATCATTCTGTACTCCGGCTAATGCTTTTTACTTGTGCTAGAGGCGTTTAACCAGAGCCTGTGTGGTGTCACGGGAGGCTGTGGTGCTGTGGTGCTGTGCTCTGAGCAGCTCCTGCACCAAGGGCTAATGAACCTGGAAGTCTTTGCTGCTGGGGTGCAGGATCATGCACTGAGTAGTTCATGGGTATCCTCATGGGTCCAGAGGAGGAAGGAGAAGAACAGTTTTGGTCCCTAATATTGTATCAGGAGGTGAAATAGCCTGGGATGAACATGGAGTGCTGTGTCCAGCTCTGGAGTCCTCAACACAGGAAGGACATGGACCTGTTGGAATGGGTCCAGCGGAGGGCCACAAAGATAATCAGAGGGCTGGAGCTACTCTCCTATGAGGATGGGCTGAGAGAGTTGGGGTTGTTCAGCCTGGAGAAGACAAGGCTCTGGGGAGACCTTTTAGCAGCCTTCCAGTACCTGAAGGGGGCTACAGGAGTGATGGGGAGAGACGACTCTTTATCAGGGAGGGGAGCCATAGGATGAAGGGGAACGGTTTTAAACTGAAAGAGGGGACACTTAGATGATATTTCAGGAGGAAATTCTTTGCTGTGAGAGTGGTGAGACCCTGGCCCAGGTTGCCCAGAGAAATTGTGGCTGCCTCTTGGAGGGGTTCAAGACCAGGCTGGATGGGGTTTGGAGCAACCTGTTCTGATGGGAGGTGTCCCTGCCCAGGGCAGGGGGGTTGGAACTCAATGATCTTTTAAGGTCTCTTCCAACTCGAACCATTCTATGATTCTACGGTGGCCTGGGTTGTCTCTCCCTTGCTTGCAGTATCTGGAGGGTCAAGTCCTCTCTGGCCATGTTTGCACCCAGGCTCTGGCCTGCTGCAGGAGATGGGGCTGCTGCTCCTCTTCCCCAGTGGGGCTGAGGCCCCAGGACAGTTGGGTGTTTCTGGCCTCTGGTGCTTTCATGCACACCAGATGTGCATAGAATCATAGAATTGCTTCAGTTGGAAGGGACCTTTCAGATCATCAAGTCCAACCATCAACCCAACACTGACAAAAACCATCACTAAACCATGTCCCTCAGCACCATGTCTGCCTGTCTTTTAAATACCTCCAGGGATGGTGCCTTAACCACTTCCCTGGGCAGCCCATTCCAGTGCTTAATAACCCTTTCAGTGTAAAAATTTTTCCTAATATCCAATCTAAACCTCCCCTGGTGCAACTTGAGGCTGTTTCCTCTTGTCCTATCGCCTGTTCCTTGGGAGAAGAGACTGACTCCCCCTGGCATGAGGGGAGCACTAAGGCATGTTCCCCTTCTTCAAAGCCTGTGTCTTGGACACACGGCTTAGCCCTTCTCTGGAGTGTCCTCTCCCACACTGGGTCCTTCATTGTTGGAAATGAAACTGGGCCGTTTGCTGTTGGACCTGCTGGGGGACATCTGCCCTGGTGGGGACAGATGGTGCTTGGGGGCACCTTGGCAAGCCACCCCTGTTTGCTTACTGATGGTCTGTACCCATCAGGTGGCCCTGCCAGTGGTTGGAAACATGGCTGCAGTGCTGGGATGGGGGTGTGTGTGTGCCCCCACCTCTGCCTGCTGGGAAGGACATGAGTTCCGCAGGGGGATGTGGAGTAGAGAGGACACTGCAGAGCCAGAGCTGTACCTGATGTGAGCCGGGGAGGTCGAGGGTGAAAACATAAGAAAGGGCATATCTCTGGCAGTCCATGCTCTGGTTGCTTTAGGCTGGAAAGAGACACCCACTGTTGCACAGGAGAAATCATGTGGAAAAGAATTTGAAATATTTATTGATCAAAGAATAGTAAAAGCTTCACTTTGGCCCCAGAAACAGTGATGAATACAGTGTTCCTAGTGATTCCTCTGTTCCTGCAGGGGCACACACATGTGCTTCAAAGGATTAATGCAGATATAATCACTATATAGTCCTTGATCAGCAGCTAGCTCTTGCCGCTTTTCCATTTATTGTGATTGGACAGGCCAGGACCATCTCTGTCCTCTAGGCAAGTGCTTCATCCTCAGCAGGGACCCCTCAGTGGTTAGTCATCTTAGGAGGAAGCCACCTTTGTGTTTGTTGGAAATTATAGAATTCTGATAATTGAAGGGAGTTAATTTCTCGTGCTGCCCTAATCTGCACTTAGTTCTGATCTGTAGCAATTCCAAGGGAGTGACACAGGTCCACATCTGCAAAAGATTCTCCACCTTTTTCATTCCCTTTCAGAGAAAGGACTGAGGGCAGGGTGTGTAATGTTTGGGCAGCCAGTTATCTATGGGTAGGCCTGTATTTAATGGGTGAGCAGTGGAGTGGTCTGAGAAGCTGATAGAACCCTTATATCTATATGAGGCGATGGGCCTGCTGTTGGAGAGACAGATGGACACAAGTCCTTGATGCCTTCTAGGTTTGCCAAAAGGATGCCCTGCTTTCTCCAGATGGGCTCCCACCATCAGTCTAGATCAGCTTCAGCAAATTCCATGGGCAGGTGGCTGTTAGTCTCTCTGATGAAGTTGAGGATAGCATCAGCCTCCTGCTTGTGGTGCATCGTGGCAGCCATCTTTGTCAGCCTCTGCCCGCACTCCCTCCTCTTGTTTGTCAGCGCGGGAATTCTGTAACCTTCCATAAATTTTTCTTTTGCTTCATGAAGTGACTTCTTCTTGTAGAGAAAGAACTTTCCCCAGAAGAGATTAAGGGTTTGACGGCCTTCGGGGCTCAGGGTGTCCTCTACCTCCTGCAGCTCCCTGTAGATCTCCTCTTCCTGTGCTGGGTCTCTTGCGCCATAGAACTCTGCTAATTGCAGCTTTACAAACACAAGGTCAAGGTCTGGATGTCTCTGAAGAATTTGCTCGAGGTTCTGGATGGCTGCCTCCAGTATATTATTCTCTTCTTCCTTCTCTGCACTAAGCCACTGTTTCCTATAGCACCTGGCCAAGGCTTGGTAGAGAAGGTGGTAACCTGGATCCTGCTCCAGGGCTCGCTGTAATATCCCAATTGCTCGGTCTGGAGACCGTTGCAGCCAGAAGAAAGCTGAAGCTCTGATGACCTCAGGGTCAGAGCTATTCTCTAGACTTTCTTCTATCAAGGCAATTGATCTCTCTATATCTGCTTCTTTCAGTAGCTTGGCTAAATATATTTTGGCTCTGTAGTTATTTGGCTGCTCAAGGATAGTTCTTTCCAATTGGGTTATGGCTTTCCTTGCAATATCAGGATACCAGAAGTAACTCCAGGAGGAATAAAGAGCCATGCCGAGCCCAGCACAGAAATATATGTTCCCTGGTTCAAGCATCAATGCCACCTCAAAGCACTCTCTTGCCCGTTCCCCGTTACGAGCTCTGATAGCCAAGAGGGACCAGCCTTTCTGGGCCTGGATGTGTGAGACCAGCCGTGTGTCCCAAGGAGTTGGGCAGAGCTGCCGGATGCGTTCCACATAGCTCTCAGCCTCCCCGTAGGAGCCCTGAAGGTAGTGAATCCAAGCATAATTCCCATAGATAATCAAAGACCCAGCAGCAGATGCCTGCTGCTCATCTTGTCTCTCATGCTCTTCAGCATCTCTAAGGCTTTGCAGAGCTTCTCTGCTCTGGTGTTTCAGCTGGTACAGGTACGCCTGCAGCCCCAGCAGTGCAGTCTGGTTTCGGTGGGCTGTGTGCCTGATTTCAACAGCCAGCTTCTGCAGGATATGTGTTGGTTCAATATGGCCTGTTATACCCAAATACCAGGTGAAATGGCATTGAAGGGCATCCAACTTCTCCTTCAGTTGTTCATGGCTACAAAGAGGAAAATGTGGGTTATGAAAAGGCAGCGTGTGGAGGGATGGGGTCCTATGGTACCCGGACAGTGCAGAAAGGAACTCCACGCTGTATGTGAAATTCTGGAGGGAAGGATGGAGGATGGGACTCTCCTCACTTGCTCAACAAATCCCTTGCACTCAAGCTACTAAAGAACCTGTAAATCTTTGTTCTTGTCAATCCATCTTCAGGGAAACACCTGGGAGGCTTCATTCCTGGCTTGTTCCCCAAAGGGAAGTCACCAGTGCCTGGAGTCAGGGTTATACCTCCTTACCTAAGGCAAAGGCCCTGGGATGGACTGCAAGAAATGGGAGGAGTAGACCCAGGCCAAACCACACCATGGAAACTTCTTTGCTCCCTATGGGGAGGAAATGGGGTCTGTGCCTTCATCTGAAGGATGCAGCAGGAGATGGCTCAACGAAGAGCCATGAAGATGTTGGACTGGAGCATCTCTTATATGGGGAAAGGCTGAGAGAGCTGGGACTCTTCAGCCTAGAGAAGAGAAGGCTCAGAGGAATCTTAGAAATGTACGTAAATACCTGCGGGATGGTGCAGAGAAGACAGAGCCAGGTTTTTCCGGTGGTGGAGGAGTGGGCACAAACTGACACTCTTGAGGCTCCATCTGCACATCGGGAAACTTTTCTTAACGGTGAGAATGATGGAGTACTGGCAGAGATTGCCCAGAGAGGTTGTGGAGTCTCTATCCTTGGAGATACTCAAAAGCTGTCTAGATGTGGCCATGGGCAACCTGCTCTAGATGGCCCTGCTTGAGCAAGGGGTTGGGCAAGGTGACCTCCAGAGGTCCTTTCCAACCTTGTTCTGAACAAGGACACTGTGCTAAGCCTTGCCCACCCAAAGCCACTCTTTTTGGGAGCTGCTACAAGAACAGATGCTGTGCACTCACCTCATTTTTGTTGCGGGTGTGCCACCGTCGGGGAGTGATGCTCAGGCTGCGCCTCTTCCACGCTGCAGCGCGAACACTGGGCAGCACCCTGTCTGACTTACAGACTGATCCTTAAATAGAGAAAGTACTTCCTTCTGGGCAGGGTCTGATAAGATGATCTGTCTCGGGAAACAAAACCGAAAGAGAAAAGCTTAAACCAGGAAAGAAAGTATCCTGGTCTCCTTGGGTTGAAGCTTCTGCCTTCACCACAAAATGGGACTGGGTGAACTGGGGGGCAGATCTGAACTCACCCCGGAGTCCTCCTCCCCCCTGAAAAGCACCTTTAAAGCTTTTAGAAAGCAACAGGGCTAAGGTGATGGAAGAGAAGGCACGTAAATACAGCTCTGCCATCACTGTTATAAGGCCAAAGGCTCCCTGTGACTCTGCAAGACCTTGGCACTGGGGCTCGTCGGGCTGGTTTTGTCTGGATCTGTGCTGACCTGTACTTTGTTTATCTGAGACAGCAGCCGCCTGGCAACAAGGTGGTCCAAACAAAGTCAATCTAATTGATTTTGTAGCTGTTGAATTTGCATAGTTCTGTGTATCTGTGAGGTATGACGGCTGTACCTGCGCTAAGCCCGATGCACTGCCCCAAGGAGCGGGGAGCGCTGACAGAGGGTCAGTGTGCAGCCAGGGAGCACAGAACGGCCCCAGGGCCATCAGCGATGCCTCGCTCATCCATTACCCGCTACTGAAGGACGTACGTTTGCCAGGTGACAGAAACCGGTCTTAGAGGTAACAGAAAAAATACAGGTAAAGCACAGAATACACAGTGTACCTGGGTGTAACATGGAATTGCAGCTCTGTGAAGAGTCATGTATAGAGCATAATAGGAAATACATTAAAAAAATAAAGAGCCCCAAGTAGACTCTAAACTGAGGAGGAAGAAACTGTCAACCTTATAATCATATTCCTCCCAGAAGAAGAAAAAGGCATCAATATAGTTTTCCCCCCCTCAGGATGCTGATGAGTCACTGCAGCGATGCCACGGAAGCAGGGAGAATTCATTGTTAGGGGGATGGGGAAGATGCTTTTGTCTATTGTGGTCATTTTTTTTTTTTCTATTACTAAAAACCTTTAATAGAAACTGAATAATTTGGGTACTAGTTGTTAGTGCTGCTGTAACTGGATGAATGGTAAGTGATTAGACTGAGGCGTTAATTAGCCTATCAATGAGTTCTAATTCTTGAATCCTGGTGGAAGTGTGTTCTCTCTGTGTGCTGTGGCTTGCGTGAGCTGCTTCTCGGTTGCCTGCCGTGGCCGGGACAGGGCTGTGCGCGCCGGGGGACGGGGGGTGCTTTGGCTCCCGGGGGCAGGGGCTGGGCTGTGGGCAGCGCTGGCAGAGCCCAGCAGGAATTCAGAGCTCAGGTCACAGAATCACATGGGCTTGGAAGGGACCTCTGGAGATCATCTAGTCCAGCCCCCTGCCAGAGCAGGTCCCACCCAGAGCAGGTTGCACAGGAACATGTCCACGCGGGTTTTGAATGTCTCCAGAGACGGAGACTCCACCACCTCCCTGGGCAGCCTGTTCCAGGGCTCTGCCACCCTCAAAGTAAAGAATTTCCTCCTCATGTTTAGGTGAAACTTCTTACATTCAAGTTTGTGCCCATTTCCTCTTGTCCTGTCACTGGGCACCACTAAAAAGAGACTGGCCCCCTCCTCCTGACACTCACCCTTTCTTTAAGTATTTATAAGCATTGATGAGATCCCCCCTCAGCCTTCTCTTCTCCAGACTAAACAGACCGAAGTCCCTCAGCCTTTCCTCATCAGAGAGATGCTCCAGGCCCCTCAGCATCTTTGTAGCCCTCTGCTGTGCCCTCTCCAGCAGTTCCCTGTCCCTCAGGCCTCGGCAGCAGCTCTTGGCTCTGTCTCCTGCTAATATTAGGACTGGTTTGAGGAAGATTACGGTTCTGTGAAATAGCTATTAATATCATACAAAGCTTGGATGAAAGTCAAAAATAACAACAAATGAGAAAACTGCGAACCACAGAGCCAAACAGGAAGCACAGGCGAGGCTTGGTGTTGTGAGAGATAAACAGTGGGAAGGAAAAGCAAAAGAGCTGCAATAAGATGCAGAGAAGAAAAATACAAGTAGCTTTGGAGACCACTGTTTTGGAGCCAAGGGCTGTTCTTGAGCTGTTACATCGATAGCGCTGATCGGACCTTCTGAGCTGATTGAAAGGAAATCCTGGTTTATTGGCCCAGACGTTTCCCGAGTTTGGAAAAACACCCGTCTGTCATAAAGCTCCTCTGCGGCATACTGGGGAACGGGGAGGGCTGGAACCAGCCTGGTTTTCTAACGCCCCCCTTCCTTGGGGACGAGTCCGCTCTCCTTCCTCTCGGGTCTGTTCCCTGCCCCACAGCGTCTGCTGCCGCTACTGGGCAAGGGACGCCCGAGCCCTGGCTTTCACCTTCCTTTGTGAGAGCTATTGCACTTGTGATAATCTACGAGTAGGGATGTGGCGTGGGCTGTAGGAACAAACAGTCTTTCTAAGACCAAACAGGAGCTGGTTAGGGAATGCAGACGGGCCAGCAGGGTCAGAGTTCTTTATCAAGCAGGAAAAGGAAGAACAAAAATCCAGACTTTGAGCCTGATTGGACGCAACGAAGGGGCTCTGCACCCCCAAACTCATCTGCAACGTGGGGCAGGACAGACTGAGCCTGACAGCACCATTCTGAACACAGCGCCCACGGGGCCAGGACATTTCAGGGACCTTCAGCTGAGGATCAAAGGCCAGAACTAAAAATACATTGATGTGCAGCAGGATTTCGCTGACAAAGTTTGAGTTGTGGTTTAATATTTAAACCCTGTCTCTTGTTAATTGCATCCAAGTTCCTTGCTGGCATTGACGTAAAGGTGAGGCTTCTATGAGTAAGCGGGCAGGTGACAAGAGGGTGGTGTCACTTTCTATTGCACCCTATGAGATCATATGGACCCTCCTGCTCCAGGCTGTGCTACTGGCAGTTCTGGGTGTGGGTGTCCACACTCCTCCAGGGAAAGAACCTGGCAAGAGCCGGGTTTTTCCAGTATCTCCGTGCTTGCACAGAGGTGTTTGATTCACATGGCTTTGGTGGCCACCGCGCAAATCCCTGACCAAGAGCTACACTGCCAAAACCCTTTGGTCCCTGCCTACTCAGGACCTAGAGGCTGTGCAGAGATTTGCAGTATCTTTTACTGGACCAAAATAGGTAAACTTTCTCCTAGACAAGTGGTTGTCTACTTTAAGGATGTCTATTATAAGGCGACCACTTCTGATCACAGCCTTGGCGTTAGTACTTTGTACCAGCAGATGGCAGAGGGTTTCCATCAGTGGGCTCTAAGACCGAGGTGGGGGTGTCTGCGTGTCCCTTCCCTCTCCAGCCTCCAGTGAGCAGCTGTGCTTTTGCACCACTTTTAAATTTCTCCCTCCCAGTTCTATTATTTTTTAACAATATTCCAATTTCCCTCCCTGCCCCCTTATTTGGATGAAAAGACCTGTATTTGGGAACGTGGCAGTTTCCTTTGGGTGTAAACAGGGAGGGAGACGGGAGCAGGGCGTTGGAGAGCACGAGCTGCCTGTGGAGGGCATTCATCCTTCACAGTTCGGCTGGGAAGGGCCCAAGGAATGACTGGGCAGCAAGCTTAAAATGGAAAAGGAAATATTATTTCCATATAATGTATACTGGAACTGTAAGAGCAGCATTGTGTAAAAAAAGCCTCAGCCTCACCAAAATATTTGAGCTGCTTGTTTTCAAATGCTTTGAAGGCACAACGGAGAACAACCTCTCTGTGCATGCCCTGATTATTGCACTCACACGAATTACCCAATACAGGAAATTAGATCTATTGAATTCCTGTGGAATATAAGAGTCATAAGAGTGGCCTGGGCATTCTGCTTAACTCACACCAGAGATTCAGCTGACACACAACCACCAGAGACTGGATTTGCTGCCATGGGATGGTGCCGGGAGCTCTCTCTGGAGATCATAGAATCATAGAACCACAGAATGGTTAGAGTTGGAAGGGACCTTAAAGATCATCGAGTTCCAACCCCCCTGCCATGGGCAGGGACACCTCCACCAGAGCAGGTTGCTCAAAGCCCCGTCCAGCCTGGCCTTGAATACTTCCAGGGATGGGGCATCCACAACTTCCCTGGCAGTGAACAGCTTCTCTCCAGATACACCTGATTTCCCCCGAACTGGACAGGAGGTGCTTGTGAAACCCCGTCTTCTATAACCTGCAGCAAGAGCTGGGCAGCTTCTCAAGCACGTACAGAGAGCAGAAAAAGGGAGCTGTTAAGTGTTTTCAAAATCTTAGGCTGAAATACCTTCCTGAAGTGCCTATCTCTCCTGAATTAGTCCATCTCCAAAAATACGAGGATGCGACTGTTTACAGCTTGGTGAGCCCATGAGGTCACCGCAAAGGCTTGATCAACCGGAGAAAAATAATTCTAGGGAAAAGAAAATAGATGATAGTGAGGGGTTCAGTTAACTGACCTCAAAAACACAGCCCTTGTTGTCTACTGTCTACGTGACAGCCTCACCATCTCGCACGTTCAAAGGCTGTGTCTGCGAAGCGCTGGAAGACACTCTGATACCAACGAACTCTCCTGGCTCCTCAGGGAGGGCTTCTTATCTCCAAGAGCAAAGCCTTCCCTTCTATCAGCACTCAGAGAGACACCCAACTGTCTCCCAACTGCTCTGATGTGGTGATAAGCCCAGAGCGTTTGCTGCTCGTGAGGCTGGGAAGCTCCAGAGCACCAGGGTCTGATCTAGGGCAGGCAGCTTGGCTGTTGAGAGCAGCAAAGCCCCTGCCCTGCCGTAAACGTGTGGAGTGGTGTGGGTCCAGAGAGCTATTAACTGTTCCTCCTCCGTTTTGACCCAGCTGGGTCCCCACAAGGGGCTGGAGCCTTCACGCCACCTCCCAGGACGGGGTAGTCAGAGCTGCCTTGGAAGCACAGCCAGTAGAAGCTGGAAGTGGCCTTTACTGAGGAGCCCCGCGTGCTGTGGGCAGCATCTGTCCCTTCAACCAGGTGGCTCTTAACGCCACCAAGGACGTGAGCTTGGGGAAACAGAGGTTTTTCTGGGGGTGGGAATGCCCAGGACCCAGTCGTATCATTCAAGGGGGGTGAGGGTGGTTCAGCTGGGGGTGGTCAGAGGGGCACGGAGAGTGTGCCCAGTTCGTTCTTTAGAAAGGATTGGTGAGGAGATGGGAGAAGGACACATGGGGAAAACAACTGGCTGTGATAGCACAGAAATAACACCAAATCTATACTTCTCAGAAGCCAAGGCACTGAAGAAATCTCAGTTCCTAGCTGGTCCTAACTCTTCCCACAGCAGTGACCGCCTGGGGCGAGGGACACAGTGTTCCAGCCTTTATTCCAAACTGACTGTTCTCATTCTGCATTTCCCTCGCTGGGTTTGGAATCTCTCTTCCGTGGCTATGAGGGGGTGTCTCCTCTTTTTCTGGACTGGGAGTGTGTTGGAAGTCAGCAGAGGGAGTGGGACAGTGGAGGTGAGCAGTGACTTGTATCTGAGATGACCAGGACTGGCAGCCTCCTGCCCTGAGACTGTTTGTGGCTGCTGAAGGAGGCAGCAAACGGCCCGAACTCTGGCAAAGGGGCTGGGGCTGAATCCCAGTTCCAGATGACAGGAAAGGGTACCAGAGGATCCATGGGATTTGCAGGGTCGTTAACTAATGAAAGCAGGAACATGAGAGAAAATCAGATCCTCTGATTCTAGCAGCCAACTGCTGGCCCAAAGGCACGTGGTCCTGCTATCGTGGCATAAAAATAACGAGAAATTGGGATGTTAAGATTTTGATAAGATTGCAGCAGTAACATGTGACGTTCTGAGCCAGCCTCTCAGAGAGAAGCTGAAGTGATGACAACCCAACATAATGTGTAGAAAGAAAGAATAATAGTGGATGATTTAAACAATATGCTCATTAAAATAATATATATATTGAAGGATGAATCTGTTTCCTGCACAACTTAGAAACAACCAGCCCATGGTACACTTAGTCTGGTTAACAGCAGCTGTGGGTAAGAGTAGCTGAGAAGATCCTCCCCAGTGAAATGTTGAGGTGCTTTGCATGGGTTTAAAGAACGTAAAAGTTCTGAAATATGGCTAAGCTTATAGAAAGTCTCATGGAGAGAAAAGGGAAGGGGCCCTCAGGCATCTGTGACCAGTCAGTTCAGGACAACCTGTTATTCTGGGTGTAGCTGAGATGAACTATAGCTGATTCTTCAACCCCTTGGATTCTTCCTTGGATAGTTACTTCACTGGTAGATAATGGAGAAATTTCTGTATGTGAAGAGGGGAGTCCAAGGAAACAGCAAACCAAAGTCTCCCTCAAGAGAAGAAGCAAATAGTGGGTAATGCCAAGAATGTTGAAATATGTCTGTATAACTTTAAAGGGCGATTGATGAGATGCGCATCATAATTGACATAAGTGGTAAAGGGGGAAGAAATCTTAATACGGTAAGAAAAGAACAGGCTACGAAGCTCTTACATTCATTATACACTTTCAAGTTATCTGGGCAAGATTAAATTCACTCAACAGGTAGGAGAAAGCTGAGAAAGGAGCCTCCACTAGCCTGAGGAGGATGGAAAAAGGTCAAGAAAATGCCAAAAGTTTCTCTTAAAAAAGAGGGTGAATGTCAGGAGAGAATTATGTGGTGTTGGGGTCTGGGAAAACAGTGGAACAAGCAGTTAAACACGTTGTTTGTCAGCACCTCAAGAAGAACACCAAAGAAAATGAGTAACAGGCAATACTAATTTGGCAAGATCCAACCATCCCAAGCTAAGATAATTTACTTCTACAACGATGTTGTGAGCGCTGCGCTCCAAGAAGAGGCAGTAAATACAGTTTTATGGCTTTTGACACGGTTCCACACGGTCCATGAACAAGCGAAAGAAACACAGTTCAGATAAAATCACTGCAGAGTGGATCCAGGACTGAGAGACGAGCCCTGCGCAGAGGAGAATTTTCAGTGGTTGCCTTGCAAAGTGGAAGGATAGAAATAAAGCAGGTTTTTAAGAGCAGGTTAAAGAAACAGATTGGGAATGATGTAACTGGTCCTTGATTGGGCAGGAGGATATTTCTCTCTCACCTCTACTGATGGAGGCTTCTGTAGATATTTTGGAAAAGTATATAATTTTAATTGCTGTGAAACTGAAAAAATTACTTGTTTGGTTTGTTATTTTTTTTCAAGCAGAAAACTAAAATACACCTTGAAACAAGAAGCTGTCAGCACTTTTGACTAATTAGATCTAACGAAAGTGTAGTGCAAAGTAACTGCAGACAGGAAAATGCTTCTAAAAGTATTAATTCATGAAGAAATAGCTCAAACTGAGCCGGGATGCTTGCTCTCCCAAACAGAGATGGAACCTGGGTATTCATGCAAGCAGACCTTCACCCTATTGTCTGTTCCTGAAAAATCCCTGTTTCCTCAAATGCAATGTTTCTCCTGGGACTTTGCTCCCTGGAATGTCAGCGCCCTTGGTGAGAAGGATCTTGCCCTTGGCCAAAGTCACAAACATGAGATTACATGATGTGATTTCCTGTGCGAGCAAAACTGGGTTTGACGACCCACTGAACCTCTCAGCTTTGAAGGCTGATGCTTGTTTTCTTGGGCTTTATCTTGGAACCAATTCAGCAAAGTCTTTTTGTCCTAACTTTTATCTAAACACACAAAAAAGAAAGAAAGGGGAGAATAAAAATATACAGTGTCTTCTAGAAAAAGAAAACAAACTCTATCCCTCCCTAATTCTGACTCTTCCCCCATCAGCTTTCAGGAAACCAAGTGGCGGAGGTGAAACTGTTTAATGTAAACAATAATTTCCACCCAGTGAGAAGACAGCCCCCCGCTCGTTGCTCTGCCCAGTGGAGCTGAAGGTGCCATTTCCACCTGGACAAGCCCAATGGCCTAATCCTGCCTGAGACATCTCGCCAGGATGGCAGGTTTTCCCACGTGCTCACAACAGTGTCTCCTGGAAGCTTGGCTTGTGCTTCGTCCGCTTGTCCTCATCCAGGATGCATCTCAGCCGACACCAGCCCCCGGTGCGTGGCAGGGACGCGGTGCTGTGTGTATCTGCCAGTGCCATCCCACCTGATGTTCCAGCGGCTTCAAATACATGTTGAATTAGACGAGAAACAGCCTGTGGTGCTCGTGTTGTTTATAGCATCGTTGTAGCCCACATTTGGGACACGACTCGATACCACCACGGTGGACACTGGCTACTGCTTGGCCAGAGCCTTCTCCAGCATCACGTGCCACCCAGGTGACCCACGATGACTTTCTTTGCCTGTGTTTTTTTCACCTTTTTCAGTTCCAAGTACCTGAAGCACTGAGAAGGTGTCAGAGCCTTCCCAAGCCGTTTATTTTTAGGACGGTGTCAAGAGCACACTCTGTGCCCTGAGGCACACCGGTAGGTGATGGGAAGACACTTGAAAATATAAAACTCCCACTTTTCAACAGAAGTGAGCTCTTAAACCTGCCCAGACTTTCTAGTGGCTTAATTCAGTCCTTGTGATCATATTTCATTTGACAGGATTTTATTTGATGTTTCATTTTCGAGATGTTGCTCCCTATGTAAGTATTTATCGAGTCACTCACCCCCCCCCCCCATCTGTAAAGCACTGAACTCCTGGAATCTCCTGCCCTAAAGGCTTTGATCAAATCCCATGGCACTCAGATGATCCCGGCGGCGACTTTGGCCCCACAATCGCTGACTGCGTGAAACGAGAACCCCTGATTATTTTCACAGACGGCGTTCCCGAGGAGCCATCTCGCAGCAGCTCAGCCCCTCGCCTCTGAAACCCTCCGCGTGTGCAGGCAGGAGGCGTTTCATCCGGAGCTGGAACCCATCAGCCAAGCAGAATTTCCTTTGAGCGGCAGATAAGCAGATTCTGGAGATAGAGAGGCCCCACTCAAACAGACACACTGGGCTTCCAGCTTTCAGAACAGCCTCCAGGGCCAGAGGGGAAGGAAGTATTTAATATTGTGAACACAGGACATATAGAGAAAAACAACACTTCAAGATGCATCACCCTTGCATCGACTAAAGCTGTCGTAGGCCCCGGGCTGTTCTCCCGCCGCTGCCGAGGGTGAGCATCCCCGTGGTGGCCTCGGCGCGCAGGACACGCACAGCAGGGCTAACGGCTTCCTAAGCCTGTGCAGTATTTGGTAAGAATTCCTCAGGAACTGGCAACAAAAGAGTTGACTCATTGCGCAGGAAACCTTGTGCAGGAGAAAGCTGATTGTGGACTTGCGCATATTGAAAAATCAACTCGTCTTTGTGAACAACCTGAACTGTCAGATTACAGAAAGTAAATCCCTGCAAAAAAACCCAATTCCAGCCTCTTCGCTGAACGCCGCAGAGCCCAGCTTGCTTGGTGTTGAGTTGTGAAACATGTCAGGGCACGCACAAGATCCCTTCTCAGAAACTGCAGCTCTTTTCAGCATCAGCAGAAGCAAAAAAATGTAATAGTCTCCTCTTTCAGAGAGCAAACAGAAGCAGCGCTCTGCACTGTCTGAATACTGTCAAAAAGCTACAGTGGGATAACAAAGTTGTGGTCAAAACCAGCAGAAGACATAGGCAGACTCTTAGGCAGACTGGTTCTTGAATGAAAATCTTAGAAAAATCAGTAACAAATCAAGCACAGTAAAACCAAACCAGGTATTTCTGGAAAAGCAGTGGCTTCTCCACTAATTTCCTAATTTCAGGTGGACCCCCCTGCACTCCAGCGACAAACGCTGATGAAAAGCAGAGAACCACAGGCAAGAAGTGGCTCCATGCTCACAGGTGACATAAAGGCACAGATTACAGTCAGCAGAGGAACAAAGTGTGATTCAAGGGACTCCCTCCTGGTTTCTGGGGACACAGGAGAGACTGACTGTGAAAAAAAACCTCATCCCGGGACCACCTGCCATGTCAGCCGATGGGATGGGGGAATATCCAGTAACGGAGACTTTGTCCAAGGGTACCCGGCTGGAGAGAGGAAGAACAGGATGATGACCTGCTGTTCAAAGACCTTGAATTGCAAGGTCAAGCTGTGCCCTGGTAGTTATTGGTGGGATGGGAGCTGCTCAGCCTGGCCAGGTCCAGCTGTGGTCCCGAGGACATGTGTGTGTCACCCCGAGGACGTGTGCGTGTCACCTCGAGCACCGATCGCAGGGGAACCCACCCCTGGCATCTTCATCCCCCCCAGCCCAGTGGATGGTGTTACCACAAGTGGTCTGCCCACAGCTTCCAGAAACTGCCTCAAGATGGTGCTCCAGCCAATTCTCTGGGTTTTCAGAAGAATTTGCGTGCATTACACATGGCTTTTCTGTGCAGGTCTTTGCTTAACAGTAACAAACGAGGGTGGACCTCAGTCCTTGCGGGGAGCCTCCAGCTGCCTCTGCCAGCCATCCCTCCCTTTGAAAGGCCCATCGTTTCCAGCTCGTGGGCTGGAAGCCCCCGAGCGGCTGCCGGGAATGAGTCACAAACAAGGTCCCCATAGGAAAGGAGAACTATGGATTCATAACCTTGACCATTCAGGGTAGGAAAAGTTTATTTGTCCAGCCTGCTTTATAAATAACCCAGAAAGCAGCAGCTTTGTTTTCATGATGTGGGACTGGAGGTGCGGAGGAACCTTAGCAGAGTCCCTCTCCCAACCCTGGCCAGAGAGACCGGACCCTGGGCAGGCATTTTATTTAATGACTCACAACGTGCAAAATACCTCAATGGAGTAGGACTAAGGAGCAGGATCTGTGACTCTGCGGCATGGGAGTGCTGTGGGCAGGGCACTGAGGACCTTCCTGCTCCCTCTGGCCCCTGAATCTTGCCAAAATATATCCTCCATCCACACTGTGTTTTGCAGTGCTGTACGGAGAAACACCAGCAGCCTCCTCGTGCTTTGCCTTGATATTTTTGTGCTGCAACCTGAGTGAGAAAAAGGGTTAAAAAGAAACTGGAGCAATTTTGTGGAGAATGGAAAGAGTTGAGGTCAAAGAGCAAAACGTTAATTCAGGAAGGGGATCTGTGGAGTCACCCCACAGGTAACTCCCCAGAGAAACTGAAACACCCCCCAGAGGAAAATTAACCCTATGCAGGCAAGGTTAACCTTTGCTTTTTAAGTCTATTGGCGGGGACGGTCTTCTAGCAATTGTTTCCTGCTGGGATGAGGAACCACTGATGTTAAATTGGGAAAGGTACTTATTGTTTGCTTCTACGCTAGAGAAATGCCTGACTTCCCAGAGCAGCCGATGGTGCAGGATGCCTCTCGGCGCTGGGCAGAGATGCCATGGCTGAGGAGGAGCCAGGCCCCATCCTCACTGCTGTCCCACAGAAGATGTCTTGCTGGTCCCACTCCCAGCACTGGAAACATGAGGATCCCCCGTATCCCCTGTACAAGTGGTATGGGGACAGAGAACAGCACTAATGTAGAGCTGATCCTTCCATTAATCATTTTTTTTATCAGTCCCTCCATCATATAGTATTTTACTCCCTTTTGCAGGGCAGGACCAGCTCCAGCTCTTCTTTTTTATTAGAGGACCCGAGCAGATGCTGGAAAGGGGCAAATACTCTTTTGCACCAAGCAATAAAGCTCGGAAATCCCAGGCTCCTACAGGAGTGGTACAGGCAGACACCACCCCGGCACCTGAGCACAGCAGTGTTTGACAGGAGACTTCACAGAGCCCGACGGCGGTCAGCTAACCAGCATCGAAATCCTGTAAGCCTCAGTCACGGGACAAGCGTTGGACACAGAGAACTTTGCAAAGTATGCGGAAAAAGAGAAACAGTGGAGGGCGAATAGAAACCCTGCCCTCAGCACTGAGGGATGTTCAGCCTGTTTCTCCCATGGCAAGCGGTTCTTCGCCTCTCCTAAGTCTGATTTGCAGAATACCATGGACGCAAACAAATCTTTAGAACTAGATACTTCCCTTACCCAGCCCACTCTTCCTTCAGCCCTTATCTGCCCTTACCTGTCTCCACTAGGTCGCTTTAAAAGTCCCAGACACTTCCTTCCTTTGTTTGTCTTGGCCAGAAAGGGAAATGTCTTGTGTGTCAAAGGTTTAGTGCAAATTCCTCTCCAAGCTTTTTAGTACCTCTGGCCTCAGTAAATCAAACTTCTTCTCCTGACTAGGGATTTGCACAGTCAATCAGACGCTCTCTCCCCATTCTCCCTCTCCTGCCTGCACACAGGACCGAGAGGGAAGCAACAAGGGGTTAAATCCCCACTGGATGGTGCGAATTTGGGGCTGGAAAAGAAGTTCTGGGTTTCAAATGCATTTGCACAGAGCCAGAGTTTCTCAAAGTCTTTGCCACTGCCTCGGCTCTCCAAGGGCCTGGCTGAGATGGATGGAGAGCAGCTGGCAGAAAACAAGCCCTGAAGAAGTGGTGGTTGGTAGGGAAAACAAGAGCTATTAATGGTCAGATTTCAATCTGTGAATGATCAAAATCAGGGCCTCTCAGGGAGCAACGGGTCCTCCAGGACCTCGTGGAGACCTCTCCCGAGAGCCTTCCCTTTCTGTGCCCTCTCACTCCTTCTATTGTGTCCACATTCCTGTTACCACCCAGACTTTGTCCCATATTTTCTGCATCCCACTAGATGCCTGTGCCCCTGTGGCAGCTCACAGGACTCAGAGGAAGCTGGAAAAATGTCCATTACTGAAGCAGGCAGAACGAGGAGAGAAGTTTAAATGCTACCTGTGCAGAGAGTACATGGTGCAGGACTTGAGGTTTCAAAAGAGAAATGTCCCATTACCAAAGCCATCCAACGACCCCACAGGCATGAAGCTTCCCCTGTGGGTGACAAAGATGCTCAGAAGAGTCCCCATTCTCCTGGTTTCACAAGAGGATTTAGTCATTTTTGGAGAGGAGTTTATGCCAGGATTGGCACAATGGTTTGGTGAGAGCAGAGGTTGCTGGTAGAAGAAAGCTTCGTTCCCCAGCACGTTGGACTGAGCAGCTCTGATGGGGCAGAGCACTTGTCTTGGAACTGGCACAATAAAGCCAGGGACAAAACTGAGTGTGAATGGGGCAATTTTCAGGAATTCCTGGCAGCTCTCATGCCTGAATTAGCTCCTCTGGGTTGTTTCCCAATGAAGTGCTCTGAGCGCAGAGGGATGTTAGGGATGGAGTGAACAGATCAAAGAGCGTGTAACATCCTTGCCTGGGGCGGGTGGCTGTTCTGAGTGTTCTGCTCATCCCTTCCTCTTTAGGAAAATCACCTGGATTTAGAGCCTCAAAGCAGGACGCTGGGGTCCTGGCGAGAGGTGTGGGCAGGAGGCACAGCCTTTATGAGCTCTACCTGGGCTGCAGCAGTTCTCCTGTCATCCTGGAGGAGTGAAACATGTGCTAAAGCTGAGACATGTTCTAAAGAGAGATCCTGGTCTCTCATTTTCATCCCAGACCTTTGCCTGCGTTTTTCTGAAAGGAAGAAGAGGAGACCTCTCCATCGGGTGAGGGTTCAGCGGCAGCAGGTGCAGCAGAAGAGCTTCAGGTGGGGTTTGAAGCTCCCCAAGCCCCGGCAGGGAGGGGTGGGCTGGCTGGCCACAAGCCGGCCACAAGCCTGCCGTGCAGGCAGCCCTTCGGTTGGGAGCTCCTTCCTTTGCAGATGAACACCTTGATCTCAGCTCTTCTCAGCGAGTCAGCCCTGTGCGGTCGCCCCGGAGCAGCCACCTGACTGCGGGGCGCCTGGTGCCAGCAGCTGCCGAAACCACAGCCACAGTGAAGCCAGCCTTCCTCTGCCCTGCTCGAGAGGAGGCTGAGCTGCACGAAAACAAAACCCAACCAGGCTGTTCTCACCCTAAACTCTCCTGGCAAACAGGAAGCGACGAGCGAGGGTGGAAGAGTAAGTTTACAGGCTCTTGGGTAACACCAGGAACATACCCCAGACACCACCTGCAGTGGAGTGAAAGAAGTGCTTTCCAGGTAAACACATGCTTCTGGGTTTACCTGGCTAACGGACACCTGTATCCAAAACAGGGGACGAGTTGAGCACTTGCGTTCCCCTCCCTGAGCTTTGTCTTCAGACGAAACGTTAAACTGATGCACCATCTGCCAGAGCAGCGGTTCAGGTGCAAGCGGCTGTTGCCAGAGCTGCCGTTAGAGCCAGGGAGAAAAACTGATGAAGAGCCAAGAGATTTGTGGCCAGCAATGAGTCTCCTCCATGCTAGTGCCACGCCAGCTGGTACCAGGTCTTCAGAGGAAGTCATCCTCCCTTGGAGAGGGAAGGTCTTTCCTCCCCACAATGCTCTTTCCACCTCTGAACTCCTCCAGGAACGTGAAATAAGTCCATCTAGGAGGGATGGCCACCTTCTCATGCCCCTGGCTAAGGGGGGTTCAGGCTCGAGTCTGTGAGGTTCCCTCATGGCAATTTGTTGTCCAGGAGACAGGGATTGTCTGTCTGTACACTGGCGGAAAGAGGACAGGAGCAAACGTGCCCAGGGAAATGTGACCGAGTCAGATAAAAGCTGGTTTGCAGTGAGATACACTTGGCTGTGGAACTATCTGCCCAGGGAAAGTCCAGAGGGGAAAACTATCAGTTTAAATAAGTTGATATTAAACAGTACAAATGCCTAAGGAAACATGCACCCAGCAAAAGCCACGCAGGGGATACTTCTGTGAAAGGGCCGGCAGTGATTTCAGAGCAGGGTCTGTCCGAACTAAACACACCTACAGCTCCAGCAGGTTTCTGTTCCATGTGCACACCCAGTAGCCACTTCCCCATGCCTGACACTGAAAGTTCAGAGCCCTGGATGCAATTATTTCTTTTTAATCATCAGGTGTTTTTCAGGCTGACGCAGAGGCCAAAGGGAAAGCGTTGTGTGCAGTCTGTTAATGCATCATCATTTTGCCTGGTCTGTACCTCTTTGGTGGCTCCAAAATGAATCACAACAAGGAACAGCAGCACCTTCTGCTGGTCAATGCCAAGAGGCCAGTGGCTCCTGAGGGTGCGGGAAGAGGACAGGGGTCTCAGCAAGGCACCTCCACCTTTCTCTACCTCTGCTTTTCTATCCTGCTCCTCTCCTTCGCTCCCTCGGCACCCGGGTTGCATATTAGATACGTGTATGTTCAGAGTTTTTCACCGCTACTGCTCTAAGTTTTTCATCACCAGGTTCGGACAGAATCAATACCAGGGCTCCCTTCACTCAGCACCTGCCTGTCCCCGATGGTTCATCTATCAGCGATGATCGGGGTCTGTCACGAAGGCACAGCAAGACACTGTTGATGGCACGGCGAGAGCAAACAGCCATTTTTGGTGGACTTCCAGCTGAGTGCACCCTGGAGATTCTCCTACCTCTGGCACTCCCAGTCTCTCACTGGAGCCCGGGGCCACCACGGGACACGGCTGGGATGATGGATTGGAAAAGTGGCTGTGAAATTTCTCATACATTTCCTGCAAGTTTTGAAGTCAGGCCTCCCTGTATGACATCTCATCCCTCCTCTTCACAGCTGCTTCTCATTTCCCAGCCAGAGTCTTCCTGTTTTGCTGGATATTTTTTTTTATTTTGGTTTTTTCTTTTTTTAAATTTTTTTTTGAAAGGTGGGGGTCTATATTTAACAGCTGCACACAATTCTCCCCTGGCCATGCCTGCTCCCATCACTATATATAGCCTCAGACAGGCCAAACAAATGGAGCAGGGCTGGGGTTAATAATCACAAAATGGAGTTCGGCTGTCTCTGAACTGTGATTTACTGGGACCAAGGCCAGGCGAGTTCCTCCTCACGCCCTTGCTGTGGAGTCGTCCGCGTGGGACCAGCCTTTTCAAAAGGGGAAAAATTATTTGAAATGCCTTTTTGCTGGCTGAAACTTGAGAAGATGTGAAATGGTTCAAGCAGGTCTTGCTGTTGGATGGGGTCCCCGGGGAGGTGCTGGTGTGATGTGGAGGGGCACCGTGCGTGCCGATGTGCCACCTTCTCCGTCCTTGGAAGCTCGGAGCCAGGAGAATGGGTGAGTTTAACCTGGCCCTTGTCTCCACTGGCGCTTGTGGAGACCGAGTGGTTCCTAATGGAAAAACCCCACGAGGAATGCGGTTTTCAGAGTTGGTCTCAGCCAGTAAGTGCAGATCTGCCTTGGGATTAGGGGTGTGAGGGCTGTCACTTTGTGTCCCCCACCCATTTAACGTCAGGTGTCCGAAATGTTCCTGGTGTTGGATGTTTTGCCTGTGTCACACGGACAGAGGCTGGGCACAGCTGTCTCCCCAGGGGTTTTAGCCTCGTTGGTGTCCCCGGTGTCGGTGCTGCTCTGTGCTGGGGGGGCTCATGTCTCTGTTCCCTGCACAATCACAATATTGATCTGAAGAACCTGCAGAGTGTTCCTGGGGCTCAAATTACTTTCTCTACTAATTATTAACGAACAGGCTGAGCCAGGCTGCCATGCTCACTTTGGAGCCAAAGTAAGGCCAAAGTATGTGGGCGGGGGTCAGAGAGCATCCAGTTTGTGGGTCTGGGGCACCCCAATCCTTCCCCTTGGGCGTGCTGAGCATCACCCCAGGGCCTGTCCTGCAGAGGCTGTAAGGAGCCCATGGTGCCACAGACGCGGCGTTGCCACCCTCCCTCCGGCGCCCTGTGGTGTGCTCTCCCAAGAGACCTCTCTCCAACACCCTGGTCCTCAGCAGCTCGGGGTATTTTTAGCCGGCGTGACTTGCAGACATAACTCTTCTCCTCCTGAAGAAACAAACCTGCTCGTTTCCTGCCTTCTATGGAGAGACGTGGCTCCAGGCGGCTCTCCTCCCCCTGCCTCGCACATCCACCGCCCGCTCCCCCGGCTTTCAAACCACCGATGGCCTCAGCGTCTGAGGGCGATCCCGGCACTTCCCTTCTCCACTCCCCTTCCAGGCGGGGGGGTGGGTCTCGGGGGATGTGGGAGCAGGTTTGTGGCTGCTGGAAGCAGAGACCCAAGCTCTCGTAAGCGTGCCGGGGCAGGTGGGGTGTATCTGACTTGGCTTAAAACCCTGGGACCCGGCAGCACAGCTTAGGTCTTTGTGCTTTGACTGGAAGAGAGGAGGTCCTGAAGGCACATCCAGCACACACAGAGATACAGGCACCTGGTAGGATTTTCAGCAAAGCTCATACTGTTTTGTACTCAAAGGGTTTTCAAAAACCATCTGCCCCTTTCTGCTCCTAAACACGATCTCAGACCATTAGTTACAGAAATAGGCTGTAGTTTTGCAGCGTATGGAGGGAACGCTATTCATCCCTTGAGTAGTTTCTGGCTGGCGAGGCTGCTGAAATACCCGGCTCTATCGGTGCAATCGAAAGAGCCATTTCCCTCCTCCACAACCCTAACTGAACCCACTGCACACACTGAGGTGATCACGCCACGTGTGACAGGACACTGGGGAGAAGCCAGTGCTGGCGGATGTCATGGCATCGGCCAATAAACCCTGCTCCTGGAGCTGCTCGGGTCCTCTGTCACACACCCCCAGAAGACAATGTGGCCTCTTGCATTGAAGGAGAACTGCACAGGTTCATCCATGCTACACCACGTCTGATGTGCTGGGCCACGCAGGGCTCGGGAAGGGGACTGTCAATGTCAGGTATGCTCCAAGAGGAGACATCCCGGGCTTCATCGGGACCATCCTCTGTGGAAAAGAGGGACAGCACACAGCAAGGTCAAAGTAGTCCCTCCAGAGCTATTTCATTCCTGGTTCCAAAGCAGTCTGCTCTGCAGACTGAGTTTACAGAAAGCTCACAGGCTGCCTGTGTCTATGCACAGCACCTTCTGGGAGTGTCTTGGAACATCATTCCCACAATGGTGCAAGTGTTCTCCATGTACGTCTGTACGTTCCTCTGTGCTAGCCTACAGTTCCCCTGAAATTTTGAAATTCCTCCTCTCCGTGTACATCCCTAAATGCAGCAGGGTGTACCCACAAGGCAGCTGTATGGATGGCAAATAGGCGCTTGTGGAGTACGTGAAGATTTCTCGTTGAGAGAGCTGTGTACATAGTTAGGGATTTCAGGAGCCCACTGGAATGTGTAGAGGTTTGTTTTTCTCATGATAAAGCCCTGAAGAAGTGCTCTCGGAAAATGCCAGCCCAGATTAGAGCGGTGGGGCTTAGCGTTTGCACAACTGTGGAAGTTCAAAGGAGCTCGGCGTATGCTTTCCTTCAGGAGATGGGTCATGGCGTGGTTTCTGAAAGCCCTGCTCACTGCCTGCTCCATCCTTGGGTCTCTGCGTTCCCACCTCAGTGTCCACTGGGTGCCACTTTCCAATTCCTTCTAAAGTGTGAACCCACAGGGGGTGTCTATATGTGCTCACAACCCCCACGCACGCACATGTGTTAATCTACCACGCACATGGTATGTTAATGTGTTAATCTACCACGCATGCACATGCCACAGTTAATCTACCCCAAGGCACTCCAAAACAGCCTATTTCCTCCTGCTCTGCATGTTCTTCTTTCCGGGCAGAACTGACTCTTCCAGGAGACTCCAACTGCTCTGTGCCAAAGCAGCCAAGTGCAGTTAGAGTCCTCAGACAAGGGTCCTTCCACCAGCAACGGTGGGAAATGCTCCCTCTGACTGCTGGGGTGCAAGCGGGCACAGAATCCTTCTCTCTTACCCAGCTGAATGTCTGTCTGTCTGTCCTGCAGGTATGTGCTCAGAGTTTGCCTTTGGTTTTTGATAGAGACAGAACGTTTTTGGGAAAGAACTTATTTGGAGTGGCCATCCCAAACCCTTCAGGCACACCTCCCATCATGAACACCTTCAGGAACCTCCTTAGATCCACCATCACAACCACTTCCAGGCCTCAAGCTGCCACACACCATCTTCTAGGTTCTCCAGTTGGTAGAACGTGAGCTTTCCTGACTGGTCCCCTCTGCCTTTGAAACACAAAGATTTTAATCTTTCACCCTCTTTCTTCCTCCTGGGAGACCGGTCAGTCTTAATTAGACAGGATTGCCTCACTTCCTTAGATATGGAAATGTCCCTTTGTTAAACAAAGCAGTATCTCTTATCTCTGGCCGGCCTTTAAACAACTCCGCTTTTGGCAATTCCTTCTGTGTCCTTACACCTAGCATGTAAATGATGCAAATATCCAACTAGGTAAAAGTTTGTAACTCATCATAAAAGCTTGGTTCAGACCCAGAGCAGGAGTGACCCTGTTTGGGGGCATTGAATTCTGTGGCTGATTGCCAGACTCTCTCCTCAGCGCATCTTTACCTCCCCCCTCCCTCACATCTTTCCCCGTGATCTTTAGTTTTCCTTTTTTCCTCTTTCAGGTTGTCAGGTTCTTTTATCTGAGAACAGAGTCAGAAAAAATCCCAAGAACAGAAGAACCTGTGGGACTTCTCTGGGACAGGGCTGCCTGGGATGCCCTGGGATGTGACTTGTCATTTTGGGGAGAAAACAGCCCTCAATCGCAGTTTTCTGCAGTTGGATGGGTCCCTCCCAGCCCCCGCCAGAACTTGCCCTGCTGCTTCCATGAGAGTGAATTTTGCTGTTGCCAGTTGTGAGGACAAATAAGAAATTTTCTCCCTCATCCTTGTCCAGCACAATGAAACATTTTCTTCTGAGAAGACTTCAGCTCTTTCTCGTCTCAGGAATTCACATCTACCTGCTAGAGTAGGACTGGCATCACTTGGTTTTTGGAGGTGGGAGAAGGACCGCCATGGTCCCTCTTTTCCACTGCTGTTGCTCCAGTTGGCATTAAAGGACAATTTGTGTTTGGGCTGGAAATAGCCAGGACAGGTTGACTGTGATACTCCAATCCAGGAGCGGGGCAGGGAGCCCAGACTCCGCTCTCAGGAGAGTTTGTGTGCTCTCTGCACAATCAGGGCAACTTCAGTGGAAGAGGTGGAGTCCATCCCTTTGCAAGGCTCCTGGGAGGATTCTCCTGGCTGCTGGAGGTTTTCCTTCCCTCAGACAGAGGCAAAACCTGAAGCCAGGCGTCCTACATTAGGCCAGCTGCTGTTGTTGAGAGGGACACTTGGGGTGGCAATGGGTGAGGCAGGAAGAACGTTAATGTCTTCCTCCTGGAGCAGAACCCTGAAGACAGAGTCCTTCAGAAAGGTGAAGGCTACAAGCCTTGGAAATGGTTTGGGGCTGGGAATCCCAGGTGGAAGGAGCCACCTCCTGGAAAGAATAAGGCTTGCAAGCACTGAAAAAGGACAGTCCCTCTGCTTGTGGAAGGTGTCTCTGCCCGTGGCAGATGGTGGAGCTAGATGATCTTTGAGGTCCCTTCCCACCCAAACCATTCTGTGATTCTCCCCCGCTGTCCTGCTTTCCTTCTTGCATTAATCATCCTCATGGATTCTTCTTGGACTCAGCTGCACTCCCACTGTGAGTGGGAGATGCTCAAAAGCTCAGACTGGCAAAACCTTTGTGCTGTGGCCCTAATTCTCTGATGGATCTAGTGGGAGATGCTACATCTGCCTCCCTCAGCGTGCCGGAGGCCTCACTGGCCTTCTGCACAAACGCTAGTGGTTTCTTCTTAAAAAAAAGAAATGAGGAGTGAAGGGCAGGTAATGATGTGGCCAAGATCCTCGAGGATCAGGGGGACAGCAGTGGGAATGGAGCCAAGAAGAGGCACCAAACAAAATGTCACCCTAGAAAGCTTCTCTTGAGTGGCCAGAGAGGAAACCTCCTGCATCTCCTGTGATTTTTCTTTCTAACTGCCTAAACGTTTAGTGAAAATTAGAAATAGGCATCTAAATGAGTTCTGTGCTTTTGAAACTTTTACCCAGCATTAAAACGGAGTTTAACACCTTAGAGTGCAGCTGGCTTAACATTTCTGAACAAATTCAAAGTAAAATCCTCAGATTGGACCTTTTTTCCCTGATAGCAGCTGATTTAATGTTTGAAATCTGTATGTTTGTCCCTAGACAGACCCTGGAAAGGAAGGATGGCTTCAGGCAGGGCAGAGACCTGCTCAGCCCGCAGGAGAGAGCGTGACTTGCCGTGAGCTACTGAAGGAACTTCATCTGTTGAGTGCATCGAAACCCAGCAGCCTCTCAACCCGTTATCCCTCTGTGCGCTCAGTGACACTGGAAAATACTGGATTTGACTAGATTTGAAAGTGATAAAATGCATAACAATAATCAATTTCCAGGAGTTAAAGCCAGGCCTGCTCAAACAAGAAGGAGGACCCTGGTTTTGGTGGTGGCTTAACATCATTTAAGAAAGCATTCCCTTGTTAGGCTGTTAAATTATTGAGGAAAAATTGAGAAATTTGATGTGTGCAAATCCAGAGCAGATGCTTCTGGAAGACACTATAGACACCGGGCCCTGTAAGTCTGTCTCGGATGAAAGTTCCTATTTTGGGACAAACCTAAGGACTGTCAGATGAGGAAATAGTGCTTTTCTGACCCCCAAATCCCAATGCCTGTGTCTGAGAAGTCGGGCTTCGGTAGCTGAGGTCTTCCCTAGCTGTGCCCAAAGGTGTCTGGACAGTTTAATTTCTCTCTGCCCTGCCGTTTCCCACCTGCTCTGTCAGATTGACTTTTCCCTCCATCTCTCCCTTAACAGGGCAATTTGCCTTTTCCTTGGGACAGGGAGCGCTGGGTGACACCTTCCCAGGTTGTCACCGTGGCACAACCCGTTAACCCTCTTGGGCTGCGGCACGGATGGGAAAAACAAAAGGAAGAAGAAGAACTGAATTCTCTGCCGGTGACACTTTCTCCCAGCCAACAAACAAAAGTTTTATGAGCTAAACCCTCTCGGATGCTGCATTCCAGCTTGGTAACATTTCGGTAACACATTGCAAACGTTTGACTCATAGAAACTTGGAAGGCTGGAGTCGGGGGAGGGGGAAGAGCGTCACATTCCCATTCTCGGGCAGGGTTTGGTTGTTGGATTTCTTTTTTCTTTTTCTTTTTTTTTTTTTTTTTTTTTTTTAAGAACTGAAACTTCTCTCTGTTTAATGAAAAAAAAGTGTTTGAGCCTGACGGCTTTCACCGGCTCGCATTGTGTTTGGGAGAGAGGGGCTGGGGGAGGAGGGTTTGTGCTGCCAAGGGAGGAACCCGGGGCAGCTGAACTCGCTTTTCTTCTGCAAGATTTTTTTTTTTTTTTCTTCTCCCTCTCTGTTCCCAGGACAGGGTTGGCTTTCTAGGTTTGATAAAGCATTTCCTTCCATTGTCATTCTATACGGCCTCTGGGCCCTTCTCTCAGTCCCTCCCCTTTCGCCGTCCCCTCTCTTTCTCTCTCTCTCTTCCTGAACTTTAGTGAATCTTGAGATATAAAGAAAGCAGCTGCCTCCCTTAAGCACATCTTGAACAATGAGACCGCATCTCCAAGGGCTTTAATTCCTCTGGATGCAAGGACAAAGCCAGGGTGAGTAGCCTGCCAGTGACTCTGCCGGTCACTGCCTCGGCAAACGCGGCCGGTCCCGGTGGGCACTGGCGTCCGTCCCCGCAGCGCCGGGGTCCCCTCGCCGCTCCCGGGCTGCGGAGGTGTCGTGCAGCGCTACAGCAGATGCTGTAAGCCTAAAAACTCTGGAAACCCTACCAGCACTGCCTGAGAAAGCGCTGACGCTGTCCCCGTCGGACTCTGTCCCCATCAGACACTGTCCCTGTCGGCCACTCGCGCTGGAGAAGGCTTTGCCATCCGGCTGCGTGCCTGGATTTGGGTCACCCGCTGGCTCCCCTCCTTGTGAGACTGGGCGAAACCTGGCTCTGGGCAAGGTGGGAGGAATCCTGATCTCAAAGGCAAAGAAAAACAAATATGATGCAATCAAGCATGGCTCTGAGCAGGGCTGCGGGAGGGAGACCATCCCCACGGCGTCGGGTCTGTGACATCCAGGGGTGACATTGGAAGAGGAGCCTGGAAAGGCAGCGGGTGTGAGACACCGCCACGATCCAGGGGTGCTTGGTTTCGGAGGCTGCGTCGTGCGGATGCCGCAGACCCTCCTGCCGGTGCCCGTGGCGTTTCTGCTCTCTTGCCTTCCAACAGCCTCGTAGGAATTTTCCAGTCCGTTTTAAATGGCGAAGCGAGAGATGGGTTGGAGCAGAGGGAACTCCTGCTCGGCGCAGGGGATCAGCGGTGACTCGCAGCCGAGGGGTCCCCGGCCGGCGGGGCTTAGGGTGGTCCGTGCTGGGGACTGCAGAAAGCAGGCAGCGGCACAGAGTGTGTTGTCATTGTAAAGAGCGTTATCTGGAGTCTCGTTTTGCCCCAGTGATGTGTTTAGATTGTTTTGTGCACAAAAAACAAGAGACGAAATACAGGACGTCTCGGCAGCAGTGTGACGTACGTTAATTAAGGGAATTAGGGACAAGTGACGAAGCTGCTGCCTGATGTGCAGCCTCCAACATGGGGTCCCCGTCTTACCCTCCCAGGAAACTGTAACCGATTCACATGGGAGACCGTGGCAGACAGGAAAGCCTATCCCAGATAAATCTTTAAGATCTTCCCAAGGGATTGCATGCCACGAAAAAGCACATTGTAAACCTTCCAGCTCCTCCTTCAGAGCAGCTTCCCAGGACACTTGCTCCGTTCGATGTGCACCAGACCAGCTCTGTGTTCCTGGCACTTCCCCGCTGCTCTCCCTGGCAGGGCTTTGCCAACAGCTAAAACACCCTCCTCTCACGAGATCTCCCTTTCCAGGTGTTTGCGTTCCCTGAGCTCTCGTGCTCCGATGTGCTCCGGGGTGTCGCAGCCCCTCTCTTTGCCTCCACCGTTGATGTGAACTTATTTTGCTTGCAGTGCCTAGGTGACAATGGGAACAAAAGAGCAGGGACCATGACTCTGAAGGATGTCTGAGGTCAAAAAGTGCCCCCTCTCACTTGTATTGGCTCCTCTGCTGAATAACTTGCAGTGCATTCCCTACCTTCGTGTTACTTATTGGAACTCGGGGAAAATTGATGGCAATGGTGTTGGTGATGTAGGTGGGCTGCACGGCGGTGCGGGAACCTGCGGCATAACATGGGCTGAGGACAAGATGTACTTTGGAAAACGGAAAACGCTGTGTGCCTAAGAGACGTGTCGCTTTGCATTGGCATGTTCCTCAGACTGGTAACCACCGGGGTCTGGAAAAGCAAAGGAGGGAAAACGGGGGAGATGCAGCAGTAGCTGCTTTTGGGAGGAAGGTGTTCCAGCAGTTCTGCTGCTTCTCCCATCTCTCAGCTGCCCCTTCGCTTCTGCCATTGAATTTGTGTGGTTAAACTGGGCCCTAAGGGTTTATTTTTAACCTCAGTTGCTCGATGTTAGCTTGGCAATCTGGTTAACGATACAACGCCACAAGCAATAGCAGTGCTGAGAGGGGCCGTGGGCTGTGACGTGCTGGTGGGATCAAATGGCCTTGGTGGGAAGTCCTTAAGGCTTCACTGCCAAAGACACCGTGAAGTGGAACGACTCCCAGGCCAAGGAGTCGATTGCATGCAACTAAATACAGCCCAGATGGTGTTATCTAGTGACCCCGTGTCTCAGTAACCCACCTTTGAGTTTCTCCTCTTCGTCTCCATCTGTCTCTGGTATCTGCTGTCTGCACTGAAACACGATTCATAGGAAATAGTATCTTAGTCTAGGAAACTTCCCAGGTTGCCCAGAGAAGCTGTGGCTGCCCCATCCCTGGAGGGGTTCAAGGCCAGGTTGGAGGGGGCTTGGAGCAACCTGTTGTGGTGGGAGGTGTCCCTGCCCAGGGCAGGGGGTGGCACTGGGTGGCCTTCAAGGTCCCTTCCAACCCAAGCCATTCTTTGTTTCTAGGAAATGCCACATGGTATCTGAGGTCCTTGGGATGGGGCATGGAAAAGATTGGTCCCTGAAAGTCCATAGCAAGCCTCCATGCCATGACTGATCCTCAGATAAATTCTCCTAAAAGCTTTATTACAGGTGAGTTTCTCAAATTTCTGTCTTCTGCCCTAGAACAGGAAAGGAAGTCTGGGATAATTATAATTCGGAAGGTTTCCAATGGCTTTACTGGTCTCCTTCATCCCATGTATAGGCTTGTCAGGAGGAATTCATCCAAGCTAAGGCAGATGAGCCCAGCTGAGCCTTGGCTCCCTTTGCAGGCAGAGGGGAGGAGGAGGCTCTTCTGGGGGCTGTTCATCGCAGCTGAAAGTAGATATTTGATGTGCATTTCTAATCTGGGTAAGTTGAGTCCTTCAGGTAGGGGCTGTAGGAGAAGCAGCTGATGACTTGTACATGGAAAAGACTGGAAAAGCAGACAGAGGAAAGAGCTGATAAAGGGAAATTCAGATTAACAGGGCAAACCTGGGCACATGCAAACAATGTGATTTTGTGTTAGAAAACACTGGAAGACTACAGCTGAGGACAGAGAAAGTAGGTCAGATGCTGACTGAGGTCTATTCTAGGAAACGGACTCTGGGCAGGACTTGGCCACCACCAAGGTCATCAGGAGGACATGCCCCACTTCTCCCGCAAGGCCCAATGTGGTACCAAGGCAGATAAAATTAACAGCTGTGTCCTTACTGTATTTTAATCTGCCTGGAGTTGATTCTTCTGGAAAATAGCAATGTTGATGCTGCTCAGTGTAGATGTAGCACCTCTCCTACGAGGACAGGCTGAGAGAGTTGGGGTTGTTCAGCCTGGAGAAGAGAAGGCTCCAGGGAGACTGTAGGGGGGAGACCCCCCTTTCCAGTACCTAAAGGGGGCCTACAGGAGAGACGGGGGGGACTCTTGACCAGGGAGGGGAGCGATGGGACGAGGGGGAAGGGTTTGACACTGAAAGAGGGGAGATTGAGGTGAGATGTGGGGAAGAACTTCTTTGCTGTGAGGGTGGTGAGAGCCTGGCCCAGGTTGCCCAGAGAAGCTGTGGCTGCCCCATCCCTGGAGGGGTTCAAGGCCAGGTTGGAGGGGGCTTGGAGCAACCTGGGCTGGTGGGAGGTGTCCCTGCCCAGGGCAGAGGGTTGGAACTGGATGATCTTTAAGGTCCCTTCCAACCCAAACCATTCTATGATTCTATGTAAGGCATGTTTGCAATGGGGAGCTGTGTTTTAGCCTTGTAGAGGCTGTAGGAGGCTTTGAAAGAGGAAACCTACTGGTACTGTTTCTGGTATAATATGGCAGCTGAAAAAAACAAGTGTGATCTTGGGCCTTATAAATAGGGAATGATCAAAGAAGGCATAAAAGAACACTTTTATTACCCATTAAAACATTACTGAGATCCTGTGGTTCTGTGTCGGCTCAAGGTGGCTGTTGGAGCATGGCGTGTTCTTACGCTATAAACAACCTAAAAGTTGTCCTCTATTCTGCAGCACATAAACTGTTCAAAACATGACTGGAAGTTTTCCAGGAGACCTGCAGAATTTGTGGCTTGAGCAAAAACCATCTAGAGAGCTGGTGTTATTCTGTTATGTGGAAAGTCAGAGTAGGCTAGATAAATTTTTGAGCTTTTCTCTCCTTAAAATCCCATTTCTAGTCCAACACAGCGTCAGGTATTTTCCCTTCATCCCAGTGTAGCCGAGTTCGTGCCGCTTGCTCTTAGCCAGAGACCTCTACTAAATCCAGCAACTCCGGGCAGCGCTCTGTGTCTCTGAAAAGGGACAAGGAGTTGTTGGTGATGGCTCAGGAGTGGGCACCAGGCTGGATGGACACGAATAGGATTGCTCTGCTCCAGGGAGGATCGGAGTCTGTCAGTGTAAGGGGAAGCGGCCACATTCACCTCAAATTCCATTGACTCAGTTGAAGGGGCTGGTTAAATTGGGCTTTGAAGTACCAGAATCAAGGAGATGAAATGAGCATCTCCAGACTTGATATTGAACAGATCTCAGGTCTGCGGCGGGAGGAAACCTCCAAAGCTGTTGTGCTACTGCCTGGGACAGGCATTTTTCCAGCAGGAGCTGACATGTGTTAATATAAATGTAGATGAAACCTTCAGATTTAATGGAGCTTTCCAGAGGCATAATTGTGTTCCCTCAATTTTCAGGAAGAGATGAGAACTTTACTGCCACTTCTGCCACCGAACGTCATCCCCAGCTCTGTGCCCACAGTCCCCTCCATAGCAGCCTCCAGGAGTTCATCTGTGCTCTTGGCACTTACACAATGAGGAAATTGGCCAGCGTTTCCATATTAGCAATCAACTTTCCAGGGATGTTGCATATATTTTCCAGCAAGGGATGGAACAGCCTCAGCAACCCTTTTATCCGCCAGGCCAGGGCTGCGATTCTGCAGCAGGAAGGACCAGACATTGTTTAAAAAAGCCTCAGACGAGAGTTTTCAGAGAGTGAACTCCCAGGGAGGCCGTTCCTTCGGCACAGGAGCTCGGTATTCAGACCACGTCCTGGCGCTTGGCCTCCTGTGTTGTCCCCACTGGGATGTTTTGGCAAGGGACGGTGGAAGCTGCCATCACTGGCGCTGCGCCGTGTCCCAGCCAGTCCCTCGGTGTCCCAGTGTCACACCAGCAGGCGACTGGGCAGAGGTGGGAGGGATGGGTGGGATGGCAGTGCTGCTCTGTAGGCGCTTGTCCCACTTGGTGTAGCTTCTCGGCACCTCGATGGACCATCGGAAACTTTGGCATTCATTGTCCTGGCTTTATGGCCCCGTTCCCTTGGTGAAGCTGAGCTTGAGGTCGCTTAGTGGGGGCTTTCACACAGGGAAGGGAAACTGGGACAAAATGCTTAAAAATGGCCACCTGGAACAGTTGGTAAGTTGGGATTGAGGTGATCCGATGTGTTTGACAACCCTCCTGGTGCTCTGGGGTGGGAAGTGACAGGTACCCAGCTGTGACTGCATTTCCAGTGACACTTGCCCCGTGGTATCTCTCCTGGACAGATATTGTGTTTGTGTCACCAGGAAGATGCACTTTAAATATGTATTGATTGGGCTTGGTTAATGCATCAGGAAGTTTACTTTAAAAGCAAATAAAACCAGTGAGCAGCTGTAATGCCAGGAAACAGGTAAACTTTTTTTCCCCGAATAAACCAGGTGGATGAGGCAAAAAAGAATACCTTGCTTGAGCTGCGAGCATTTAGTGTTTTGTGATGGCTGCACCTGAGGGTTATAATATCACCAGACAAAGCGCTAAATAATGGGGTTTTGTCTGGTGGCCACAGAGGAAGACCCTTGTGGCCACACACCTTCCTCCATCCTTAAAATTTGCTGTCCAGGACCATCGCAGGGCTATTGGTGACTCTGGAATAGTTATTCTGTCAACTCGTAGTCGGATTAGATTGCTGTTGCTTTGGCATCTTCCAAATGCAGAAAGCACTGAAGAAAAAATAAAATAAGTCCTTGTGCTCTGGCCGATGCGTGCGGGGCTGTAAAACCCACCCTGAGCTTTGCGGCGCTGGTGAGACCCTGCGGCAGAGTGAGCGTGCGGGGGCTGGAGGTGCTGCCGTCGCACCCCTGGCACGGAGGGTGGGACAGGAGGAGACGGAGCCTCTCTAAGGTCACCAGGTCCCCTCCGTCCCTGCTGCCACCCTGGGCTGCCAGCCAGTGGCTCCTGCTAGTCCCCAGCAGGCAGGGGGACAGGTAACCCCGCCGCTCAGCCCGCTTTAGCCTTTCTTTTTCTTTCACGCCAGCCTGCTCCTCCCTGCTAACTGCTCGCCATCCTTTGTTCTGGAAGCATGTGTCTCACCACGTCGCCTCAGCAAGACGCAGGAAAGCGCTCCCTTTCAGACACACCGTCCCAGCACAGCCCTGGCCTTTTTTGTCTCTTTTCTTCTATGCTAGTTTTCATGCTGGGAGAGCAGTTTTTCCAGCCAGCCCAGCTTTGGAGGTGCCCAGAGGCCTCGACATGTGCGGAATGAGCAATGTCAGAGCTTCAGGGCTCAGCGTGGAAGACCCTGGGCTGGATGAACGGATGGAAGGACGGACAGACATCAGGCTGGAGGACCTGTAAGCAGGCAGATAATTCCACAGGGGAGGACAGGGCTCTGGGTTTTGGGGGCAGAGCATGGCTTTGGAGGGAATGTAGACTTTCCAGAGATGGATTTTGAGTTGGAGACATCCTGAGGCTTTGGGTTTGGAGCAAAACTATTTCCTCCGTCTCTTGGTGCCTGTGCTTTAAATCTGGAAAACAGCATGTGTTCAGTGTTGGTCATTCATTCGGTGAGACCCAGACCCTGTACCTCATTTGATAAATACTACGGCAGATTCTGCATCTCCCAGGCGTGAGGCTGATCTGAGCCCTGGCTGTACCCACTGGGATGGGGGCACCGGGCTGCTGAGTCCTGCTGACTTTCTGGATCAATCTCTTCACTGTGATTTGTCCAGACAAAAGGTTTTCGGCAAGTTGGAAAAACACTGTGAGATTCCTGGGCCTTTCACAGCCCTCAGCATCCTCTGGCCCTTTTACTGGAGGTGAACCCCTGGAATTACGAGAGGCTCATACTGCTGTGCGACTCCTAGGAATGATTTATAGTCCAGGGACCATAAATCCTGCTCTGCTCAGATGTAATAAGAAAGGATCCCTCTTCCCCCTTCCTGAATTCGTTAAAGACAAGTGAATCTGCATTAGAACAACAACAAAAATCTCTGTAGCAGATCAGAAAGGCAACATTCCTATACATGAAACTAAATCTCAGAGCAAAACTGAGATGAGCAAAGGAGAGACCAGACACAAGGACCTGGTTTAAAGCCGTACGGAGCCGGAGGCATCTGAGATGGGTCTCAGGCAGGAGGAACTTGGTGCTCTCTGCCAGCTTAGAGATTTCAACAGCCCCTAAGGCTGTGGGAGATGGGTCAGTTCCCACCTCCTGCAGAGGCTCAGAAGGCACTAAAGCTACTGCTGCTGTCCTCCTGGACATGCTTCTCAAGGTTTTCTTCAGCGCCGTGAGGCTGGAGCAGAAGTTTTTTTAATGTAGGTTGGATTTCTGCCTCGCCTGCAGCGCTGGGGGTGTGTGGGGCTGAGCTGGGACGCAGCAGTCCTTCACCGAACCCCGGAGTTGGGGACATCGCTGGGGCCACCTCTTCCACCGGTCCTTCACCGAACTCCAGTCAGGGACATCGCTGGGGCCACCGCTGCCACTTCCCTGGGGTGGCTGGTTCCTGGGGTGGCAGCACCCGCCCGGAGACATGGCCAGGAGGTTGCCTAATCCCTCTGCTCTCTGTGCGAGCAGCGTCACTGCAAGGGGAAGAGGATGAGGGCCTTTTTCAAGGTTACAAGCCTCTTAGTTTTGGCCGCATTTCCCCACCGCTGGAGCTGACCCAGGCTGCGAGCTGTTGAAGTTTTAGGCCCTTTGTTTGTTTAATTGAAGTGCTGTTTGTTTTTGATCACAGGCATTAGATAGGCGCTTCCTCTGCAGGCAGGAAGCAGTGATTTCCTGTTCGTTCCCTGGCCAACTCTCACTGCGCAGGAAACCTCGCTCTGCTGAGTGTTCACTTTTCGTGCAACATTTTTGGAAGGTCTTTCGTGTTGTTGTTTTGTTTTCTCCTTTGTTTTTTTTTTTCCTTACACCCTCCCCCCCCGCCCCTTCCCCTGCCACTGCAAGGGGTGCTGGTGGTGTTGGGTCTCCCTAGGAAGGACGTGTAGAGACAGCCCTGAGTCCCCACGTGCTGGGCTGAGCGCGCTGCGTGATGCTGTTTGCTGGGAATTGGTTCCATTTAGGCTGAAATCTTTAGGTGAGGCCCAGAACAGAATCACAGAATCATATGGGGTTGGAAGGGACCTCTGGAGATCATCTAGTCCAGCTCCCTGCCAGAGCAGGTCCCACCTAGAGCAGGTTGCACAGGAACGTGTCCAGGTAGGTTTTGAATGTCTCCAGAGAAGGAGACTCCACCACCTCCCTGGGCAGCCTGTTCCAGGGCTCTGCCACCCTCAAAGTAAAGAATTTCCTCCTCATGTTTAGGTGGAACTTCTTATATTCAAGTTTGTGCCCATTTCCTCTTGTCCTGTCACTGGGCACCACTGAAAAGAGACTGGCCCCCTCCTCCTGACACCCACCCTTTCTTTAAGTATTTATAAACATTGATGAGATCCCCCCTCAGCCTTCTCTTCTCCAGACTAAAAAGATCCAAGTCCCTCAGCCTTTCCTCATCAGAGAGATGCTCCAGGCCCCTCAGCATCTTTGTAGCCCTACGCAGGGAAGACAGTCGCTGTGCTGTCTTCACACCACCGCCAAGCCTCCTGCTACTCAACGTCTGGTTTTGACAGTTGTTTGACAATAGCGATGTGTTACCACCGGCAGCACGAGTGTAGCTTCCTCAGGCTCTTGTGGACCCCACACAGCGCAGATTCGCATCCACAAGCACACAGTTTCTTTGCAGCGTTCACCACTCTCTAACTGCTGCTTTGTTGATGTGTGCCTTGTAGCCTTGTAGTGATTTTCTATTCTTTTCTTTTAATTTTTTTTACTGGACACTATTTCATGTGCTGCTGAGGAAGGTATATTTTTAACAGGTCATTTAAACAACCTGCCCAGCATCACATAAAGACTTGGCATGCGAGCAAGGAGTTAAAACTGAGACCTGGATGAAATCTGCCAGGTTTGCCCGCTTGTTTGCTTGCTGTGCTGGAAGGCCCCTTAGGCAGGTGAATCCTTGGAGGATGCAGCAGGTGAAAACTTTATTGCCAATTAAATCTGTGATAGATCACTGTTCTCAGCCTCCGCCTGCCCTGGTTGAAATGGATGGGGGTTCCCAGCCGCTCTGTCAGCGCAGGCAGCTCATTTCTCATCTCTGCTGATACCTGATGGCTTTGATCCCTCCTTGGCTATGGCTGCCTGTCCCGGGCAGCCCATGAAGCACCAGCAAGCAGTCGGGGACGGGGCTCGAGCCCATTCTTCACACCTACATAGGTGCTTCTGGGGCGGAAAAGAGATGCTGAGGCTTTTCTGTCATATCGCAAACAGGCGGAAGAACTGTTCCTTGACAGCTTCATGCACACGGGGATGTTTTTCCTTGATGTGTTTGTCCCGGTAGCATCCAGGAGCTAACCCAGATCAGGCTTCGGTGCAATGCACAGAGGTGAAGCACTGTGGTATCAGATGGTTCCAGCCACAGGAAGCCCGGACAGACAGACGGACACCGCTGCATGAGAGCTTTCAAACTGCCCCACAGCGACAGATGCCGACCTTCAGGGCTGCACACACTTGTCTGCCCGAGTTTTTAATTATTTTGCTGCTGTAAAGGGGTTCCCCTGCAGGGAGGGAACTTGTGATGGGAAGGAGAGCGGCTGTAAGAACGAAGCAGGGAGAGAAAAGGCAGGAGAAGGGGGAGCGGGGGAGCTGAGACCCCTGGGGGTGAAGGGTAGGGGGATTAATACTGCAAACGCTCATGCCTGGGGGAGAAGATGATGGGAGGTTTTAGCCAGTGTTGTGCAAGAGCAGTGGGCTGGGGCTGTTCAGCCGCAGGGGGATGAAACGCCGGGGGATGCGCAGAGGGATGGGAGCTGGAGGAAGGAGAGGGCAGGACAGGCTCGGCTCTGTCCCCCATGCAGAGCTGCCACGGCTCGTGCTCGGGGCCATCCAAGGGAAACACTGCCCAGGCTGCTCTCACACACCCCGGCCCTCGGTGTGAGCATCCCCCGCCGTCTCGGCCTCCTCTCCCGCCTCGTTCCTGGAGAGCTCTCCATTCCCCAGGCCCCTTCTGATCATTGCACGTCGGTGACATCATTGCCGGTTGCCATGGAAAAGCCAGGTTGTCCAAAACACGACCCCTTGGCCTCATCCCATGTGTGTCAGGAAATGAGGGTTTTATAGCACATCTCTGCAATGGAGCAGAAACAGCCGGAGCAGGAACTGCAGCCCAGGGATAGGCGAACAACCCACCCTCATCCCGGGCTGCCTGGCGTGCGACTCCCCGGTGGCCCCTGCGATGGGGAAATGGGGAGCTATTTCTTGGGGTTGCAAGGCTGATTTATGTCTCTGGAGTTATTTCTGGGCTGCTGAGCTTTCTGCTTTGGTCTGAAACGCCCCAGAGCAGAGGCGACCTGAAGCTTGTAGGCTGATGCCTGGGGAGAAGGCAGAAAGTTCTCACGAGGCACTGAGCAGAGGCAGAAAATGGGAGAAATCGGTCCATAGGGAGCAGTTGGAGATGTTCAAATGCATCTCCCACCTCAGCTTCAGGCTCACGCTGCCTTCAGAGGGGCTGTGCAGGCAGAAGAGCAAAGGCGTTTGGGAACCTTGGCCACGGAAATTTTCCTAAAGCCAGAAGAAACTGTCCCCAAATCAATGGTTACCAAATCAAACTGCTCTAGTGGAGGTGTCCCTGCCCATGGCAGGGGGGTTGGAACTCGATGATCTTTAAGGTCCCTTCCAACTCTAACCATTCTATGATTCTATGACCTCGCAGACGCTGTGGGGATTTTGGAAAGGAAATGTCAGGTGTCATCCTGTGGCAGGGACGGGACGTCGCTGTTAAAGGCAGCCTTTGTTTAGGCAGGAATTACAACCAGACTCCTCTCTCCCGCAATGTTTGGGAGTAGAGGTGTTTCCCCGAGCGAGAGCTGGGAGCCTCACCCAGGATCCTCCGAAACCAAGCCAGGGAAAGCACGAGGTGTCCTGCCCTGACTGCAAAGCCATCCTGGATCCGCTCCCTCCATGCAGAAGGAGCGTAAAAACCTCCCGTGAACACCTGGAGCAGCCGGTGGCTTTGCCAGCCCTGGCTTCAACTTCCCTTCCGAGCTTGCGGCAGGGCCAGCCTTCGGCTCGTCACCCAGGCTCGGACGTGCGTCACCTCGGATGCAACGGCTCTACAGCAGCTTGGGCTCTGACACACTTTGTCTTGCCCCTGCCCTTCCTGCTCTCAGTTTGGCTGGGAAACGAAAATGCTGCTTCTCTTGCTGTTTCTAGACCAGAGCGGCTGTGGAGGGACAAGCTGTAACGTGGGAGTCTGAGACCCGAAGATTCTCTGGGTCTCACCATCTCATGTTGCTGCATCCCGCAGGCGTGCGTGTGTCTGCACACACACGTGTGTGGCTGTGCACGCTCACAGTCATGCTGGTCGGCGTGTGGTCGACATGTGCCCATGCACACCCCAGCCCTCAGCGCAAGGGAACTAAATAGCAAGAAGAAAATGACCCTCAAACAGCAGAGTCTGGTTTCCACTCCCTGGTTCAAGCTCATCTTGAACCTGGAGGCTTTTCCCAGCCCCTCTGCTGCTCTGTCCCCTTGGACCAGTTCCCCAGCAAACGGCGGTGATGAGCTGGTTAAACAGCACGCTCGTTCGGGGGATGTGCTGGAAAATAAAAAGTTGGAGCTTTTTGGTTTTGCATACCCCATCCGGGGGCACGGTGCCGGCACCGAGCACGGAAAGTGCCTGCGTGACTTGTTTTGGTCTCACTTGGCTTGGTGACTTGCCAACGCCGCCGTCAGATTACCCCGGTAAACAACCGCAGGAGCCTCGGGAAGGGGGCCGGCAGCGGCACGGTCCCGACCCGGCGGTGCTGGCCGAGCTGCTGCACCGGGCTCCCCCTGCTCGCGGTGGGTGTTTCGGAGTTAAAAATAGACTCCAGATTTCGGTTAGTGAATGCGGAGGCCGGGAGCGAGCGAGCTGTTTATCGATGCCAGGGTTTCCCCTGAGACACTGAAATGAGTCAGATAAGAGACGGGCACAACTGTGCACATGCCCCACTTCACCGGTGACGCTGCTCCGAGCACGGGCCCTTCCGGGGAACTTTTTCTACGTGCCGAGGTGCTTTGGAAGCCGCAGTCCCTATGGATGCTCGGAATGACTCATGTTCCTACCAGATTTAGACATTTTACAGCATCCTGCCCTCAGCCCCTGTTGAAAACATTGCTCTCTGCCATCAACCCGTCGTGCCTCAGCTGTGAAAGAGTTATTTTCTAACCTGGCTCAATTCCTGCTTGTATTTTGAGCTCACCGAAGGGGCAGCAGGGGTGGAGTGAGCGGTGGGGATGGCAGGAACGGGTGTCCTGAGTGGACCCTCACGACTGCAAGGTACCAGCCTCTGCTGACATCCCTCGTGGGGCTGGGACGGCATCACCCCAACTTTTCTACCACGTGCAAAAAAAATGTCTCTGATGTGGAGGTCATGTAACTTAAACTCCGTAGTCCTGAAGCTGGTGAACCATGGCATAGGCAAGTGTGCTCTTCACTGGGTAAAAAACCGGCTGGATGGCCATGCCCAGAGAGTTGTGATCCATGGGGTGAAATCCAGTTGGCGGCCGGTCACCAGTGGTGTCCCTCAGGGCTCAGTTTTGGGGCCAGTCTTGTTTAATATCTTTATTGATGATCTGGATGAGGGGATTGAGTGCACCTTCAGTAAGTTTGCAGATGACACCAAACTAGGTGGGAGTGTTGATCTGCTTGAGAGTCGGAAGACTCTACAGAGGGATCTGGACAGGTTGGATCGATGGGCCAAGGCCAATGGGATGAGGTTTAATAAGGCCAAGTGCCGGGTCCTGCATTTTGGTCACAACAACCCCAGGCAACGCTACAGGCTTGGGGAAGAGCGGCTGGAAAGCTGCCCAGCAGAAAAGGACCTGGGGGTGTTGGTGGACAGCCGGCTTAACGTGAGCCAGCAGTGTGCCCAGGTGGCCAAGAAGGCCAACGGCATCCTGGCCTGTATCAGGAACAGCGTGGCCAGCAGGAGCAGGGCAGTGATGGTGCCTCTGTACCGGGCACTGGTGAGGCCTCACCTCGAGGGCTGTGTCCAGTTCTGGGCCCCTCACTACAGGAAGGACATTGAGCTGCTGGAGCGTGTCCAGAGGAGAGCCACCAAGCTGGTGAGGGGTCTGGAGAACAAGTCACATGAGGAGAGGCTGAGGGAACTGGGCATGTTTAGTTTGGAGAAGAGGAGGCTGAGGGGAGACCTCATTGCCCTCTACAACTCCCTGAAAGGAGGGTGTAGAGAGGTGGGTGTTGGACTCTTCTCCCAAGGGAATAACGACAGGACCAGAGGAAATGGTCTGAAGTTGGGGCAGGGGAGGTTTAGATTAGATATGAGGAAGAATTACTTTACTGAGAGAGTGGTCAGGCACTGGAATAGCCTGCCCAGGGAGGTGGTGGAGTCGCCATCCCTGGAGGTATTTAAGGAACGTGTAGACATGGCACTGCAGGGCATGCTCTAGTGCCCGAGATTGTGGGGTTGTGTCTGTGGGTGGGTGGGTGTGGTGGGTATGGTGGGTGTGGTGTGTTTTTTTTTTTTTGTGGTTGGACTCGATGATCTCAAAGGTCCCTTCCAACCATGAAGATTCTGTGATTCTGTGATCCTTGAATTTTAGAGAAGCACGAGTGAGGATTTTGCATCCCCAAGGATTTCACTGTCCATGTTCCCCAGGCAGCTGGGCTTCTACGCGCAGGGGGGTTGGCAGGTAACAAAGTCCATGGTCTGGAAATGCTGGGGAGGTCCCAGGTTCTTTAAGCTGAACGAACGCTGGTAAGGTCTGGTTGTATGAACAAAACTGCAGTTGCAAGGTTTTCTTGGGCTTCCAAACGTTAGAGGGTGGAAAATGGGGATAAACTGCTAATGGGATAAACAGAGCACTTGTGACCGCTGTTATATTGGGACGTTTATAGCAGCTGTAAAGGGAAGAGACGGGCTCCGTCCCTGGGGAGCTGCACAGTGTTGTTCCTGCTGTTTGGTGAAAGGGAAATCCAGCGAGACCCGTGTGTCTAACGTGGGTACTCGGAGCCCCCCGGCACCACTGGGAATGACGTGGCACCTTCTCAGTGCTGCTTTCAGGACCTCTGTTGACGTGCATCATCCAATGAAGCCTGAACGTGAAGACGCGGGACACTGTCCCTTGCCTTTCCACCATCTCCTGACAGCCATCAAGGCACTGTCACATATTTTCATGGGGTTACAGGCTTGTCTTGGTTACACCGACCCTGTGTTGTCCTCTGCCCTCTACCAGCTTCCCTGGGGGTGATGGACACTTAACTGCAGGCTCTGCTCCGGCACTGTGACACATGGGCCATGTGTTTCATAGAATCGTCTTGGTTGGAAGGGGCCTTTAGGATCATTGAATCCAACCATCAACCCAACACTGCCAAATCCACCACTAACCCATGTCCCTCAGCACCACGTCTGCCTGGCTTTTAAATGGTGACTCCACCACTGCCCTGGGCAGCTTCTTCCAGTGTTTGAAAACCCTTTTGGTGAAGAAAATTTTCCTAACATCCACCCTAAACCTCCCCTGGTGCAACTTGAGGCCGTTTCCTCTTGTCCCATCGCCTGTTCCTTGGGAGAAGAGACCGACCCCCCCTAGCTACCCCCTCCTTTCAGGGAGTTGTAGAGAGCGAGAAGGTCTCCCCTCAGCCTCCTTTTCTCCAGGCTGAACACCCCCAGCTCCCTCAGTCTTTCCTCACAAGACTTGTGCTCCAGACCCCTCACCAGCTCCGTTGCCCTTCTCTGGACACACTCCAGCCCCTCAATGTCTTTCCTGTCGTGAAGGGCCCCAAACTGGACACAAACTGGGGTTTGAGTCACCCCAGGCTGGTTATTGCACACAGGGGCAGCAGCGAAAATGACTCCATTGAGGTGTTTCTTTGGTCAGGCTGATGGAGTCCCTTGTCTCAGCCCTGCGGGGAGGGGGACAGGACTGAAACCACCCCCTGGCTCCAGCGTTTCCCCTCCTGTGCCTCCGCACCTCCTGAGTCCCATCCCAGGCACCCAGAGACACACGGCACCATCCAGACCCCGGTGCCTTTGTGTCCCTGAAGCGATGCATCTGCACACAAGGAGGTTTCCAATGCTCCAGAGCCCTTTTCCCACGGTGACAACATTTTCAAAAACAGCAGCCAGGGCCTCAAAATATTACCCAAGGCTTGTTTTTCAGAGGGGGTGGCACAGGCAACACCCAGCCTCCAAATAAACCTTGATGTGGAGGAGGTGCAGAGCCCAACCTCAGTGTGGGCAGCATCCCACGGGCAGCATCCCATGGGCAGCATCCCGCGGGCAGTATCCTGAAGACCCCAGCCTGGCAACTGGCCGGGGAAGTTGGCTTGGCCAGGGGCGGGCTGCGGGGTGGGCTGCGGGGCCAGGTCCCGTGATTTAATCGAGGGCACTTTTTCATGGCTGATACCTCTCTCGCCTGCGCAGCAGCGGCTTCCTGTTTGACTCACACCTGACAGCCCCGCTGCATACGCCGGGGCCTCTCGCGCTCACAAGCAACTGAATGGGGCTGTTTACAATTAGAGAACATGGGATTCCCAGAAAGAAGCTCAGACCGGACATCCTGAAGCGAAATACCCCAGGCGTCACCAGCTAAAAATAACCGTAGCAGAACAGTCACCAAACAAACAGCGCATTAACACCGCGCTCTCGTGTACCTCATGGCACGGGGGGCAGGCGGAGGGGCACCCAAAGCACCGGTGTTGCCTGATGCCATGGGGTTTTTCAGGCATGACTTGGTGCCACAAGGGCAGGTGGCTGCCACTCACAGTGATTTCTCTTTGTTTCTGGTTTATTTAGTGAGGGGGGGAGTAAGGAAAGGGTTAAAATATTAAAAAAACCCCAAATTTCATCCAGAAGTGGCTGGTGGGAATCAGTGTAGCCTGCTGGTAGGCTGGGGGAAGCCATGGAGGATAGCAAGTGAAGCAGGAACAGCCTCCATGAAGATGGGGACTTTGGTGGCCACTCCGGAGCTGGAGCTGGTTTCCAGGGGCTGGGTGGGGATGTGTCATCCCGGCCAGCACCGAGGGATGCTGAACCGCCTCGGGGAGAGGCGCAAGCTGCTGTGTCTCATCCGATGTCTGTACTGGGAACATGTCTCCCACTGGGACACCCTGCTCGAGCTCACAGGGGGTTTTATAGCTCACAATAGCTGGGGGAAACAGCCCCGTGGCACTGCTCAGCTCTCCGTGGACGAGAGAGCGGTGGCAGCCGCAGGGTGGTCTCAGTAACGCTGCCGTGTGTTTCCAAGTTGGGTCCTGCTGTGGTTTCCCAGTTGCATCCCCTGGATAAGCAAGTGTCTGACCCAAGAGCCTTTTTCCAGCCTTTCTCGGGGACAGCACCAATAAAGCCGCTGGCAGGAACAGATTACAGGTGACAAAGAGTCGACTGCGCTCACTAATCCCTTATGAAATTTTCCAGGAGCTGAGTCAGAGCTGGGAAAAGGGGAAGGTGCTGAAGTGCCCGGTCCTTGGAGCGGGGTCAGAAGGTGGGGATGCAATGGTGGTGGGACCAACGTCAGCTCGAGCTGAGCTGTGCACTGCGGGAGCCCCAGCATGAAGCAGAGAGCTGCTGGCTTTGCACCTCTGATGCTCGCAGGCTTGAGGCAGAGACAATAGGATGGATCAGAGCAAAAGGGCACAGAAAGGATCAGAAAGCTCAACAGCCCTGCTCTCCAGCCAACCTCTCTCTGACAGAGATTTCAGAAGATAGGAGCTCCCGCTAAAAGGCACTTACGCAATAGGTTGCTAGAGAGGAAGTTTCTCTTTAACCCCAGGCAGTTAGTGGTTGATTTATGTCCTACAGCTTTAGATTTTATAAGTTACAGGGGTGTTGCATAAGAAGATAATTTGACTCTATATTTCTTATAAACTTTTTCTGTTGGGGAACATTGACTCTTTTATCTGCCTCTTACATGCCTGATACCTTGACAGTGTACAGGGAAGGAAAATGCTATGGCTCAGGTTACCTTGCTCATGAGGCTGAATCCCTGAGTTCTCTCAAAGGCAGGATTTGGGTCTTCCTGAGCTTTACCCAGAGGACTGCCTGCTTTTCCTTGCTAATTGTATCCCCCCACTCGAAATAATAGAGGTTACATCGCTGTGTCAGCCCTCAATTTCTCCTGCTGTCTTCGTGTACTGAGTTATAGTTGGTGGCTTTTGATCTTAAGCAATAAATATAGCAGTGGGGAACACTCCAGGAGTGGAGACATAGGGAGTGGGCTGCTGTGGACAATTTTGCACCGTGTTACTTAGTTCATGGTGGACTTAATTATTGGACTTAATGGCCCTGGGGACCTCTTCCAGTCCCATGGTCCTTCCTGGGTAAGAGCTGTCACTTAGTGGGAGTTAATTCATTTCATGGCAGGGGAGACAGACAGGAGTCTTCTGCCCCATGGAAACTTCACTCGGGCTCTCTACTGATTTGTCATTTGCCTTTAACCTAAAATAAAAGTTATTTAGACTAAAAGTGCACATTAGCGATTTGTGAACAGAAGGACAATTACAGGGAGAAAACTAATTTCCACCAGCGTGGTGGGGGAAAGACACTGCCACATTGTCTGAGCCGCAGTCTCCTTCCCAGCAGAAGAACCGGTCCAGGTTCTCTGCCTCCAGCTATTTCGAATGACGATAGTTTGTGAACTCGCCCTCTTGTTCTTGGCCTCCTTCTTGGAGCCCCGCCACGGACTGTCTCGCTGCTACGGCAGCAGCGATACCTCCAGGCCTTCCCGTCCACAGCCGCCCGTGGAAAAAGCTTCATTTGCTCGGCGGAGGACCAGGCTCCTCCATCTGCTCCCCACCAGTGCCAGAGCAGAGCCACATCGCAGCAGGGACGGCTGCGGGAATGGCTGGCTCTCAGTAAGTATTGCACTGGAGGGACAGGCTGCCAGGCATGGGGAGGATGATATTGGTGCCCTGAGATGCCGAACCTAGAACTAGGGCGACTCCTGCCTTTGTTATAGACTTCCCCGGTGCCCTCGAGCAAGCCCTGCTACCCGCCTGGCATCGGCTCGCCCTGTTTGCAGAACGGGGGGGGGACAGCATCTCCGCTCTGTTTTCGTCTGCCTCGTTAATTGGGACCGGCCCTCCGTTCGCGTGGATGTCTGCTGCCATTTGGAAATCGGAGCTTTAGGTTGTAAATTCTCGAAGGGAGGGATTTTTTTTTTTTTTCCCTTCCTGGGTCAGTGTGGGTGGCTCCGAAGCTGCTCCAATTTTAGTCTCCCCGCACCACCCAGATATAAAACTGGGCATCTTGCTGCATTTGCTCCCGGGATATTCATTGTCCGGGAATCCCCGGGTGACCAATTATGCCAGCGGGAGCATTCATGGAAACAGGCTGTTTTCTGCGACGGCTCAAAGTGTTTGCAAAAGGTTGGTAGAGTCCCAAGAGCTTCTGGCAGCTTCATTTTATTTTGAAACCGGTTGGCCCCCAGCTGGGTGTGAGAGTAAAATGAAAGGATGCGAGATAAACCCACTTGTGCGAGAGAGTGAGCTGCTGCCCGAGGCAGCGCAGCATCAGAGGTCGTCATTCTGAAACCGAGCATGGAAACTGCACTGAGAAGAAAGCTAGAGAGCAGGGCTCGGGCTCCTCGCCACACAGGGCGCAGACCACACTAAAGAGCTGCTCTGCCTGGGGACTGTCACATGCACTGGGGCAAGAGAGAGACGGAAACCTAAAGGGCAGCAGGCAGCTCCGGCCGGGCAGATGAGCACTGACAACAAAGGTACTCTTGCCCTCTCTGGGCTACTCTTGCCCTCTCTGGGCTACTCTCATCCAACCCATCTGTTGTGTTTAAATGCGTCTTTGGGCTTTCTTCATCCTCCGCTCTTTGCTGAGCATCTCCGCTGTGTTGCTGTGGTTGCCACTGTGGCTGAATGGGTGGTTTCAGGCATCTCCTGGCCTGGGCTGCTCGGGAGGATGAGAAAATGTGGAGCTGGAGGGCAGTGAATGGCGGAGAAGAGGAGGCTCCAATCGGTTGTTATAGTGTTTGCCAGCCTGCTTGGGAGCCCTGATTTCATCAGGAAACATGGTCGGTGTGTGCTGTGTTTGTAGCCCCGGTGCCTTGTGACCCAGACCATACCCTGCTCAAGAGCACAGATGGGGTTAGGGATTTTTAGTCTGGTTGACCCATTTTTGTGTGGTGTGTACTGTGTTACTCCTGACTGCTCTTGCCTGGATGGCCCCAGGTCAGCATCTCCATCCCCTCAGCTGGTGTGGCCTCTTGCGTTTTAAGTAGCTGAGAGATGCTCTGATAGATCGGGCGTAGCAAAGGGCTTAATGCAGAGGATCTCTCGGTGGACATCATCCAGGAAGGCAGTGGCTGACAGGGCAGGTAGTTTTGCTCGTGTTCACTGTTGGTGAATGTGGATCTCCTGGTCGGTGGGGATAGGTCCCTGCTTCCAGTTGAGAAAGGCATTGGGTTGGGTGTAGCATGGTAGAAAGCAGCACCGGCTCTCGCGGGACACCAGAGCCCTCCAATTTCCAGGGTAGATGCTCAGTTACAGGTTCTCCCCTTCAAAGCGTGAAGTTCTCATTGCTGCTCCTCAAGACCCTCCTGTGTGCACCGCGCTGTGGACACTGTGTTGCCGTATGACCCACAGCATGGTTGGCTTTGTTGGACATGAGCTAACCCGACACTAGCTCTGTGGTGCTAAACCATGGTGATAGACAATAGCTGCAGCATTTGCTCACGTTACATGGATGACTAATTCTCCATACACCAGTATTCACCTTGCAGAGCCCTGGCCTGGACCAAATGACTGGAGCCAGGACACAGGGAGGGACCATCTCTCCGCTTCCTTCATCCCAAGACAGGTGTTGCAGCTCTTCTCTCTTCTCTTGCCACCCCCCGGCACTTCCTTGCTCTCCCTCATTAAATGAGTTGGAAAATTGCATCAAGATCAAAATGTGCAGGTCATGACACCACAGTCAGGAGGAGGGAAGCTGTGATGGAAGAACTTGTTGAGTTTTGTCCTACCTCAAAAGTGTAACGCTCCCACAGCCCAGCCTGGGAATTTCCAGCTAAAACCAACTGGTTTTGGTTCTGTGGGCTGTAGAGAAAGATGAGCCTGTGCTCAGGGTGCCCTAGTTGTTTCAGAAACTAGGAGGCAAATTGGAAGAGCTGGCACTTTTAAAGTATGAGGACCCTTAATGCTAAATCTCATGATCTGTAGGCATCTGATGTGACTTCTGGATGGTTGACCTTGGCAGCAACTGTGCTTCAAGCACCTTATCTCCTAGCTTTGAGGGGGATAGGGAGCAAGAAAGGAGAGGGAGAGAACACAGCACAGAGGAAAACAGCCCTACACATGATAGGACGTTGTGGAGAAGCGGGGAAGAAAGAAGAGGAACTTTGTAGACCTCACGCAGCAGGAAAGATTTCAATCCCAGAGCTTCTACAACCACTTCCAGGCCTAGAAAGCACCTTCAGGGCTGTTCTTTACGGCTGGAGACAGCACCACCTGATCATGGTCAACAATTAGCACAAATTAGAGTCAGCTAGCAAGGAGTAGAAGAGAGAGACAGCAGATGCTCTCTCTTTCACCCACTCTTTCCTCTGTTGCTTTCCTCTCATATTAAAGCTTTATCGGTTATGAGCTCTGGTTTGGGGTTGTCTTTGTTCCCCGCCTACAGCGGTGGGGCCAAATGCTTCTTTGGAGGAGAGCGGGAAGGAACCGGTGAGAAAAGCAGCTAGAGATGTTCACAAGGCAAGTGCCGAAGTGCCACAAGCCACTGAGGATGCTCCAGGGTAAATGAAGGCTTCAAGGAAAGCTGCAGGGGACAAAATGAACAGAAGATAGCTGCTTAAAAATCCTTTTGTGTTAGTGGTCATAAGCTTTTTTTAACGGGCTGCACTTGAGTTATCAGATGCTGGTGCAACCCCCTGGATAGGAGTGCAGTCCTAGGAGGACTGAAACTTTTGATGGATACAGGTTTCAGGAAAGAACTCAAAACCAGAGGCTCTCATGCAACATTTATAACAGTTTTGGTTACGCTGAGTCCGATGGGCAATTCTGGAGGGCTGTGAACTCTGTAGCTCATGGCCAGGCTGTAACGGGGACCAGAGATGGGACCTTGTGGGAAAAAACCATGGCGGGGTGTCTCGGTTCACACAGTAAAACTCTGAGTGGGGACAAGAGAGATCTGGCTGGGTCTGGGTTTGGGCTTTGGTGGGGAATTGAGGTGATGCCACTGGGTGAGCGGTCTGTAAGTGACAGCCTGAGATAAGAAAAATGAGGAAAAAGTCCCAGGGATGGGACTGTGAAAATGGAAATAGGGAGTTGATGAGAAGTGGCCGGGAAAGCTTCAGGCAGCAGGAGAGAGCGCAGGAACCCTTGGCAGAGCTGCTTCCCTCACAGGGAGCAAAATTGCAAATGCTTTCAAGTAATGACTGAAAATACCTAAAATAAGCGGAGTTTACACATTCTGCATGCTGTGGAAGGTGCAGTGGCTGGGCTGTTGCACTCAATGTTATTAAAATCACTTTACTTACCGAAGTAAAGTGAGGAAGCCTGGTGGTTAGAGCTTGCACCACACGGCCGGGGTCATTCTTACCATGGGTGTTCGTGAGCTCTGTATCAAAACCCCGAAAGATCCTTACTGGTAGGATAAAAAGGGTAAAAGGCCTCTTTTATTGTTTCTTGATGGGCTGATATCCCGTGTGTTAAAGAAAGCCCTTCTAGGGCTGAGCAGGACCTTTGGGCTTTGAGCTGACATTGAGCAAAGAAAACCTGAAAAGACGCAGACTTGACAAATAGAAGCTTCTTTGGTGGCAATTTCAGAACTTTACGCCCAGTCCATGTTCACCTGGTCTTTCTCCCTGTTTCCTGGGAAACAGGGATATGGTGGGTTTGGATAAATTGTTCTCAGTGTTTAGAAAAAGCCTCGCTGGCCAACCTTGCCCTGCAGTCGCAGGCAGAGCCAAACGCTGCAGTAATGGCAGAGAATGAGCCACATCTCATTATTAGGAGGTTGGGGGGGGGGACGACACTCTTTTTTTTTTTTTTTTTAACCAAAACAGGATGATTTCCAACCAATTACTTTGAATCTGAAGGATGAGTAATTGCGTGGTCATGGGGATGGTGAGGTTACAATTGTTAAAAGGAAGCCTTAAAAATTGTTGAGTGTGGTGTTCAAAGCTCACACGAGGGCAGCACCCATGTAATGGGGACCACAATGTGCTGAAACGTTGCTCAATGAAACCTCAAACTCGACTGCTTATTGTATAAGCTTTGGTTTTCAAAAATAGCTCTATTGGAATTGTTCGTGTCCATCATGGGCAATTGCAGAAGGTCGGGAGAGACAATCTAGGGGGTGCGTTGGAAATAGGAGTGTGCATGGGCAGGACTTTCTGCTCCTTGCTCTTGGGATAGCTCTGTGGGAGAGGAAAAGAGACCTTCAGCTCTTGGCGAGAGGAGGTGGAAGAGGAAACGGACCCTGAGTCAAAGCTGAAGAAGCTATGAAAGGCTCGGGGAGCAGCGGTGGGAAGGGTGAGGAGGCAGCTCGGGGCTGCAGCCCAGGAGCTGCTCCCAAGGCGAGGAACTCGGAACTGGGCTGAGACCTCCTGGGGTGTTTTGTACCATAGGGAAAGTGGCCCTTGAAGAGGCTGGTGTGAATGATGAGGAGCTTTTTTGTGGGATCCAGCTGTCTGTCCCAAGAAAAATTCATAGGTGTCTGACTGTGGTGCATCTCCCAGAGTCTTCTTCCTCCAACTTTTATTTACCTCCCTCGTAAGATAAAACCCATCAGAGTTATCAGCTCCACTTCAAAGATGCCACCAATCGGGACCAAAGCTATGGCTTAGCCAGCAAAGTGTTAAAGTCCCGCCTGGAAACTCTCTGGGAGGAAGGGAACTGGCCAAGACAGGCTTGGGTCCCTGCCAGCCACTGCAGAGCAGCCTTGGCCGTCTCCTGGCCACCGTCCCTGCTAGCCCCAGCCAGGGGACATGCATGTCTTGGGTTGTCCCCTCACTCTCCTGGGATTTCTGTGATCTGTCGATTGAGCAGTGCTGGCTTGCTCAACCAGACATCCTGGCTTGCTCCCTTTGGCTCTGCTGGCTCTGCTTCCATCCTACCCCATCACAGGGGGGTTTCACTGGCACCTCCAGAGCACTTTGTGGAGCTGCACCCAGAAATCCTCCCTGCCCCTGCCACAGCTGGCCCATGTCCTGGCTCCAGGAGGAAACCCAAGCCATAAGGGATGTCCCTACACTAAGAGGTTTTGTCTTTGCACCCACTGTCTACCACTGCTAGAATGTCACTGTGGAGAAGGTCTCCTTTGGGATGGCAGTGACATGGTCTTGTCCTGGAAGAAGGGAGGGCTGAGCTGAGGAGGTGGCCTGGAGTGGGCTGTGAGCTGGCAGGGGTGTCCCCAGCAGACCTGGCCCATCTGCTGTGGCATCCAGAGGGCTGGGGGGTCATGGAGAGGCTGTCAGCAGTGCTGCCAAGTGGGTAATGGAAACATGACCTCAGCCTGAGGCAAAACTGCCCTTTGCTTGGAGGTCTGGCCACTTCTGCGGTGGGGCTGCCACCTCAGTCCCGCTCGTGGTGGCCCTGGGGAGCTTGCGGTGCCAGGAGGCTCACTGGTGGTGCCATGTTGGCCAGCATGAGCTGTTCTTCTCAACAGGCCTCCTCACAGGAGACATCTGGATGAGTTAAAAGTAGAAGCCACCAGGACTGTCCTGGCTGTGGATAGGATGTGGTTGCTCAGCAGCCTTTCGGCACATCCTTGCCCAGGGGTTTTAGACATCTCCATCCTCACAACTCTTAATATTTGCCTCTTTCGTCTCTTTAGCTCTCTGAATGTGCTCGTTCTGCAGTTGTCAGAGGCCAGTTTGGGCTCCTCTCTGGCTTCCAGAGGTGCTGAGGTACTGACAAAAGTTTTGCTCTCTCAGACCTTGTAGGACGGGGGGGAGAAGAAGAGAACTGATGGCCAAACTGGCTTCAGAAAGTGGACTGGTTGAGTGAAAGCAACCCCCGGGGTGCCCAAGCTGTCGGGAACCGCTGGGTTTATTTGCTTCACTGTATTCATCTTGGATCAGGCGCTTCTCTTCATGTTCTCTGCAACGGACCGTGAGCTCTGGATGTTTCCGAGCAATCTGCAAGGGCATCTGTACCTGTCTCTGTGTCCACTTGGTGGCACTGTGTCTGCCTGGAGTCGTTGTGGTCCTGCAGGTGAGGTGCCTGACCTGCCTTTGGAAGATGCTTTCTGATCCTCAGGTTGTGCTACAGGGAGTGACCTGGCGTCAGTCGTGGTGGTGATGCTGCGGGTCCCAGCGCTGCAGTGATGCTCTGGGTCCCTGCGCTGCGTGGTTGCAGCCAGGCTCTTTGCCATGGTGCATGGCAGGAGCAGCAACGAGCATGAATTGAAATAAGAGAGTTTCTGGCTGGATACAAAGAGGAACTTTTTCCCTATGAGGACATTCAGGCATTGGAATGGGTTGTGCAGGCTCCATCCTTGAGCCTTTCAAGACCAAAGCCCCAGGCAACTTGCTTGGACGTGGACCTGTTGGAGCAGGGCCAGAGGAGGCCACGGAGATGCTGGGAGGGCTGGAGCCCCTCTGCTGGGAGGACAGGCTGAGAGAGTTGGGGGGGTTCAGCCTGGAGAAGAGAAGGCTCTGGGGAGACCTTGGAGCCCCTTCCAGTCCCTAAAGGGGCTCCAGGAAAGCTGGGGGGGCACTCTGGATCAGGGAGGGGAGCGATGGGACGAGGGGGAAGGGTTTGACACTGAAAGAGGGGAGATTGAGGTGAGATGTGGGGAAGAACTTCTTTGCTGTGAGGGTGGTGAGAGCCTGGCCCAGGTTGCCCAGAGAAGCTGTGGCTGCCCCATCCCTGGAGGGGTTCAAGGCCAGGTTGGAGGGGGCTTGCAGCAACCTGGTCTGGTGGGAGGTGTCCCTGCCCAGGGCAGGGGGGTTGGAACTGGCTGATCTTTACAGTTCCTTCCAACCTGAACCATTCTATGATACTACGCTCTGGTCTCAAAGCTGTCCGTGTTTCAAGCAGGAGGTTGAACTAGAGACCTCCAGAAGTTCCTTTCACCTTCAATTATCCTATGTCAATTCTTCTGGCCATAGTAAGAACTTTGCTGCTTATGCTCTCACATCTCAGCCCATCTGCTGATCAGATGTCCTCCTCCCACCCACCTCCTTGACCATCAGGGTGTCCAGCTCCTGGCTTTCTCAATGTGTCTCTCTCAGCAAGCTCCGAGCATGATACGATCTGTTCCAGGTCGCACGTTTGTGCTGCTGACGTGTTTGCCGGGGAATCGGCACCGAGGAGCTGAGTGTTGCCTCCAGCCCTTGCAGACAGGCTGGGAGCTGAGGTCATAGCTTGCTGGGTGGAAAGATTTACTAGCACGGCGGTTCCTGATGTGTTTTCTGAGCCTTTTTGAAAGGCAGGAATCCACCTTCCCCTGCAGACCCGCCTAGTCTGGCGGCGCGGCTGCATTGCTAAGTCTGGAGACAGCGCTCTGGCCGTTCAGGTAGACCCTGTCCAGGAAGGGGACAGTGCGGTTGCTGTCACGAAGTTCTAAAATATATTGGTCTTCCCTCTCTAGCCCAATCCAACCTCATGGGGTTTCCTATCCCAGGACTGGAGCGCTTGGGTGAGCTTCGTGTTCTTATTAATAAGAGAGCAGGTATTGAGTCAAGCTGTTGAATTGATGGAGAAAGTACCTTCCCCCTGGCTGGATTATAACAACCCTTAAATATTCCTTATTTCTCATTGAAATCTGCTTATCTCCATTTGGATTTTGCTCTGCTCTTGGACAAGAAAGATCCTTCTGTGCTGCGAAATGTTTCCCCTTGCAAACACCTCTGATTGCAGTTTGTTCATCCCATCACCTTCCCCTGGATGCACACAGTGGCCTTCAGCCTTTCACTGCGTGGCAGGACATATGGATTATGACTCTTTCCTGACCTGCTGGGATGTTTTACCACCCTTCTTCAAGGGCAGGGGCCAGAGCTGGGGTCCGTCCTTGTGCCTTCAGAGCTGTGTTAGGCTTTGGAGGAGCCAAGCGCGTACGTTTGATGGTGGGACTTTCCTGAAGGCATGAATTCATCTCACCTACCTTTAGACAGCTTCACCTGAGCATCACTTCAAAGCTGACAGAGAGGAACGGCTTTTCTAGGGCATGAGTCATCTGGGCTGTTTTGGAGATGAACCGAACCTGCTCTGCCCAGGGATTTCACGTGTGGTTTCTCACTGGTGTGACTGAGATGGTGCCCACGGAAAGTTGCCCTCCTGGGTCAGTTGGGTTGTGTTTTCTATCAGCCAGTCAAGCTGATGGCTCGGTAAGCTGCTGCCTTCAGATCAATATTTCCTGTTTCTGACTGGCTTGATGAGAAAATCACAACTGTCTGGGTCAGGTTAAGAAACTGCTGTTTCTCTTTCAGCAGCCGCTGCCAAGTTTACTTAAACTCAGGTGGTTCCTGTGCCCAGGATGCTTCTGGGGAGCTTTATGATGGGGCGCAACTGTCTTTTTTTTGTGCCATCGTAGTCAAAGATCTGCCTTATTTATCTGAAAGGTTTGGAGAGGAAAAGCTGCCCGTGGAGCCCCGTGAGCCACCCAAACCCCCTCTCTGCTGGGGAACCCTCTGGGTTTTCTTGGTGGGGAGGGCAGGACCCACAGTGGTGGCACCCCAGACCCTTCCCAGCCAGCTTCAACCCCCGAGCGAGCCCATGCTTTAACCTGTGGGACGCAGGATGCTTGGGTGGTCCCCAAACCCACCCTGAGGGGAGAAGAAGAGCCAGTTTTTTGGTGTAGGTGTGGGACAGTCTGGCAGCGGGGACCCGGGGTGGACTCTGGACCGGTGGCCGAGGAGGCCATGCCATAACGGGGGGGGGTTACAGCCTGTGATGCCAACATGCCCAGCAGCTCAGAGCAGTGCCCAGAGCGTGCCAGAAGTTTTGTTCATTCTTCTGGTGTTTAGGAAAACACAGTTTTGCCGGCTATTATTTCTTTATCTGGATACAAACCCTCTGGGCGTTTTAAAGGGAAATAAACAATTTCCAGTCACTCAGGTGGTGACATTTGCAAACTGCCGTAAACTTACACGGCCCCTTTCTGTGAAACTGTTTGGTCTGAGCTTCTCTAATGAGAAAGACAAGGAAGAGCGGGTAGAGGTCGATGTATACATGCGATGGGCTTTCATGAGATTGCCACGCTGGAGTTGCTTTTAAGGTTATATTAAAAAGGCAGAAGTCTATAGAAACTCCTGTAGAAGTTGGGCCGTGCCTTGCTCTGCAGGGAAGGACCCCGCTGGCGTGTCTCTGTGCTTGCAAATCCCATCGGAGAGGCTTGAAATTGGGGGTGTGGGTTTGGCAGCGGGCTATAAGGGAGGCGAGGAGGCCACCGAGTCGCTGCATTGGCCGCCGGAGTCGGGAGAGGGCGTGCGGCGTGGGGCCGCGACGGGCTCCGCTGCAGAAACATTTAGTCAACTCGAAGGCAGTTTCGAAAGCTAAATTGAGAGCTGCTCCAGCTCCTTCCCCAGCCCATTGTTGTGGTTTTACAATCACATTTTCCTGTTTTTAAAACAAATGTTTTTCTCTCCCCCGGGGCTGTACGGAAGCCCCACAAGAGCGGTGGGGGGAAGGTGGCCGCAGGGCTGTGCCGTGCCCCGGGGGGCTGCAGACCTGGGGCAAACCCACCCACCCCCCGGCATCGCCCCTTCCCTCTAATTGCCGATCACTTTGCGCAAGGAGCGGCAGCGCTGACAGCAACGGGAGGGTGAAACAGGCAGGCAGAAGCATGATTATTTTTGATTTTTAAATTGTTTTTTTTTAAAGTCGATGGTTCCTCTTTGCTGTGCTGTGGTTTCACACTCAGCAGCAGGACGGTGAAGGTATTTTTGTAGGTCTTATTCAAGGACTGTCTATTTAAAACAGACTTCTGGGCTGCCAAGCAAATAGATGTCACTGTTCAGTTAAAAGCACGGGCGGAGGATGGGGTTCGTGGGGAAACAGGTCGGCTGGTGGCAGCCTCTTGAGGCTTCTGCCCCTTTGGCTGATGGGTGCTGTGAGGTCTCCGAGAGTCCTCCGAGCCCGAGTCCCAGCTGAATCTGGATGGAGGGTGCACCCACCATGGTGGATGTGGACGTGGTGCAAGACAAGGGCCTGTGGAAGAGAAAAACAATTCTTTTGTTGTTGGAAAGGTCCTTAAAGATCATCTCATTCCCCCTGCCCTGCCCTGGGCAGGGACACCTCCCATCAGGAGGACACCTCCGTCTCCCAACAGGTTGCTCCAAGCTCCGTCCAACCTGGCCTTGAACCCCTCCAGGGATGGGGCAGCCACAGCTTCTCTGGGCAACCTGGGCCAGGCTCTCACCACCCTCACAGCAAAGAAGTTCTTCCCCACATCTCACCTCAATCTCCCCTCTTTCAGTGTCAAACCCTTCCCCCTTGTCCCATCACTCCCCTCCCTGATCCAGAGTCCCTCTATTTATCATACAGGTTCCTGTGTGCAGAGTCTGCAGCTCCCAGCATTTTGCATTTAAATATGAGTCGTTTTACATTTACTGAATGGAAGTCGAGCAGTAGCTCTGCAGAGCCACTCCAGCCGTGCCTGGCGTCTCCAGGCAGGATGGAGCTGGGGCCAAAACTGCACTGGGAGCGGGCTAACACTTGCCCAGTGTGGCCAGGACCCGCTCAGCCCTTGCTCTGGCCGCACCTCCTCCACTTGTACCTCTGAGACCCTGGGATGGGAAACACAGACCGGTGTGCTCAGCACGTGTCCCCAGGACCTGACCCACCGCCTGTTTTACCCGAATCTCCGCTCGGCACCTCCTCCCCAGTCTGGCCGTGCGTTGCCCAACGCAGGGTGGGAGTTGCCGCTCTCGTATCGTACATCAGCAAATAAAAAAGGCATCAAGCACTCCTGTGCCCAAGTCAGCAACTCGCCCACCTGCGTGCTGGGTCAGCCGGTCCCGCGGCTGCTGGCAGGCTCAACGGGTTGGCCCCAAACCCTCCTCAGCATCCCAAATTCCATCGCTGGCAGGGGAGTAATGGGGGGGTTGGAAAAGGAGATTTGGGAGAGAAATGTAGGAGATGGGAGGAATGCTTTAATCCCTGCTTGTGCACTGTTATGGTTTGAGAAGCCCACAAGAATTTATTGTTGTTTAGACACTTATTTTATCACCCAATGACCCCTCCCCTCCTGGGAAGGGGAATCAGAGAAAAACAAGGAAACCCAAGGGGTGAAATATAAACAGATTTAATACAATAAGAATAAATAATTAACATTAATAACACTAAAGAAACAACATTGATCCCAATACCCAAGGACCATCCCCAGCCCATCCCATCAGCAGAAGCTGGTTCCCCTCCAGCAGGGACAGCCAATGTGGGACCCTGCGAGCGCTGGGGCTTCGGGAGGAAGGGAAGGGCTCAGGGCTCCGGCACCGGGGCAAGGAGTTCTCGGGGTGGCAGCCATCAAGGGGGTGGGAGAGCATAAGAACTCCTCAGCAAAGTTTCTAATTTCTATGGAATGTGCCGTTCATGGTATGAAATAACCCCGTTGGCAGCTTGGGGTGAGTGCCCGGCTCTCGCTCCTCCTCGTTCCCACCCCCCGAAACACTGAGACCTTGAAACAGGCACCCCAGAGCTGGCGAAAAAGTAAATATTGTCACCAATTCAGACATCAGAGTCTTCTGGAAGTGCAGTTTTCCCAGGCATTAGAAGAAAAATTAGTCCTGTGTCACTCAGACCAGGACAGCACCGAGGGTCCCTGCTGCGGTTGCTTTGGTGGAGCCGTTGGCAGAGGGACACCAGGTAGCGCCATGCGGGGCTCTCCCGTGTCACCCGCACGAGGCTGGAGTTGAGGCCAGAAGGAAGGGGATTTTTAGACAGGATCTGAGGAAATGGAGCAGGTTTCCTTTTCAATCGCATCTCCAAACTTGCCAGTGCCGAGACGTGCTGCCTTGGGTGCCATGTCAGCTGTGGCCCCGCTCCAGGGGTTGTGCGGATGCAGGGAGCGGAGGCAGCTGTACCTCCCCCCCCACGCTCCCCAGTGTGGTCAGTGATGTCCTGCCTTGGTTCGTAGGTGGACGCTAAGGGTGTGCTTGGAGCAGATACTGTGTGCTGGAACAGCAGGAGATCCACAGCTACTGACTGAGAGCAAACTGGTTTTCAGCATCTTATAAACAAGTTAAGTGTCCCACTGCCAGACCGGGAGTTCCTGCTGCAGCCCAGGGAGCCCAAAACATATCCAAACCAAGAACAGTGCCATTTCCCCCTGGAAAGCAGGAAAAACCTTCAGTTTTTCATATTTTGTGAGGCCCACAGCTGACCTGGGAGGGGGTCCAGACCGTGCACAGCCCTGGACCAGCCCTAGTGAGCGCAGAGGGTTGTGGCTGCAGGACAGGTGGGTGGAAGGAGGTATGGTTTTGGGATGGAAAATGTGTGGATGGAGCTAAGAGGACTCGGATCAGCACAAAGCTGGGGGAGAGGATGCCGGGCTGTCCCCGAGGCTGTGGGTCCTGCCTACAGCAGCTCTGTGTGCTCCCCTCATGCTCACGCAGCCTCTGTTTTGCTTAGGTAATTACAGAGCCACGGATGCAATTAGTCCTGGATGGATGCAATTAGTCCTGGACAGGAATGCTGTGTCCCTGTTTTCACCAGGTTTTTCCCCATGATGGACTTGATGGTCTTTATGGTTGGACTTGGTGATCTGAAAAGTCCCTTCCAACCTAGACAATTCTATGATCGCTGGGATCCCCACCGCCCTCCCAACGCCGGCAGCAGCCCGGTGGCCGCTGCTCACCACCGCGGCTGCACCGGGGATGTCTCTGTTCCCAGGGCTGGGGCTGGGACAGCCCGGTGCCAGGAGGAAGCTGGCTGCAGCCCAGGTTCCCAGCACGGCTCCGTGAAGTGGGGCGGGCCAGGGAGCACGTCAGAGGATGCTCAGCTGCGGGGAGCGTTGCTCTGCTCTGACCGAAACCGCAGTCACTCCTCACCTGCCCCAGCCACCGCCTTCCCAGCCTCTTGCTCTTCCCTGCGTCCCCGCGGGCAGAGACGCCACAGGCAGCAGAGTGGGAAGGGACCGCGGCCATCCTGAGCTCGGGCGGGCAGGAGGTGGCGACTGGGGGTCTCCGAGATGCCCCTGCATGGGGGCTGTAGGCCAGAGTAGGGCTCTCCATGCCCCCAGGTATAGTTCTCTCCAGGGCGTATGCCCGTCCTCATGGCTCCTGTCATTTTGAGGGGCATCCCCAGCTTGCAGGCTGTCCCCAGCCCTGGGGACACTCCCAGCCTTCTCCTTGTGTTTTGCAGCTCTCTGGCTCGCTGCACGACTCGGGTGTGATGGGTGGGAGAAGCACATCCAGCTGCTCAGCAAAGGCCTCAGTGGGGAACTGCCACCAATGCGCACCCTCTTCTCCCTCCCAGGCAGACCGAGACCTTCTGCACCAGGACAGGCTGGGGGTGACCTGCTGGAGAGTAGCTCTGCACAGAGGGACCTAGGAGTCCGGGGGGACAACAGGTTGCCCATGGACCAGCAACGTGCCCTTGTGGCCAAGAAGGCCAATGGTCTCCTGGGGTGGCCAGTGGGTTCAGGGAGGTCATCCCCCACCTCTGCTCTGCCCTGGGGAGGCCCCAGCTGGAGACTGGCAGCTCTGGGCTCCCCAGTTCAAGAAGGACTGGGAACTGCTGGAGAGAGTCCAGCGGAGGCTGCGAGGATGATGAGGGACTGGAGCATCTCTCTGCGGGGGAAAGGCTGAGGGACCTGGGGCTTTTCAGCTGGAGAAGAGAAGGCTGAGGGGGGGGTCTCATCGATGCTGAGCAATAGCTAAAGGGAGGGGGGGGGCAAGAGGATGGGGCCAGACTCTTCCCAGTGGTGCCCAGTTGACAGGACAAGAAGGAACGGGCACAAAGTGGGACACGGGAAGTTCCATCTGAACATGAGGAGGAAATTCTCTCCTGTGAGGGTGGCAGAGCCCTGGAAGAGGCTGCCCAGACAGGGTGTGGGGTCTCCTGCTCTGGAGAGATTCCAAACCCCCCTGGACACAACCCTGTGGGACCTGCTCTGGGTGACCCTGCTCTGGGAGGGGGCTGGCGGAGATGATCTCCAGAGGTCTCTGCCAGTCCATGACTCTGTGGTTCTACTGGCTCTTCTCCACCCCGAGCACTGGGGCTGAGCTGTGGGCAGCCTCCCCGCTTGCTGTGAGCTGGGGAGGACGAGCCCGGGCAGTTTCGAGCACCGTTGTCTCCTTCCCCGGCAGTCTGAGGGTTGCACAACGTGTCGGGGAGAAGCGCATTCATCTCTGCCGATCAAAATAGCACGTTTCTTTCACAACCGGCAGTGGGTTCTGCACATGTCCCCCTGCCTGGCCGCAGCAGAGCCCCCGCCTCGCTGGCAATGGGCTGCGAGGGAGGAGAGACCCGAGAAAGGGAAGCTGTGCTTTGCTTTCCAAGCTAAAAATACTGGCTGTGCTTCCAAAATAATCTCAGTTGAATGATCTGGATTGACCCCAGGCTGCCAGCTGATTCCATTCCCCAATAACTTCAGTCTGAGCTCTGGTCATCTGGATGGAGGAAGGTCTCGGTGGGATCTCTTTGCTGGTGGAGGTGGGTTTTCCTTCTGAATGGGGTTGTCACAGGAGAAGCCAAGCTGCTGCTGCTGCTGCTTCCTTTTCAAAATGTGAACGTGAAAACATTCACAAATTTCAAAGCTGAATACAAAGACCAGAAAAATGCTGGTTTTCCAGCCCACCCCAAATCTGACCTTTTATTTGAGCTGTAAGAGAAAACCACCAGCTTCCTCCAGGATGCCCCGGGGTAGATTCCCATGGGTTACACTGGAAAGGGGAGCAATCAGTGGGAATGAAGGGGCTGGTTGTGCTCAGGAGGACCCAGTGTGCCCTTCCCAATGTGTCTGAGCCCTTTTGAAGGATGAATTTAGGGGAATTTAGAGCACTGAACAGGGAAAACAGCTAGATGGGGAGGATGAAACCCTTTTTCCTGCTGCTGCCCAACATAAACCATAGAGAACGGTCCCTACCAGTCACACCTTTGGTTGGCTCCACTGAGTAATATGCAAATTTATGTAGAGTGGGGCCTCCTGGGACTTACGTTGTTAAGTTATTGACTGTTCTCAGAATGAGCTGTTAGTCATAGAAATGTTGCCATGGAAATTTTGGTGTTGTTGGGGCTCTGGGAGCATGTCAGTGTCCCACGTCACTAGGCTGCCTCAGGCGAGGACAGGGTGGGCTCGATGTGTGGACCCCTGGCCGGGCAGGCGATGCCCTCATGGCCCCAGGGTGTCTGTGGGTCTGCCTGGTCAAGTGGAGGTCAAAGCAGCTCGCCCACTCCATATTGCCTGTGCATCTGAAGAGGCTTTGCACCTCATTGTGTCCCTCTTGTCACCGCTTTGTGGCATGGTCCTCCTGCAGTCCAGAAGCACAGCTCGGGCTGGTGCACACGTGGACCCCCTTCCTGGCATCTTCCCCAGGCTGGGAAATGACCCAGCTCATGAAATCAAGGACATCAATGGTCCTTCCCCCACCGGTCAGCTTCCTCTGCTGACTCCGACGCTGAGGTTTTCCTATTATCTCCCCCAGCTTCGGTTTGGGATTCATTTGCAACCATCTCAAATGACTAGCACTTCTGTTCCGGTGCTATTTCCAAATCGGAGAGGCATTAAGTGTAACCTCCATAATGATGAGTTACTAAAAAGCCTTTGTCACCTCCTTCTGTCCTTGCTATGGACTGAACTGCTATCAGGTGCTGTTTGAGGGTTGTGCATCTCCTCCAAGGAGGTTTTGCCAAGCATTTCCAAGATGAAACCTCCAATACTGCATTCAATTTTGGGCCCCTCACTACAAGAAAGACATTGAGGTGCTGGATCAAGTCCAGAGAAGGGCAACGGAGCTGGTGAGGGGTCTGGAGCACAAGTCTTGTGAGGAGCAGCTGAGGCAGCTGGGGTTGTTCAGCCTGGAGAAAAGGAGACTGAGGGGAGACCTTCTCGCTCTCTACAACTCCCTGAAAGGAGGGGGTAGCCGGGGGGAGTCGGTCTCTTCTCCCAAGGAACAGGCAATGGGACCAGAGGAAACAGACTCAAGTTGCGCCAGGGGAGGTTTAGGATGGATACTGGGAAAATTTTCTTCACCAACAGGATTTTCAAACACTGGAAGAGGCTGCCCAGGGCAGTGGTGGAGTCACCATCCCTGGAAGGATTTAAAAGGCAGGCAGACGTGGTGCTGAGGGACATGGGTCAGTGGTGGGTTTGTCACTGTTGGGTCTACGGTTGGACACCATGATCTGAAGGTCCCTTCCAACCAAGACAATTTCATGATTCTATCAATGAGGTTTTGAGAATTCGGAACTGAAAGGGAAAGAAAGGCCAATCCAGAAGAAAACTGGTGTAAATGAAAGGGAAAGAGAAAGCCCCAAAGGTGAGATTCACCGTGGGCGGCTGCAGTTTGAGCCCCCCTGTTTCAGAGAGTGCCAAAAATAACGGCTTGGTAGCTGGGGCTTAGGACTGTGTGCCAGCCTGTGTGCATGCATGCTTGAGCTGTAACTTCCCATATTCTTTTCTGGTATTGTAAGAGCGAGCAAAATAGCTCAGCAAAAACACAGCCACTGCCCACCGGTGTTTCGGTGTTTATCTCACTGTGTCTGCACCGATTGACCTCTGGAGACGCTGAGGTCCTCCGGGTCTCCTCGCTCTGGGACAAGACAGGGCTTTGCTCTGCATCTGAAATGATTTCTTCTTTGGAAAAGAGAAGTGTAATTCGGTGGTCAGAGAATCCCCTGTGCTTTGGATTTCCTGGAAAAGCAGCTGTCTTCCTGTGGCCAAATCACCACCGTCACAGGCTGCTCACCCCACATCCAGCAAGGAAATCTTGGGTGATATCACCCTGCCTTCGGATGGGATCTGAAGCCCCTGAGCATCTCCTCCTTTGCTCTGAATTTGGCTCATTTCCTTTCTTTGCACTACACGGGGATGCTCCTGCTGTCCTGCCCCCAGCTTGTCCCCTCGTCCCCTCCTCACCCCACTGTGTCAGTCTCCAATGGGAACTGCCCCATCCTGGCCCTGATCCCCCCGGGAGGGTCCATGGACAAGCTCCTGCAGCGGGGTGATGGGAGAGAGAGTCACTGGGAAACACACACAGAAAGGTGTGTCTTAAGCCTGCAATTTTATGCAATTTAGGAGTTTTACTCGGGGCTATGCGGAAGTGCCTATCTCCAATTAGGTTTGCAAAGCTCTCCTCGGGTTAGGGCCTTCTGCCAGGGCGTTTGCTGCCCCTTTTCTCAGCAGCTTGGTGGCTTGGACATTCACCCAGGATGGAGGGGCCTCAGGGTCAAATTTGGCTTCTAGTGACAAGGATTTGAACCATATTTCCACCTGCCCTGGGTCTTTCTGACCAGTTGGCTGAGGGATTACTGGAACAAGCTGCTTGCGGTCCCTCCTGTCGAAGCAGGTACGCTCTATATAATTCCATATTTATTGGGTATGAGACAATGCGGCTCCCTCCTCCTGGAGATGAGGGTGCTCCTGGGTGCTCCCAGGTGGGCAACCCGCCTTTTGGGTCTTGCTCTAATGGCTACCACATTTGCAGTACAGCTGCTGAGATGGTCAGTGTCGAGAGCAAGGGGGCTACAAGGAGAGGTGAGGGGAGAGAGTGGGTCTGTTTTGGGGTGGGGAAGAGGAGATGAAGAAGTCTAACCACAGCCTACAGCAACCTGAGGGCAAGTATGAGACAGCAGAGTCAGCCTGTTCCTGGTGCGACATGATACCACAACATGCAACTGGGACAGTTTGGGGTTGGCTGGTACAGGCTGGAGAAACGGAGATGTTTCGCAGCCCTGGGGTGGGCTTGCGGAGAGGTGGAAGGTCTCCATCCTTGGAGACAACCAGCCTGAGTGAGGCAAAGCCATGACCACTCTGCTGTGGTGGTGGAGAGGGTGATGCTCTGAAGACAAGGCTGGACTGGAGCCTCCAGAAGCCCCTTCCCACCAGGGCTCCAACCCCTGAGACCTCTGCCTGTCCCAGCGTGGCTGTAGGACTGATATTTTAGAAAGAAAACACCCCCAGTCCCAGTGGGATGTAGACACAGGAGGTGCCGAAGCTGGATGGAGTGTCAAAAACTGGGAATGCTACATGCTGAATGTTTAAAAGACAACGTAAATGTTCATGTGGATTTTAAAGCACTCAAAAATGCTGCGCTGAAAATGAATGATTAGCTCAATTTCCATTAAAGAGGTGCTGTGCTCCCTAAATTTAAGGCAGACTGTGATCTGTGTAATATTCTGGGTTAATAGTCTTTCATTTTTAAAGAGAATACACTTAAGACTAATAAAAATAGCAGTAGAAAAGGCTGGTGAGGTTCATGGCTCCTTCCTGCTTGCACATCCCATATCTTTCTGGAGCCACCCTTATTTTTACCAGCCGGATGCATCAAATCCAAATGATGTGGCCACTTGAAAGGACTTATCATTGGTGGCCGAGTCCCAAGGAAAAGGGCAGGAAACGGCCCCAATCTGCCAAAGGCAGCCCTGTGTTTTGTGCTGTGTGTCCCCTGCGCTGCCATACAGCTCCCACTGCAGACTCCACCGGATTTCAGATTTTGTAAGTAAATCTGTGGTGGAAGAGTCTTTTCCAAAACTTAATTAAGTGAATAAGTCTGGGCTCAGGGTCCAGCTGCAAGAGATTTTAAATGCGCGATTCCTAGTTTTTCCTCTGTAAATGTGTCTATGAATTGTACATGACTCTCTCTAGCAAAGAGTCCTGCCCGAGCCGGCGGGTTTGGGAAGCGAGATAAAAAGCTGCAGTAACGGCGGAGCTTCTTACCGAAGAGCTCTTGCTGCAAGAGGCGAGTTTCTTAAGTTCCTGCACGTAACCAACCTGACCCTGACATTTTCTGTATCTGGGATTTACAGGCTGCAGTGAAGCTTCTCTGTGGCTCACTGATCTCAGCGGGATCGGTTTGGTGGGACCAAACTCGTGCAGTTGGTGAGGAGGAGCCGTTGAACCCTGGAGGCTAAATTCAGCAAGCACCTTACTGTCTGACTTTTCTATGGTGTTAAAAAAAATAAGGTGTTCAGACAGAACTGAAATAGTCTCTATTTGAAGCAAGCATGTAACCAAGGATGGCATCACATGTCCAAGCAAAACACGGCTCAGACACAGCCCCCCTCCAAAGGCAGCACCCCAGCAGCTAAAGCTGCCCCCCGTGGATGCTTTTAGGCATTTTGGTGGTGGGTTACATGTTCTGCTGGGCCAGCGCTGGGGTTTTTCACAGCCATTCCTCGGGGCACAGCTGATGCTTTTCTGTTTGCCCTCCATCAGCTTGCTGCCCTGTGGGATGCTGCCCGCCCTGTGTGTGTGAGCACCAGACAAGGCAGGAGGAGCGCTGGGGACGGCTGTGGGTACCGGGATGGCCATGGGTACCGGGATGGCCGTGGATGCCTGGATGGCTGTGGGTACTGGGATGGCTGTGGGTACCGGCATGGCTGTGGAAGCCCGGATGGCCACGGGTACCAGGAAGGCCGTGGGTACCAGGATGGCTTGTGGGTGCTAGGGTGGCCATGGGTGCCAGAAGAGCCATGGGTGCCGGGATGCCCATGGGAACAGCAGTGGCCGGGCACCACTGAGCATCCCACAGTGATGTGATGAGTGGCAGTGCCCGGACCCGGTTCAAGGCCGAGGCCACGGCGATCTTGGTGCACGGGCGGTGCTTTTCCAGCCCAGCCGTGACACGGGGCCGGCTGCGGGGCTCTGCCCGCCCCCGCCGGTACCGCTCGAGGGGCCCCGGTTTGCCTCAAGCAGGTGAATCCCGGTTCTGCCCGGGAGCAGGGTCCCCAGGCCGGCCCCGGGTGCAGGATCCCCGCCGCCCCACGCCCGCACCCCGCTGCGCGGATCCTGCTCCGGGCCCCGGGGGCCGATGCCGGCGGCGGGCGCGGTTCGGGCCCAGCCCCGGGGGGCGGCGGCGGCGCCACTGGCCGCGGCCGCGGGGCGGCGCCGCCCGCAGACAACGCGCCGTGGGCCGGGCCGGGCCGCTCCTCCCCGCCCGGTTCCGGTGCGGCGGCGGCGGCGGCGGCGGCGCAGGTGGAGCCGAGCCGCCAGCGGAGCCCCGCGCCCGCCGCCCAGCGCGGCCCGGCCGGCGGCCGCCCCGCCGCCGCCTGAGCCCGCCGACCCGCCGGCCTCGCCTTTGTCCCCGCCCGGCCCCGCCGCCGGCCCCCGCCCGAGGTAGGCACCGGGGCGGCGGTGGCGGGGACGTTTCCACCTTGGCGGGCACGGCTCTGTCACCCCCGGGCGCGAAAGGGGTCTCCCCCGGGCCGGGACCCCCATCCCCGGCGAGCGTTAGAGGCCTCTCCCCGGGCCGAGCCCCCATCCAGGGTCTCCCCCTGGCCGGGCCCCTCATCCCCGGGGGATTTAGAGGCCTCCCCCGGGCCGAGACCCCGTCCCCGTGCAGGAGAGGCCTCCCCCGGGCTGGGCCCCCGATCCGCGGGGGGCATTAGAGGCCTCCCCCGACTGAACCCCTGTCCGGGGGCCTCCCCCGGGCCGGGCCTGGCCCGTTTCCCCTCCGGTCCCGGGGGGAGATGCCTCCCCCGGGGCAGCCTTGGCCAAACCTTGCTCTGCTCGTCCCCCTCCCCAGGCCTTGCACCCCCTGCTCCCCAAAACCCTCCCGAGGACCAGCAGGCTCCTGTGACGGGGTGACCTGAAGCTGGGTCCCCTCCGCGACTGGTCTGGATCGGGGGGGTCTGACTCCCCGGGGGTGTTGGAGCCCAGCCTCAGGGTCCGCAGCCCCCAGCTAGGGCTGGGCTGGGGGTGCCGGTGCTCCCAGCGTCGATGGAGGGACGTCACCCCCGGTGTCGGGGTGTGTAGCTCACGCTGGCGTGTGGCGTGCCAGTCTCCGGGCGAGGGAGCGTCCCACGGCCCGGCACACGGGGGGCCCCGGCCGCAGCGGGGAGCCCAGGCTGGTGCTGGGGAAGCACCGGGTGACAGTGGCTTCGGGAGCAGCTGATCCACCCTGGGAAGGGACAGTGTCCCCAGCCCGTGTGTGGCTGTGGGTGTAAGCCTGAACAAGCTGCCGGAGCCGAGGGAGAGGCTTCAGGCTCGTGAGTCCCCAACTCCTCGGGTCCGGCAAGGTCCGCAGACCTGTGGCTGCCTTCGAGAGCGTGTCTTTAGGTGTGGTAAACCCGAGGCTGTTGTTTGCTGGAGTGTTTTTGTTCTAACCCTGTCGCCTTTCCCTTCTGAAGGCCAGTGGTGCTTGCAGGGAGCGAGGCTTTAAGGGCAGAGGAGTGACGGCACTAACTGCATGCTGGGCTGCATCCTCCTTGGGTGTATTTACTCAAAAAACATCTCTCTTTCTCGCTAAATACCTTGTTGGGAAGGGATGTGAGCAGCTGCGCTGGGAAAAGAGCCATCGATAACCCGAGTAGCCCGGATCTGTCTGGAGACCGAGCCAATGCAGCCCACAGGTCTGTGAGTCGTCCAAGATTTGCCCTTTGCTGGCAATCCCAGGACTCCCAAAAAGCAGATCTTCCCACACCTTTTTCCATGGTAAAGGTATTATCCGGGGTTTGGGCATGTCAGGAGGCTCTGCTGAGTAATGGGACGTCGGGAGGCTGCTGCGGAGGCGGCGCTGAGATGTGCGCCCGGGCTGGACTTGGCTCGGTGTGTGCAGGAGAGACGAGGTGTCACTTGTCCTGGGAGAGGAAGGGAAGCGAATGGCCGGAGGATTTGGGCTGTGCAGTAGTTTTTGCCCGACGGGATGATCTGTGAGTGGTTTCTGCCCCGTGTTTGTTCCAGCAGCCGGTGAAAGCAGCAGGCTCTGGGAGGATGGGGAGGGTGGGCCCCGCGCTCTGAGGGTCCGGATGCGATACCTCTGACCAGATGTTTGCAGAGCATTTCCAGCCTGGAAATCACAGCCTTTCTCAGGAGATCTCCAGCGCTTCCTGGTTTGCAGTGAGGATCAGAGGATTTCAGCACTTCCTATTCGGCTGCCTGATGTGAGCAGGAAGTGGGAGCATGAAAATGGCAGCAAAAGTGCTTGCAGCGAGGCCGGGAGCTGAGCAGGCGTCAGCGCGTGGGACAGTAATGAGGTTAGACCTGTCCCAAACAGGGTCGTGCACCTTTTGGACGTGTCACTTGGGGATGGACCTGTCACAGTATTAGAGCCTGTCCGTCTGAGCGTGTGTCTTGTCCTGGGATGGCGTAGCAGGGGGACGGAGGTGAGTGAGGCCGAGTGTGTTTTTTCCTGCAGTTTATTAAACGGCTTTGTTGCATCCTGCTGGGGCTCGGATGGGAATGTCCTCAGGGCGGAGAGAGGCCCGTGCTCGGGGTTGGTGCTGGGTGCTCTCCAGAGCAGTTCTGATCTGGTGGAGGCATTTCAATGCGACACGGTGTTAAATCTGGACGAGCAAAGTGCGATAAACTCATGTCCCCGTGAGATTGTGGGTCAGGGTTTGTGTTGTGGCTCTGGCAGGGACGGGGAATTCAGGCCTGCGATGGCTGGAGCGTGTGTGTCACGGCTCTGGCCCCGGGTTCTGCCTTCGCATGTCGCTGGGCCGTGGACCGGAGTAAAGACCGGGTTATAACTGGTGTTGGGAAGGGAGGCAGGTTGCTTAACGCCTTTTCGGGTAGGCTCTAGGGATGCGAGTGGCAGCACCGATGGCTTTGGGATACATGGCTTTGGCCAAACAGTTCTCCCACTGTGGGGTACTGGGATGGAAACAACTCTTGGGAGGCTGGAAGCCGGTGCTGCAACCCCCTGACCATTTAGAAACTGCTGAAAGAAAAATGAGGTTTGCAAGTGTCACTAATAAGGAGACGTTGAGTATTTGGAGTCTTCGTGGCTCGGATTTTCAGGCTTTTTCCTGTTCAAATCGTGGGACACAATGGTATACGTGCTTTTTGGAGTGAGTCTGTCTGGGAGATCCTGCGATCATGTATTTAACAGCTGGGACCTTGGGGAGGGGAAAAAACAAACAAGTGTGTTGGCAACGCTCCGAGAGAAGGCAGCTCCTCCTGCCCCGGTGCGACTCTTGCAGGGGAGGTGTGCGAATCTCCTCTTCCATCTCTGGTTCAGACATCAAGACCTTAGTTTTTCTGATCTGATTTATTACCTTTTGATCTCCATCCAGCCCCGGAGCTGCCGAGGGCCGGGGAGGTGAGTCAGTCCTGCGAGCTGCTGAGTCCGTGCCTGTGTCTCATTACCTCGCTCTGCTCCCTCAAGGCAGGAATGCGTCCGTCCCCAGCTCCTTCTGAGCAGTTTCTCTGCTGACTTTTGTGTCAAATGAGGGAGACGACAGACGGCCGGAGAAGTGTGTCCTGGCCTTGCTGAGTTTGGACAGTCTGGTTGCAGCTGGGTGGGCTTGCGTCAGGCTTGAGCAGCCCGGTGTGACGCAGGCTGTGACAGCCCCACGCCTGGCACGGCTGGTCTCGTCTGCTGCTCTGCCCTAAAAATACTGCAGAAACCCTGCTGCTCACAGCCTCGCTGAACGGCTGGGATGCTGATCCTGCTGATCCTGCCTTTGTTGGTGCCTTAATGCGTGTGGTTCATTTCTGGCCACCCCGCTCTCCCCTGCTCAGACGCGTACGGGCTGCTCTGCTGAACTGCCTTCCCCGGAGAGCAGCACTTGGGGTATTTTGGGACAGTTTTGTCACCCAAAGGAGGTCTGAGTCAGTACCTTTGCTCTATGATGTGATAGTGTGATGAAGCTTTCACGGGGGTGTACAGCAATCAGGAGGGGAGGGGCAGTGTGGGCTTCTAATGTTTTTCTAACTTTTTAGCAGAAAAACTTGGGTCTAGTTAAGCCGAGCCGAGGGAGTTTAGCAGAGCAGTGCTGTCCTGCAGAATGCAGGCAAAGGATTTGTTTTCTTTCTCTGCCTTGGAGAGCTCCGTCTTCCCTTGAAACCATCTTCCAGATATAGCAGCAGTTGCTCACACTGAATGAATGCACGCTGGCTGCGGGCGGCTCTGATGCTGCTGTGTGCTGTGCAGGATTCGGTCGCTTGGCTTTGAGTTTAGCCAGAGCACACGGAGCTGGTGTGCTTGGGTGGCATTGTCCCCGTTGTTGAGCTATAAATAGCAAACGGAGCCCAAGCGCTTGTTGAACTGACTTTGGAAATTTCCCAGACTCACCTCGGAGGAGAAATTTGTGCCAAGGCACATCAGCCCTTGGCAGAGTGGGGGTGACGGCAATGGACGCTCAGCGTGATGCAGAAGTACCCGTAAGCGAGTTGATGAGGTGGCAGAATCCGTGTGAGTGCCATGTGTCTGTGTCACTGGGGTCCCTGTGGGGCAATAGCTGAGGATGCTGAGGAAAGAGCCTTGAGTCACCCAGAGAGGTCTGCAGTGGGGGGGGAATGTCCTAAACTGAGCGTCTCCATGGAGGTCCTGACCCCAGGGATGGGCTGGAGCAAGATAGCGGCAATCTGTTAGGCTTCACCACCTCGGGACATCCATCGTCACCACCTCGGGACATCCATCGACACCACCTCATCCATCACGTGTGTTGGTTTGTCCTCCCTCATCCTTAAAGTTTAGTCCGTCCATGTTCGAGGCGAAGGGTGGTGGATGGTGTTCTCTGTTGTCAATGCAAGAATTATGAAGGTGTCTGGAGTCTTCTTCAGTGCCTGGCTGGCCTTTTGCACCTCAGCCCATGACAAACCCCGTGTCTCACTCGCAGGCAGATCCGTTGGCTCTGTCCCGTGGGGTGTTTGTGTCTGGGAGCAGGAACGCGTGCCAGCGGGAGAATTAGCTCTTCCACAGGGTTGCACTGCACAGTTGGATGAAAACACTGCTCACATCAGTGCAAAACAAACGCTGCTGCTGCTCTGGCATACGCTCACCCCACGGCCTCTCTGCTGCAGTGAACACCGGTGTGTGCTTCAGGGGGACGGAGGCCCAGCGCCGGGAAGGTGGGTGCTAACGGCAGGGAATGGGAGGATGGAGATACAGTAGTTGGGGCAAGAGCTGGAAGCCCAGAGTATCTTGTGCTGGCTTCCGCAGGAGACTCGTTTCTCCTGATGGGGCAATTTTTCACATGTGCAGGGTGTCCCTGTCAGCGGTGCCCGCCTGGAGCATCCTCCGAGCGCTTACCCAGGAGTGGGAGAGGAGCGGGAGTCGCTGCTGGCCCTGCCTGGCTCCCAGTTTGGGGCACTGGTGATTGCTCTGCTGGGCTATTTGTGCATCGCAATGTGTAACTCAGGATCAAAAAGGCTATACTGGTTTACTGTAGCTGTGCTAAAGTAATACCTCAAAACCAAGACCCAAACCTTTGCTTATTTTAGAAATGACTCAACTGACGTGCTGTGACAGCACAAGGGCTAATGGCTTTAAACTAAAAGAGGGAAGATTTAGGCTAGATACAAGGAAGAACTTCTTTGCTGCGAGGGTGGTGAGAGCCTGGCCCAGGTTGCCCAGAGAAGCTGTGGCTGCCCCATCCCTGGAGGGGTTCAAGGCCAGGTTGGAGGGGGCTTGGAGCGACCTGTTCTGGTGGGAGGTGTCCCTGTCCAGGGCAGGGGGGTTGGACTAAATGGCCTTTGAAGGTCCCTTCCAACCCAAACTATTCTGGGATTCTATAAGGCATGAAATGTGCAGGTATGGCTTCCTGGTGCGTTTGGGCTTCTTGACAAGGTCCCTCTGGCCTGTACTGTTTCATTGAGTCACGTTAGGTGACCCCGGACTTGTCGTCCATCTGCTCTCCCACCTTCCTTTGCCTCTTTTATTCCCGTTCTCTGCCTTCCTTTTATTCAGGTACACCCAGTTCTCCCGCAGCTCCCCCTCTGTGTGGTAGGCGTTTATAGAAATAAAATAGGACAGTGTCCTGATCTGGTTCATGTTCCAGTCGTAGCTGGAAGGATATCAGCCTGTCACTTGGGTCATTTGCTTCTCTGAAGGAGACCAGGGTGTCCAAGGGGCCTCTGGAGCATCCCGTGTCCTGCATGTGCCTTGGAGTTCAGCTCCGCGGAGGGGTGGGAGTGGGGGCAGCCTCCGGGAAGGGGTGGGCTCCCTGGTGCTGCAGGAAGGAGCCCAGATGTGGTGCTGGGGGTTCGTGGGGGATGTTCTTGAGCCTTCACGGAAGGAGAATCTCTTACGCAAGGGAGGGGAAAGAGTGCCGATGCTGAGGCTGCTTTTTCAAAAGCCGCTGTTGCGTAAGAGCGAAGCCTTGGGCAGCACAGAAAATGTGGAAAACGTCACTTCCTCGCGGTCGCTGGAGACAAAGCGAGGGTTGCTCTCCGAATTTCTTCCTTTATGTGTATCCTAAACTTCAAGGCTTATGTAAATTCTCCAGGTTTGCTCAGGGCTTGATGCACGTAGAGAGGATCTGTTTCCATCCATAGCCTGGGGGTGCAACTACCAAGTGAAAAAATAGGCTCTTCTGTTCCTGCCATAGACTCTGTTCTTCATCTAGCTGCCTTCAGCAACGCTTGAGAGGCCAGTGGCAGCGCCTGCTTTCCAGGATTATCTTCTAGGGGCGGTAGGGGGGGAATATTCACAGCAGAGAGCTGGCTCTGAGGAGGGAGTGTTGCCCTGCTCCCTCCCTCCTGTGACCGCAGGAGCAGAAGAGAAGCACCGTTCTCCCTCCTCCCTTGCCTTGCTCACTCACGGGTTTTTCTGTGCCCTTTTTGCCCTGCATGTGGGCTCACCCTTGGTCCTCTGGCCTCACTGTCCTTGTCCCAGGGCCGAGGCAGGGACTGGCACGTGGCTCCTTGCTGTCCCAGCGATGTTGAGGATGGAGAGTCAACTATTTCTGCAGACACTACAGAGCTCCTGGATGGAGGAGCCTCTGCTTGTCTTGGGGCTTGTCTCCTGGCTTCTGCTGAGCTCAGGATGGTGCCTGCCTCCTCCTTTTCCTTCTTCCAAACCTGCACCAACTCCTCGCTGCAGCAGCAGAGGGGTCCCCAGGAGAGGGTGTGGAGGTGCTGGTGGGCAAGACGTTGCCTTGAGAATTGCTTCCACAGATCCAAGCCTGAGAGCGGACGTGGTTCTCGGTGGCTCAGGGATCCACTGAAGCCTGATAAAGCTACTGTGCCCTCCCCGTGTGCCTGTGGTAGCCCCCTTGGTGGCCTTGCTGCTTCCCTCTGCGCTGGGGCTGAGGCAGCCTGGGTCCTCCCTGGCCTTCTTGGTGGCACTTCTGTCCCCAAGGCACCATTGCAGAACAGAGCCGCCACCAGCCAGAGGTGGCCGTGTCCCAGAAGAGGGGTTCCCCACACTGGGGGACGGTCTCTGCCGCAGTGCCAGGGTGGCTGGGGTTTGTCTGGGTCCCTGTGGCCACGTGGCTGTCACCTGCTGGCGTGGGGCGGGCAGAGGGGACAGCAGCGCTGGCTCACACCACTGGAATAATTGAAGTGCAGTGTCAAGCAAATCTGCGGCTTGTGATTTTTATTCAGAGTGCTCAGCCTCTCTGAAACCCTGTGTTAGTACAGGCGGTCTGACAGAGGCCGTAACGAGCGGTTGCCGTCTGGATGACGACCGGGATCAGGGGTGCCCTGTTCCCTCGGATGCCCCCTGTAAGTTTTGGAGGAAGTTTTTATAACAGACTAAACTGGTGGGTTTGGGGAATTCAGTCATCTAGCGCTGTCAGTCCCTGCTTATGACTTACTCTTGTCCAAAACCCAGTAGAAAATACGTTTTTAGGTCTCTTGAGTAAGCTGGAGAATACACTGGCATCACGAGTATTCAAACGCAGATGCTGACAAGGTGGATGCGCTGTGAACTGACAGAGAGCAGCTGCGGGGACCAGTTTCAGGAGGTGAGTTGGATTTCCAGAAACCGTAGCTTGTCTGTTTGTTTTCCCAGTATCTAAGGGTTGAAATCGAATACGCTCCGAGCATTGCCATTTAAATTTCCCTACATTAATCTTAATGGTGGTTGCTAACCGAGACCAGATCTTTCCTAAACACATCTGGCGACTGGGCACAATCACAACCCATTCTTCTCAGGGTGTTCTACGCTGCAGAGCTGTGAGGGTGTGCGGGAGGTTTGAGAGCAAGGACAAGGTTTGGGGTTTGTGGGTGCTCTGTCCGGTGGCTTTGGTGGTGTCGGCTCCCTCTGGGGCTCAGCTCGGCCGGGTGCGAGATCTCGGGCAGCCCTGCTCCACCACGGTGCCCGGGCAGGCTCAGCCTGTGGCGACACGCTCTGCTCCATGAGGGCTGCGCAGCCGTGATGAGACGGTTCCGTGGGGTTTTGCTGGATGCCAGGCGGGGAGAAGCAGTGGCCACGCTGGGCTGGTGCCTGTCAGGGTCTGGCTGTGCTGGTTGTGGTGGGCTCAGCCGGTCCCGGGGATGCTCAGGGCACTGCGGGGCTGGTGCTGTGCCAGGGAAGGACCCGCTGGGTGTCACGCTGCTGCAGACACAGACGCTGAGGCTTGGGTCTTGGGGAACGAGCTGGCGCAGCGGCGTGGAGGTGGCCTCAAGGATTCAGCACAGTGTTTACTTTGCCTCAAAAGCACGTGCGGTGCCTCTACCTTCTCTTACCCAAATCTTTCTTGGTGAGGTGAGAGTTGTTGTGCAGAGTTTCCTCTTTATATCCTCTTATGTCACGCTGCCCCGCCGGCTGAGTGCGCTCAAAATAGCTGCCAATCCCAGTAGGTTTCACTTCAAGGTCTCTATTCTTAGCTTGCTGGTTAACTGAGCAAGCTGCCTTACTCAGTAGTCATGAGTTCAAGGACCGTGGGGTAAAGACAAGCAAATTTATGCCATGCCGGAGTTTTGTTTGCTTTTTGTGGCAGCTCTGAAGGGACGGCTCGGGCAGAGCCCTACCCTGCAGCCTCAGACCTGGGTGCTCAGAAAGAGCCGCGCGTGTGTGAGTATGAAATAAGAGTTGTCGGAGCCGGTACGTACTCCGGAGGAGACAGACACTTGGAGACAGGATGACTCAGTACAGGAGAGTCTGTTAAGTGGCCTGTGGCATCTGACCCATCTCCGAGCAGCCTTATCGGATGCATCTTCCTGCTACGCCGATGGCCAGATACGTGCGTGGTGGGAGTGAAGCAGAAGTGACCGTGGGATGCGGAGCAGCGGCTTCCCGGGAGAGGAACTAGCTGGGTGTTCTCAGAGTGTGCACTGAGGCTGAGGATACCTGCCCCACTGGTGATGTTCAGCCCGTCCTGTAAGTGCCTTTCCCGTCCCTGGGGGGTTTTTAGCTCCCTTGCGCGGCTGTGAATCCTGACTGATCGGGTGGACCGGCTGAAGGTGTACATGGAACATCTTCTGTACGGCGCGTGGAGAATGGTTCACACAAGGGCCCGAACTGAAGCTCTGATCTGCGTCTGGTGGACACGGCCACCACCGGGGCAGGTGAAGGGCTTTGTGGTTTTGATCACCCATACGCAAGGTCCCAGCTTGTAGCCACAGGAGAGGAGCAGACAGCGTCAGCCCCAGTGGGACCACCAAACACAGGGCAGGCTCATCTGTCATCTGCTCAGGCGGTTCTGGCTGTTCCACTGGGAACTCACATTTACCCACCAGCTCTTGCTCAGATCTGGTGGAGGTGCTGCCTGGATGGATGCAGGGGGACCCCTTGCTGATCCTTTAGCAGGACTTAGCTATTTTTGAGAGTGTGTTTGGGGAGGGATCTTGTTTTCCAGACTTCATTTAAATTCCTTTAACTTTTTCAAAGCGTGGCTGAAGCTGTCTGACTCCAGCTCTGCTGGGCTCAGATGGATTCCCACCCCAGAAGGGATCAGGCACAGTGTGCTGGGCTTGGGGCACGGGCAGGAGCAGCATCCTGCACCCGAGGGATTTATGGCAGAGGAGAAACGAGCCCGTCCTGGGGACGCAAGGCGCTGGCTGTGGCTCTTGCTGTGCGCTGCGAGGTGGTTGAGGCTCCGTACGTGGGGTTGCTGGGGAGTGAGTGTTGTGTACCGAGTTCGCATCCTGCCTACGCTGCGGGTAACGGTCACGTGCAGACGAGGCCTTTGTCCTGTGCCTGGCTGCTTTTTTTAAAACTTATTTTTAGGTGCTCTCTGGCTTCCTCTTCCTCCTGCGCTGCGCTGCACTCCCTCTTTCTAACTCCCTCTTCTAGGATTGCTTTTTGAACAATCAGTTCCTCCTTAAACCCATTTTTGCAGGCCTTTGTCTGCGCTTGGGAGCTAGCCCAGTTTAGCATTAGCAGCTGCTGGCTCCTTCTGGGTAAGCAAGAACAAATAAAGGTTTACACTGAATGAATCATTTGAGCCTTATCTGTCTTTCAAATTCGGGACAGCTGTACAACTGCTGTGTGGAGCCTGCCTGGAGGGCATGGAGCCTCCTCGGAGAAGAACTTCTCCTGCCCGTGGCCGGAGCTTAATGGGTTTGTGCTGCTGATCCCTGCGCTGCCTCAGTGAATTCTTCTGGGTGCCTCTGAGCCTTATCCCACGCTTGATTACGCAGCATGGCTCTGAAATAACTCCCTTTCCTTGAAGACTTACTCCACACTGGCTTTCCTGTGGAAATTGAACCTTGAGGATGCTTTGAGTGGTTTGATCGCCGCGTGAAAATGCAGGCACTGGCTGCAGAGCATCGTGGTGGGACCCACGTCGTGGTGGGACGCGCATCATGGAGAAGCTTTGAAGGCAGCCCCAACGCGTGGTGTGTGGGGAGCAAGCTGTTGGCACCCCCTTAGGCCCTGTGCTTAAGCAAAGGGACACAGCGGAGTGTCAACACTGCAGAACCGTGGTGTGGCTTTGCTGGTTTAAGAGGCAGGATTTGTAGATAAGTAGCGTTAGTTGGTTTAATAACAGAAATGTGGGAGAAGGGAGGGGAGCAGCAGATAAGCCTTGGGCTCGTGCCTGAAAAGTTTTAATCTGATAATAAGCTGGGGAGTTGCACCAGAGCTAATATTTTGCTGAGATGACCGGGGCAGTCTTTCCTCCCCTCCTCCTGCTGTCCTTGTCTTCTGGCACTCCAGATTAGACTTGGTTTATCCTCTTCCTACGCAGAGAGGAACTCTGTCTAACCGTAACGAAGGTCTTGCCAGCAGGTCTGGTGGTGGTTGGTGGTTCGGAGGAAGTGCTGGCACACGGTGAGCCTTGCCTGCAGTCTGGTCCTTCTCCCCCCTCACATCCTCCAGTCCTCGGAACTCATCAGAAGAAGCAGCATGGCTTAGACACATGTCACGGTGATGGCAAACTCCTCATGGCTTCTTGCAATTTCCTTTTCTTTTAAAAAATTCTTCGAAGAATATGTGCTGCAGAGCCTGCCCGTCTCTCTGCACCCCGCCGCAGATGCTGCAGGGAGGTTTTGGCTCGGTGGCTGGATAAACCATTTGCCTGTTGCGATGGTGGGAGCCACCACGCTCTTGCAAACTGGAGGCGTTGGTGGAGCTTCCTTTGTGCATTCGTAACCTGCCTTCCCAGTTTCTCATCCCACGCCCAAGGCCGTGTGTTGAGACCAAGAGAGGGACGTGGTGGCTTGGTGGCTTCAGTACTGTAAGGCATTTAAGGACACATTTGCAAGAGGTCCATGGTTTCCAGTGGGCCAGGCCTTGGGTGGTGAAGTTGACTCTGGGCAAACTTTGCTGTTGACTCGGTGAGAAGAATTAGAGGGTTAAAGTTGGACTTTTGGCTCCTGAGTGCAAGGGCTCTTGACACTGACTCCTCTGTAGAAGATTTGCAGGTTGTCCTGGCTGCTCGGAGCTGGGCGCGTAGCTTCCACAGAGCGTATTGAGGTGTGTGGAGGATCATGGGTTGGCAGCAAGGTCTTCTCCTGCCTTGGTGCTGACTTCCCTGGGGCTCCCTGCAGCTGGGCTTGCTCTGAAGTGGTGATGGCCAAGGCTTTTGGGATGCTTGGAAGCAGATTTTAGGACTAAGGTAAGGTCCTGGGTGAGGGACCAAGCAGATGCTTCTGACAGTGGTGGCAGAATAAGGCTGTGTCATTGCAGAAGCTGTTTCCTTAGTTCCCCGTGAGTGCTTTCCTGCAAACCCTGATGGATAAACCACATCCCTTTCTTCTCTGGAGCTTGGAGGCACCTGGCTGTGCTTGTGGCCTGGCCTGGGAGCTGCAGTAGAGTGGGGAGATGCAGGGCTGTGTGTCTTGGGTTGGGGAGAATAACCCAGAGACCCTTTCCACCTTAAATATGGAATTTTGGAGGGGGTCTGCAGGACGCTGAGATGGGACAGCCGAGGTATGCATGGTGAGCTTGGTTGTTATCTGTATCTTTGTCTGGCATGGAGGTGGCACATCAAGCTCGGTCATTGGCAGGAGGCTCTTCTTCCATGCTTCGGTTTCCAGCCCAGGATGAGTGGACCCAGGGACTCTGTGGGAGATGGGTCTAGAAAGCGGGGTAGGAGGCAAACCTCACTATTGTGAACACGAAGGCTGGCTCCTGAGGTGCAGGAGGTCTTGCTCTGAGCCCAAAGAGCCGTGGCATGGAGGAGCAGAGCACAGAGATAGCAATGAGCGTGTGGTGCTGGAGAAGGGACAGCCAGGGGACACAGCAGCGCCCACTCCTCAGCCAGCGCAGTTTCTTTTTAAAACTGAAGTTTTCAGTCTTTCTGAAAGCTCCCTGTGCATTCGGTTGGCTCTCTCAGGCCCAGGCTGGGGCAGTTTGGGGCCAAACTGGTGGATCCAAGCACAGGGGGTTTCTGAGGGGTGCCCCCCGCTGCCTGCCATGAGCCGGCATCGATTACTGCTTAACTTCTGGCCTCCCTGCCCGTGTCGGGCAGGCTCCCAGTGCCCCAGTGCCGGGGAAAGCAAACAGGGCTTGTACAACCCTCACAAAGCCGGGGCTGGAACCTGCTTTTCTAGTATGACAGACCAGGTCTCAGCCACTCTGCCTCTTTAAAGCAAGTGTACTCAGAGAGGGTTTGGCTTTTCTGCCTATAACTAATTTTTTAGCCATTAGGTAGACGGGGCAAAAGTCCCGGCTGGATTTGTCCCAGTGGCTTGTTGCAGGGCTGTTGGAGGTTGTTGATGTTGCAACACCTGGTCTCGTGCAGCGGGTCTGTCCGTGGCCGAGTGGGATGCAGTGGATGTGTGTGGATGCTGAATCCCCGCCTTGATGCTCCCTGAAGGGAGCAGGAATAATTCACCTGGATTAAATCACAAATCTCTTCTTCCCTTCCATCTTCAAGGCTCTGCCGTCGTAAACAGCTGCTTACTGGGGTAGGTAAGTGGAGGCAGCACGGTCCTGCCAAGCCCTCGTGTCCACAAATGACTAAATCCTGCCTGAAAAGTCAAAGTATGAAAACATTATTTTTTGGTTTTGGCTGAGCCTCGTGGATTGCTGGGATCGAGCCATCTTGGCTGCCCGGCGGGAGAGCAGAGCCGCCCCTTTGGATGCCGGCCGGGGCTCTGCCTACCTCCCAGCTGGTGGAGGGAGGCTGGTATCGGGGGGCAGGGAGGGCTCTGGGGGGTGCCCGGGGGCTGCCGCTGCCCCCGCGGCACTGGGACCAGCCACGCAGCCCGGGATCAGCAAGCAGCGCTCTTGCAAAAATCACTGTGCCCGTTGGCAAAGCACGTTGGCAGGAGGGAGGGAGGGCGGCCACAAGCCCTCGCCGTTCATAAATAACTGGGGGGGCTGGAGAGCTGGGCTGGTGGCCCGGCAAGGAGCTGTCGTGCCAACCCCTCTGCAAATGTAGCACCTTGCCTGCGTTTTTTGAGCTTTAAAGCTGGCTCTTCTCTCGTGCGCACTTCCACGGGGGGGCGGGGAGGGGGGGCCCTGCTTGCAGCTGGGGGTTCTGTGTGCATTTTCCTCCTGCTCTGATGTCCCACAATGGGACAGTGGCTGATCATTGCCCGCTTGCGGGTAGCCCTGCCTGGAGCTGGGGCTGGAGCCTTGCTGAACTGTGTGGTGGGTCTGTCGTCCTGTCACAGCCGGGCTGATGGACTGTACTCCGGTGGATTTGAGGTGGTGTATTTGAGATGGGAGACACTGAGGTTTAATAGGACACTGGTCTGGGAAGGGAGAGCTCTGAGCAGCTCTGTGCTAAAGACGCTTTGTGCATTTTGATGCCTGTTTAATACATGCTGGAGCAGGAGCCCGAGAGGGTGGAGAGCGGTCTCGCAGAAGCCCAGCCTAAGGAGGTGTCCCGGTGTGCTCCTGGGAGCGCGGATCTCGCTGCCTGAAGCATCCAACGGCTCTCACCTCTGCGGCATCGGCTGCTGCAAGAGCAAACTCAGCCTCTGCGTGTTGCGTTGCTGAAGGACCCCTGGCTCTGGGCTCTGGCCCAGAAGAGACCAGTTTCTTCTCCAAACAGCACAGCAGCTCGTGACCTGCTTGGTCTGATTGTGTCTGTGCTGTGTTTTGAATGCAAATGGTGCTGGACCAGGCAACGCATCACTGCCCCCTCACTTGTTTTCTGTTTCCTGTGTTCGCATCTCCAGCTCCCCAGGCTTTCCCAAGCGTACCCCTCCTCTTTTCCACCCCAAACAGCCCTTGTAAAACATGATTTCCCAGCTGGCCAGCAGCAATAACATGAAATGGGTATCTGCTGTCCTCCTCCATAAGCTCCAGCCCTTAGAGATGGTGCCTGGGTCCTGTTGTCTCTGTAAGCAAGACTTAGTACCTGCAGGAGCTGAGCAGGAGCCTGGACTCCTGCTGCCCAGCTGGGGCTGGAGGGAGAGGGCTTGAGCGGTTTGGGGAGCTGAAGAGCCCGTGGGAAGAGAGAAGTCGTGGCAGGGAGAGGAGGTGTCCTAAACCACAACAGGAGGGAAGGGGTGCTAGGTGGGTGGCACTGGCAAGGGGATGTCCAGCCCCCATCTCCCAGTGAAGGGGTGGGTGATGTGGTGTTTGCTGTAATACAACTGGCTTGCTCATAGCATGGTCATCGATCATGTCACCAGTGACATGTAACTGGGAGACGCTGGTGCTTTTTCAAACCTCTTTAACTTGTTCAAATTTATAGTCAGACTTTGCTTCAGAAGGGGTTGGGAGCCACGCTCTGGGCTGTCTGTTTGCAGCTGGAGAGGACAAGCGTGCCCGTGCATCAGAAGAGCGAGCTTGAAGCTGGCCACTGGGCCAACTGGTCAGGGGTGGTGGTGGGAAAGGACCGTTCCTTTGCAGCTCATCTTCCTGGCATGGGCACGGCTTGCAGGGGCTCAGCCAGCAGACTGGGCACTCTGGGGGCACTGCTGGTAAAGATGGAGATAGGACTTGGATTCAAAGGCTGGGTCTGCTCAGTCAGGGTCAGGCAGAGCAGGAGCCTGTGATGCTGTGCTGGATGCTCCTCTGTTCCCAGTGGCTCCTGGTGTCCGTTCCCTGCCTCCACAAAAACAGTTCCCCTCCATAGAGCAACCTCCGTCACCGCTTGCAGGGCCTGACGCTTCTGAACGACTCTGCAGCATCTGGGTGGAGATAAGGGTAGGGTTTAAGGCCAAAAATTAGGAGAATTTCCTGCTGCTAGAGATGGAGCCTGGATAATGCTGATTTAGAGCTTTGACTCCCATCTGCAGCCTTCCCTGCTCCCGGAGGAATCTGACCCAATTCCCAGTTTGTGCCCATTGGCAGGTCAGTGCCTTGCTGGATCTGTAGGTGGTTTGTGCATATGGATCCCCGATTCTCCGTCTTCTACATTACGGCAGCACAATTCCCAGGTACGCGGAGCCGCCGACACGCCGCATCCTCCCGCGCCTGGCAGCCGAGCCACCCCTCCTGCCTGGCCCGGCTCAGTGGTGAGACGCTGGTATGCGAGATGTAAACTCAATACCAAAGTTTAGATTACAGCCCTGTGAAAAACATCAGCTCCCCTAAATGGAGCCCAGATGGTGGCGGAAGCCAAGCAACGCATCGGAGCCCGGGGCCAGGAATTGCAGGAACCGTGTGAGCAAAGGGACCGGGACTGAGGGGGAGGGAGAGGAAGGGAGGTTGGGTTTCAGCTCCTGTGGCTGCGAGGCGGGCATTTGGCTACCGCTGGCCACATCCAGGGTCAGTTCCTCAAGCAGGCTGCTTGACTCACCTCTCCCCCCTTAAAAACAACGAATGTCTCCCGAGTTGCATCACTGTAAAGGCAGCATTTCCAATGCTGAGGTTTCCCACAGCTCATGACAGCTGAACTTGCAGGCGTGAGAGGCTCAGGGCCCTTGGGCAGATTAGAGGAGACCGGGCAGATCTGAGGCAAGGAGCACACAAGCTGCACCCGCCCGGGAGCTCTGCCAGAAGAGGAGTTTCCTGGTTTCCTCATTTCGGCAGGTTCAGAGCGGCTGAGCCCGGGGAGAGGGTCGAGTGTGCGTGGTGGGAGCCTGGAGCCGTGTTCTGGGTAAGACGAGCGCCCCAGGAACTGGGCGATTGCGCAGGCGAGCACAGGCTACGGGGAGGCTGATAGTGACTCAATATCCTGGTGTTGTGAAAAAAGCAAACGTCCCAGGGCAGCGCTGAGAGCAGTGTCTGGGAGGCTGGGAGCCATCCTTCCCCCCGCTGCACAGCGGGAGCCTCTGCCACAGCTTCTTCTGGGGGTTTTGGAAAGGCGTGGAGTGATGGAGAAGTTCTGGGGAGACCACAGAGCACGTCTGGTAGGGCTGGACCGCGTGAAGCCAAATTGGAGACTGAGATGGAGGTCTCCAAACGATGCCCTGGTGATGTAAGAGCAAGCTATTCCCTTCCCAGGAGAGGTGATGGCTGCAGCCGGCAGCCCTCCCTGGACCAGGACAGGTCCAGTGGTGAGGATGTGCTGGGAGCTTTCTCTGGAGGGTTTGGCCACGTTAGGTGAACATTAGAAATGAGTGAGTTAATTGTCCTCTCAGTGAACCAGAGAGCTGGGGCGAGGTGCGAAGAGATGAGGTGTTTACGTAGAAATTGAGGCTCTTCCTGAGGTTGTTCTTTCAAGAGAAGTTGTGGGGAGACCCCAGACATAGAATCATAGAATGGTTAGAGTTGGAAGGGACCTTAAAGATCATTTTGTTCCAACCCCCCTGCCCTGGGCAGGGACACCTCCACTAGAGCAGGTTGCTCAAAGCCCCGTCCAGCCTGGCCTTAAACACTTCCAGGGATGGAGCATCCACAGCTTCCCTGGGCAACCTGTTCCAGTGCCTCACCACCCTCACAGTAAAGAATTTCCTCCTAATATCTAATCTAAATCTCCCCTCTTCCGATTTAAAACCATTACCCCTTGTCCTGTCACTACATCTCCTGACAAAGAGTCCCTCTCCGGCTCTCCTGTAGGCTCCCTTCAGATATTGGAAGGCTGCTATGAGGTCTCCCCGGAGCCTTCTCTTCTCCAGGCTGAACAACCCCAGCTCTCTCAGTCTGTCTTCATAGGGGAGGTGCTCCATCCCTCTGATCATCTTCGTGGTCCTCTGTTGGACCCGTTCCAACAGGTCCACGTCCTTCCCGTGCTGAGGACTCCAAAGCTGGACACAGTATTCCAGGTGGGGTCTCATGAGCACAGAGTAGAGAGGTAGAATCACCTCCCGCGACCTGCTGGCCACGCTTCTCTTGATGCAGCCCAGGATGTGGTTGGCTTTCTGGGCTGCCAGCCCGCGTTGCTGGCTCATGTTGAGCTTCTCATCCACCAACACCCCCAAGTCCTTCTCCTCAGGGCTGCTCTCCAGCTATTCTCCGCCCAACCTGTATTTGTGCCTGGAATTGCCACGTCCCAGGTGCAGGACCCTGCACTTGGCCTGGTTGAACTTCTTGTGATTTGCACGAGCCCATCTCTCAAGCCTGTCCAGGTCGCTCTGGATGGCATCCCTGATGGCATGTCCAGATGGGATCAGCGCTCCTCAATTGGGACCCCACCATCCCTCCTTCCTCTCTGCCCTGCCCTTCCCTTCCCACGTCTCCATTCCCCTCACTGCTGCTTTTCCAGTGCCGCTTGCTTGTGTGGCGAAAAGGGGACCGGGGCTGAGCCGGGGAGCGGGCAGGAGGGATGGAGGAGAGCAGGACTGCTCCTGTGGCCCCAGCACCGCTGCTGGGGAGCTGAGGCCGCGCAGGTCCCACGCCGCGGGGCCCGCAGGGAAGCTCACCCAGGCTCGCCGGGAGGAAGGCCCACATCCCTGGAGATAACAGTGTGTGCTGGAGCCACACACCCCTCCCCTCGGAGATAAGTTTGTGTGCAGACACGGCCCCGAGATAAACACCCGGGAAGGCAAATATCCAAGTCGTGCACCTGCAGGGACACCCAGCACCTGCAAACACCCGCCGTGCCCGTCCTCCCGGGATGCGGGCGTTCGGCGTTCACCCCACCTGGTTTGGGGGCAGAAAATCACACCTAGGGCTGTGCTGTACCCCCAAATCAGGGGATGCTCCGGGAGAGAGAGCAGGCGGAGTTTGGTGTCCTCTTGGGTTGAGCTGACTGCAGCTTTCCAAGATGCTCAGAGCATCTTTCTGCTTGGATCCCAAAGTGCTGTCACACCCCAGGGTTTTGTGTGTCTGCAGGACGCTGGCAGCTTTAGGCTGTGAATTCAGTTTTCCAGTAGGTCCCAAGTAGCCTCCATGCGCCATGTGGAGCCTGAAAAAATTCCTTTAAATTGCAGGAAGGGATTTTGTTAAAATCCTCCTGTCTCAGAGAAGTTGTGAAATCGTCACAAGTGAAACCATCACTGCAGTGGAAACCCTTCATGGGGGATTTCAACGTGCATTTTGGGGACCCTGATTTCTGACCCCAGTAAAGGGAGCTGAATCCTGAGCCTGGGCTGTGCTTCAGTCCGAGGGAGAGCAGATCTGCGCAGCCGACAGAGCTGATGCTTCTTGGGAGTGACGCACGTCGGGTTTAACTGCCCGAGTTTTAGGTGTCTGCAGTGATGGCATTTGCATCTGAGCCCGAACCACGTGTCACTGCACTTCGGGCAGGCGGAGGAGCTGCTGGGGCAGACCGCAGCGTTTTAGGATGTCCCCGATGGGATTATTGCCGGTGTCTCTGCCGCCAGCTTAGACATCTGCACCGGAGTGTCCACCCTGGCAGATGAATCCCAGCTGGAGCCGGTGGATTTGGATCTTACCCTCAAGTCCGACTCCAGAGTTTTATTTTTCAGGACTGACTGGGAAAAAGTTAAGGCAAGCCATGTATATCTCAGATGAGGTAAGGGGGGCTGAGGGGGCTCTGGTGTGATGCTCAGCCCCATGTGTGCTGTCTGCAGATCCCTCCCTGCATCTACTGCAGAGGACCTTCCTGCCCCCCCCCAGTTTGCCGTGCTAATTGTAAGGGCTCTGGAGACGTGCTTTGGCACTTTGGTCACACCATGCAGTTACTCTGATTAAAGTAAATACCAGTAATGGGTTGTAACCAAGCAGGGGGTGGTGGTTCTGTGCCCCATCTGTCACCAAGGGGGTTTGCTGCAAGGGTCCCCCAATTCTGGGGTGAGCACCCACCTGAGGAACCCGTTGCTGACAGGTAGGAGCCTTGCAGAGAGTCGGAAGCTGGACATCAGCTTTGTGCTCCTGGTTATCCCTGTAAATACTGCATGTTAACCTTGTCCTTGGGAGGATAAACTGGTCCTTAGACTTTGAAGACTGCGAGCACCGTATTTGTGTCCTGCGGCTGCAAAGTGCACCTGATGTGGCTGCAGCCAAGCAGTGAGGATGTGCCTGCAGTGTGTCTGTGCTGGGCATCCTCTGCCCCTGTCTCCCCACACGTGCGGGACTGTGTGTGCTTCTTGCTGGTTTTGCTAAAAGAGGTTTATTTGTCCTGGATCAACAGCATCCATATCCATGAGCGCGAACTGAGTTGTCAGGAGGGAGATGATGCTGGTCCCACTCAGGCAGTGCCCTGGTGGCTCTGCTCCTTCCCAGTCCTCAAATATCTGAACAGGGTTGGAGGCTCCACTGAATCTGTACTTCTTGAGCGATGCCAAGAAGCATCATGTTAGGAGTAGGGAGATGTCGTGGCCTCTGTAGCCCACGACTCACAGAATGATATGGGGTTGGCAGGGACCTCTGGAGTCATTTCTCCCAACCCCCTGCCAGAGAAGGATCACCCAGAGCAGGTCCCACAGGGTCGTGTCCAGAGGGGTTCGGAATCTCTCCAGAGCAGGAGACCCCACACCCTCTGGGCAGCCTCTTCCAGGGCTCTGCCACCCTCACGGGAGAGAAGTTCCTCCTCGTGTTTGGACAGAACTTCCCATGTCCCAGTTTGTGCCCGTTGCCCCTTGTCCTGTCATTGGGCACCGCCGGAAAAAGACTGGCCCCATCCTCCTGACACCCACCCTTTAAGTATTTATAAGCATGGATGAGATCCCCCCTCAGCTTTCTCTTCTCCAGACTAAAAAGACCCAAGTCTCTCAGCCTTTCCTCAGCAGGGAGATGTTCTAGTCCCCTCACCATCTTCGTAGCCCTTTGCTGAACCCTCTCCAGCAGTTCCCAGTCCTTCTTGAACTGGGGAGCCCAGAACTGGTCCCAGTCTCCAGCTGGGGCCTCCCCAGGGCAGAACAGAGGGGGAGGATGACTTCCCTCCACCCAACGACCACCCCAGGAGACAACTGGCCTTCTTGGCCACAAGGGCACATTGCTGGCCCATGGTCATCCTGTTGTCCACCAGGACTCCTAGGTCTTTTTAAGACTGAGTGGTCTTAATACCATGGCCTGCACGGTGCTGTCTGCTTCAGGAAGGGCAGTGACTCAGTGGAAAAGGCTCAAAACTACAAAAACGCAGGATCTGCCTTGCAGGGGTTGGTGCTGCTGGAGCTTGGGTTGGTTGTCTCGGCAGAGGAGACTCGAGGCATCAGCTCCTTTGGCTGATGGACCAAAACAATGATGTGTTGGAGGCAGAGGTTGGCTTGTGGTTTCTCTGTTGGCCTGTCCATCGCATGTGAACAATCCGAGCAACGCCACATCTGATCCCTTCTTGTGTTGAATCCCAGCAGAAGGGAGTCCCCGGAGAAATGGCTGGAGTCTGTTCCTTCCCTGGCCAAAGATCGACAAGTCTCGTTTGTGGTTCCCGTCAGTTTTATTGGCTGCCTTTTTTGTTTGTGTTTTGAGGTGTGGATTTGTAACAGCGATGATGACGAACCCTTGAAAGATCTGTCAAGATGAAGGAACTGGGAGGATTTTTTTATTTTTTTTTTTCCCCTTGGTGGGACCTTGCTGTCAGGGTTGGATGTCTCGTTGGGTCCAGCTTGCTCATGAGTAACTGTGCTCTTGGGTGGAGGTTCGCTCGCTCTCCTGCAGGAACCCAACCTGGGTGATGGCCTGGGAGGGTGATGGGAAGGAGCGATGGCCGCTTCCCTGCCGGAGAGGCTGGGGTGCTGGCACGGAGGGGCCCTTTCACACCAGGCAGACGTGTCTGGGACGATGTGCCAAGCGAGTGAAGAAGGTGGAGGGTGTGTCGGAGGAGAAGCCTGGGAGGGGTGCAGTGTAGGACGGGGTGCTGGCACATCTGGAGGTGGGACGGAGAAAGTTGCAGAAGGATTTGTGGGCTCGGCCCGGTTTGAGCCTGGGTGTGTGCTGTGTCTGCACAAATCTGCATGTCCTCCCTTCTGCCGCCTTATCTCCTGGCTCCCCGGGGGAGGCCTCCCCACAGAGCTCCCTGCAAAACCCCACGGCTTTCCCCTCTCTCCATGCAGCTTCCATGTTCATCTCCCTCAGCAGCTCTTCAGCATTCCTGACCCTGGGAATGAGAGATGAGACTTTGCCAGAGCTCGCCTACCTTCCCACCAGTCTGATACCCACAGCCCAGTTCAGAAGAGTGGTTCCCAATTACATGCTGCTGGTTGCTTGTCTGCTTTACTGAGCATCAGCGTCCAGATCTCCCCATCGCAGAGATAGGGATGCCCCAAATAAAGATCTCACAGCAGGCTCTGCCACAAGCAAAGCTCCAGAAGTGGCATCTCGTTACAAAACCTGGTGGTTTTATTTTGTCAGAATATCTAAATTAATGGCAGAAGGGCTACGACTTACGTGACTTTGAGGCCAGGGTTTGGTGGGGGGTGAATAGTTTCCAGCAGATTTGTTTATTAGGAAACCATTTGACACGTTGTCTTCAAGAGTCTCAATTGAAGAATCTGCTGAAGTTGCTGTGGCTGATGTGGGAAGGGGAAGACCTGGGTGAGGGTGGCGAGCGGCAGCACACGGTGTGTACAGTCACGAGTGGGAACGGTGGTGTCGTACTGAGAGGTGGCATTTGCAGCTCCTCCGTGTCTAGAAATTCTTATTTCACTGAATAAGAAGGGGGTTAGGAACTTTATGACATCGCATATGGGAATAGAAATCACAACCCAAAGGTCTGGCTCAGAGTTGTGGCTTTCATACAGGAAAAAAGAGCTCTCTGAGGCACAGACTAGGAAGGGAATTGGATTTGGGGCTGGGGTGGGTGGATTTAAGCCCAGAGCGGGACAGGGGGGCTGCAGGAAGGGTTGGTGCAGCTCAGGGCTGTCTGTGCCGCTGGATGCCCCCACTCCTGGGTCCGGCTCCAGCTCTGGCAGGGCTTTGCCGAAAGGGGAGGCCAAGCAGCTGGGAGAGGAGGGGGAGCTGGCAGGAATCAGGCCTGTGGGAGCCGACCTATCTGGGAAGATTACAGTACTTTTTATCTAGCTGAGATCATGGCCTCCATCCAGGCTGGGCAGGGGCTGTGCTCGCCGTGAGCTCCAGGTCCCTGCAGCAGCAGAGTCTCCCGCTACACCTCTGCCGAACCGGGAATTTACCCGGGCATCGCTCCACGTCTGCAGCAGAGACAGGGATCGGTAAAAGCAACCACGGCTCCTCCGGAGCCAGTCCCTCCTTCCCAGTTCCTCCTTGCCCTTCGGGTGCTCGCTGACCCACAAGTGCAGGCTCCGGAGCCGAGCAAGCTGGCTGTCCCCGAGCCTGTCCCTGGGCTCCCAACGTGCTGGTGCCACATCTCCTTTCCACAGCCCACAGAGTTTTTCTTGGGTTGCGGGAGCCCTGGCGGTGGGATATCAGAGCAGAATTCCCTGCCAGGGCTCTGGAGGTGGATAGACCAGCTTTTCTCCTTCCCTTATCACCTTGAGCTTTCAGAGCAGGGGAGCCGCTGCCGAGCTGCAGAAGAACTTTTTGGTTTTGGCAGCAAAGGGAGAACATCAAAAGCTGAGACGGCTGCAGAGGGACCACCTGAGAGAGCAACGGGAGGTTGGCAGCACACGGGGCTGTGCAAAGAAATGGCAAACTGATGTTGAAACTCCTGGAAGGGGGAGAGTTGTTGCTGTAGAGGGGGAGGGAATAATATGGAAGCTCGGGAATGGCTTGCCACTAGATGGAGTGAATGGTCTTATGGGATTTATCTTCAGCCCCTGGCAAGTTCAGTCCAGGACCTTCGTGGCGGGAACTTCCTCGAGCTCCTGGGCTTGACTTTGGGGAGCTGAGCTGGCCATCAGCATCCCCTCCAGCACTGCTGAGTGTGTGCTGTGGTGGTCCAGGCTGTCACCACCCCTCGGACGTAGGGCGGAAGAGTCACCTCCAGCTATTGTGTGCACAGGAACTGAATCCTTGAGCTCTTGAAGCCCATGTCCTTCAGCAGAAGCAGAGTTTGGGACTCTTCAGGGTGCGAGTTTCCGTGTGTGAGTATGGAAGATGCAAGAGTGGCACCACAAAGGGACATCTTTCCCAGCCTTGATGGAGGTTGCAGCAGAGCTGGTCTGTGGGGCAGGGGCCGAGGCCTTTTGGGAAGCAAGAGCTGGAAACGTTGCCCTCATGGTGTGTGCAGAGTCGCAGCAGGACCTTGCAGAAGAGCTGGATGGTGATCTCTAGGGCTGTGGTGCTGTCTCTGCTCGCTCTACGGTCATCCCTGGGGAGCTGATGACTTGAACAGGGGACCATCACATCCCTTCTTCTCCTCCCACCCCTCACTGTTGGCAGAGGAGGCTGCAGACCCCATCAGGAGCGACGCGGTGCTGCCAAAGGAGATGGATGGAGGAGAACCTTGGGGTGTCCCTCTCCGGTACCGGCGGGGAGCGGGAGGAATCCCTGCAGGTCCCCGGTGATGCAAGCGCCGGCGCAGCAGCCCCGCCGGGGTGAGATGCGGAGCTCTTCCCACCGCCCGCGCGCCAGGGGAGGGGTGAGCTACAGCAACAAAAATGCGCCCTTCCACTTGGGCGACGGCTCCCAGTTAGAGATGAAAACATTTGTTCCTGAAATTGGAGTCATTCCTGGGATTGCAACACCCGGGCTGTGTTTCCAATTAATCTGCTGAAGTCGTCATGCATTTCCAAGCGCGTTGGCTCAGCAGAGAGAAATCTGGCATGGGCTGCGCACTGAAATGCCAGCTGAGATGCGCCCGGTGTTAAACGAGGAGAGAAGGGCCCCAGCAGGGCTGGCCCGGTGGCACCTGGCACTGGCATCCCCAAGGGGCTTGGGGCAGGTCTGCTCCGGCGGGGGGGATGTGGGGAGGGCAGAGCAGCTGCCTCCTGGGAATGAAAACGCTTGAAATAGTTGTTGAATTACACTCGGGTTTTTCCTGACTGGTTTCCTTCTGTTTCTGGGTGTGTGTTTTGTTTTGGGGAGAAGGGGAGGGGGGGGTGAAGTGAGTTATGCTGGGTCTATTCGCTGCGTCTGCAGGAGCGTATTTCCAGCCTCGCCGCCTTCACAGTGACGAGTGAGAGCCCTTTGCCGTGCGATGGGGATGATGGTGTGACCTCAACCCCAGCCTCCTCCCAGGCCTCCTGCCCCGGTGCGGCGGGTGAAGGCTGGAATCTGGAGGCTGTTTTGTTTGGGAGCAGAGCGATCCCTCAGGCGATGCCTGGGATGCTGCCTGTGGGTCCGGGTCCAGGTGCCGGCTGCGGATCCTGCCGGCTGAGGCTGGAGCGCAGTGCCCGCAGAGCTGGGTTGGTGTTGGGTGGTGAGTCCTCATGGTGCATCTCCACGTTAGGCACCTCACCGGGGAGCCCCTGGAAGGACAGACATCTCCTTGCCCATGGGTTTGGTAGGTTTTTTTCTGTCCTCGGGCTGCTTTTGCAGAGCCAGGGTTCCTGCCTGGAGCTGGAAGGGACCCGACACATTCCTCTCATCTCCCGTGTGACTTTCTGAGAAATGAAATTGGATCTAGAGCCCAGTCCCAGCTGGGTGGGAGCGGTCCAGTGCGTTCGCACAAACACTCATGGAAAGGCCGAACTTACGTAGAAATCTTCCCTTTCCAAGAATGAAGTTCAGGCTGAGGCCCCCCTCCCTCCGGAGTCAGCAGGGAAGGAGGGATGGGGAAGCTCAGCAGGTCTCCTGCCACCGCGGTCACCGGTGGCTTTTCCCTTTAGGGGGAAGCAGGCAAACTGCTTTTGCAAAAGGAGCATGAAAACTGCTTTTACCTGTTGGGAGCCGGTGGGATGGAGAGTCCGGCTGCATCCCGCTCTGCAGAGCCCCCCTCCCGGTGCCGCAGGGACGGTGTTACCCGCTCTCCCGCAGCAACGCTTCACTTAGAGCTGGAAAGCGTTAAGTGAGGAGGTGACAAGACCACTCCCAAACTGGCTCCGGGTTCCTTTCCCATCTGGGAGGGCAGCACCGGGGCAGTGTGTTCTTCGGTGGGAGCGTGGTGCAAGCTGCGCCCCCCGCTCCCGGCCAGCGCGGGCGGGCGGCCTGTGGCAGATGCGTGAGAGCCTCAAAAAACCCCCGGGGACGCGAGGAGAGGAGGGGAAGGCAAGTTTACCAGCGGTGTTTAATGCCGCAGTGCGTCAATTTAACAAATAACTCTTAAGGATGTTGCACTGACTTCCCAAGTTACTCGCTCCAGAAATAGAGCTTTCCTCTGTGCCTCTGTTGGAATACGTCTCTGTTGCATAGATTTTTAGAAGGGAGGATGTAATCTCTCTGTATTTGCTTGGAGGACAGTAATACTGATGCTTGCTATTTTTAACCCATCAGCAGAGCAGAGACACGCTCGGGAGCCTTCGGGGAGCAGAGGGGCTCTGCTGGTGGTGCGGCCGGGCTTTGGCAGCGGCTCCAAAAGCGCCTGGCCCCGCTTGCCCACAGGTAAAGAGAGGCCAGTACGCCCTGGGCTCGTCCCCCCGCTCCCCGCTCTGGTGGGCTCAGCGGAGCCCGTGCCATCGTCACGGGGCTGGGTGATGGTGGGGAGGAGCAGGGACCTGTGGCATCCTCCATCCTTCTCTTCCTCCTGTTTCTCTCCCTGCTGTGCCTTTCGGGGCTGCAGAGGCAGTGGGGAGCGTGAAGGGTTTGTGGGTCCGGCTGCGCTGCTGACTCCGTGGTGCTTGTTTGGGTGGTGCCAGCCCTGAAATGCCAGCTCAGGTCCTAAGAGCATCTCAAGTCTTTTATGTATGAGTTTTTGTTTTGTTTTAAAAGAAAAACAGTCTCTGTCACCACCTTCATCATGAAAAAGAGCTGCAAGCAATAACCCGCAAAGAGCTCTGAAATGGGAGGTGAATAATAAAACCGGCAGTGACTTGAGTCGCGATCCCCGGTGTGGGGCCTGATTCGGAACTTTGTGTGGTTCTGCCCTGGCCGGGTCCTTCTGCCGCCCTCGTCTGCCCCAGCCGCCGTCCCCAGCCGTCCCCGTCCTCAGCCTTGCCTTGGGCCTTGCAGGGTTTTCCGGCTGCTGACGTGTGCTGGAGGAGCCTGAGCGCCTGCACCTCCCATTTGGAGAAGAAAATAGGAATTTAGGGTGGAACTTGCTCCCTGGGGGCTTTGTTTCACCCTCCGGGCTGGGTCCAGAAAAAGTGTCTTCTGCCGTCTTGGTTGTTTTTTTTTTATTTCCCTGCAGTGGAAAATCCCACCGGTCTCAGGCGTGGATTTTATCATGGTGTTTGTTCCTGTTGCAAAGACTCTGGTTTCCAGCCCTTCTGCGGGACCACGCACAGTGATCGCCGTGTTTCCCCGGCAGCTGGTGGCTGCCAGTGGATTTCAGAGTAAATCCAAGCCCTGGCCCTTGTGCCGGGGGGTCCCGGGTGAAGGTGGTGTCTGTGCCCCTCCCGGACAGGGCAGCAGGTTTGCATTTCGGGGTTGGTCCTTTGGGGCAAAGAGGTGATTTTGGCTTTGCTGTCCCGGGCGTGCAGCTGCCTGGGGCTCGGTCCCCGGCTGGGACAATGGCAGGAAGCCGCTGGCCGCACACAGCTTCTCGCCGCTGGCCGGCACCGCATCCTCACCGAGCCCAGGCCGCCGCCGCCGCTCCTCCCTGGCTATTTCCATCGCATTGTCCGGAGGAGAGGAAGGATGTTTCCAGCCTTCTTCCTTTTTGCCTCAAAGGGATGTGGGGTGGGTGGGGAGGGGAGAGGATTTTTCTCGCCGGCAGTTGTGCAATCGGCGCAATTACTGCTTTTTTCAAAGCACCGTCCCGCTCCGCCCAGGTCAAGGGGCTGGTGCATCTTGGCCTGAGACGCCCCCGAGGTCTCCCCTCCTCTGCCTGGTCTTGGCAGTGGAGATGCGTCTGGTCCCGTGTCCTTGCCGGCAGCCAGTGGGCTCAGGCGTGTCCTCCCGTGCGAGGCAGCGGCTCCGAGCTCCAGCCGAGAAGATGCTTCTGCAACGTGTCTTTTAGGGAACATGCAGATGTGGCCGGACTCGTGGTGCTCAACAGTGCCAGGGGAGATGCTGCTGCCTCCGCATCCCTTAGGCTGTCCTGAGGTTGCTGGTGCTCAATGGAAGGTATTTTGGGAAGGCAAAGTGGGGTCCTGATGTTATAAACGCCCTGAGCGCCGTGTCGTGGTGGGGAGGTGTGCGGGGAGGTGCTGCGGTGGGACTGCGGGGGGTGGGACATAATCCCTGGCCCCTCGGCGGGGACGGTTTCAGGTGCCTCTGAAAGCATTAGCAGTGTGTGGTGGGGAACGGGAATGGAGAAGGTCACCTCTTGCTTTGTGATGGAGAAATATGGCTGTGAAAGGGGGTTCTGGCATTTTTTTGGGACGTTTTTAGTTCTTCATCATGTGGACAGGGCTCTGATGATGACAAAGAAATGCTGCAAAGTCCTTCCAGTGTTTTTGCACGGCTCTGGCTGCTCTGGCCCTGCAAAGTTGAGGCTCCTCGCTGCGCCGGAGAAGGCCAGGCTCCCACGTGCCAGGAAGTGAAAGCAGAATTAATTAAGATGGGAAATGATCTTAATTGCTCCGGCTAAATCCTTTTAGTACCAGTAAAACCCCAAACGTTTGAAGCAAAGATCTTGGTCAGAGTGTGGCCACACCTCTGCTGTCGTTCAGAGGTGGAGAAATCGCCTGTGACACATCTCCGAGGGTTTCACTGTATGGGGAGAGTTTTACCAGTTTCACTGGGGTGGTTGTCACTTCCTGGTATCAGCTAAACTGGGAAAAGCCCATCTCTTACTGAACTGGATCCCAGCTCAGCTGAGATCACCCCAGGACAGCCAGAAGAGTCCAAATACAAACCTCACGTGTGCTGGCGTCGGGTCCGTCCTGGGACAGCCCCAGGACTTGCAGCGCTGCTGATTTTTCCATAGGGGAGCAGGAAGCTTTCAGGATCCCTTTGGGCTTTTTTTCCTCTGCTTGTCCCAGACGGATTGGGATGCAGTGCGGCTGGTTTGTCCTCCTCGAACAGCATCCGCCGTGTGTGGTACCCTTCGTGTGCCGTTCTGGGGGACACCCTCTGTACCCCGCTTTGGAACTGCGGAACGTTTCTGATGAAGCCCAGGGTCGGGGCCAGCCTGTGTAACCTGCCAGGAAGACCGGGAGCTCCCAGCTTTCGCTGCTGACAGGAGGTGTCCGGCAGTGCCAGGGTGATGGAGCAATTCCTTGGCGGCCGTCAGAGCCAGCTCTTTGCATTAGCGAAAAATGGGAACAATCTGCAGGCTTGTGAAAGCGCTGTTGGTCCCCGGGGGGTCGAGGCAACGACCTCGCCTGCGTGTCCTTGGTGGTTTGAGCCTTTCTGAGGCTTTGGCCACGCGTGTCCCATGGCGTGTGTTGGTGCCAGGATGCGTGAGGTGGGAGAGGGTGCGTGGAAGCAGGAGGAGATGCGCAGTTCAGTCGTCTCCGTCCTCTTCTGTGGTTTTGTGGTTTTGGAGGCTCAGAGCACGGAGATCGCAGCAGAACAGCAATTCTGTAAACCGGCTTAGAAGTGATGCGGAGGAGCTGATGCAGTGAAATACCAGTTTAAGTTGGGGTGGAAGTTTTTCCCCATTTTTTTTAAAACGAGCAAGCTGGGGTGTAAGCTTCGTTATGGTCGATCTTATTGTGTATTCCCATTTGCAAAGCAGAGAGGGTCTCGTGTTCCTCTCCGGGAGCTGCCATGGCGCCGGGAGCCGGAGTGGGGATGTGTGGGAGCAGGAGGAGGGCTGGCGTCACGGACCAACCTCTGCTCTGCCGTGGCTTCTGCTTCCCTGACAGAGACCTCGGCATTTCCACCTGCCGCTGCGTGGGCCCTGGGTGCCAGCCACCCGCCCGAGCCCACGCAAAGCCTCCCTGTTTGTTTTGTCTAAAAGCAATATCCCCCAAAGCAGCGTGGAGCGGGGCGGGGGGAGAATACCCACTCTGGCTTAATTGCAGTTAATGAGCCCAATGGGGCTGGCTGCCAGCAAGCCGAGGGCTTTGCCAAGGTTCGTACTTGCCCGTGAGAACTGCCAGGGTGTGGTGTGGGGCCGCGCCTGGCTTCCCAACCGCTGGGAGGAAAGATCTGAGAGGTCCCGCCAGCCTTCGCCGCAGTCCTTGTGCCACTCGCCCGATGCCGTCAGCCCAGCCCGGCTCCCAGGGCTCAGCTCTTCGGGCGCGTTGAGCCCCGAGGACTCGGAGGAACAGGATGACATCCGTAGGTGAGCGTGTCAAACGGGTGGGAAACATCCCTTGCAGACATTGCAGGGGTCTTACAAAGATGGGTTTGTATTAGATGTGCCTGGAGCATCCTTTCCTCGGGAGCTGGTCCAGTTCAGCTCCAGCGTGCACCCGGCCGGGCGCTGTCGTTCGTTTGTCAGGTGAGTTTTAGGGTGCTGGGTGGGGGTGCGATTTTGCTGAGCTGACACCGTGTCTGCTCTTGGGAGGTGCCGAGGGCTCCAGTCCCAACACGTGCACTGATTCCTCGGTGTCTGAGGTTAACACTGCTGCGCTGGGCTCGCCGGGGGTTGCTTTGTTTGTTTATTTTCCCTTTTTCCCCCATGCTGGAGCTGCTCAGCAGCAGGATTAACCCTGCTTTCTGGGTTAAACACCCCGGGCAGTGTTGCTCCATGAGTGGGGAGCGCACACACCCCACTGCACCCTCCGTCCCCGCCGGGCGCTTTGCCTCGGGGCAGCCACGTTCTGTGGCCTCAGCTGGGAGCCGGCCGGTGTCCTCCTCCGAGGTTCTCCCTGCTCCTGCTTTTCCCCAGGCAGGCTCCAGCGCCGCGTAGGACACCAGCTCCTCCTTGCATTTCTTCACCCCAGCTCTCACAGACCCTGAAATCCTGATGACTTGGCCGAGCTGTTTCTTGTAGCTTTTCCAGCCCGGGTGGCATTCCCCGGCTTTGGCATCATGAGTATCTTCCAGCATCTCCTCAACTGCTTGTATGCACCAGCAGTAACCCAGATTCACCCCCCAGGGTGGCTGTCACTGGTGTCCCCGTGGTGCAGGACAAGGGCTTGTTGGATCCAGGCACATTTCAGCCTCCTCTGCGTTAAGGATTTGACGGCTGCATGCCAGCCTTGACCCAAAGGCCGTGCTTTCCTAGCTGTTTCCTGAGCACCCAGGTAGGGGAGGCGGTGCCAGACAGCCCCACGGTGTGTTTGTGCAGGAAACTGAGAATGTTGCGGCTTCCTTCCTCTGACATAAATAGCTCTCACCCTAAAACCCGAGGCTCCGCTCTGCGTGGTGGTGATCTCCAGCGCTTGCTGGAGGGGACGTTGAGACGGTGGTCGGGGACCCCCACGTGCAGGCCAAAGCTGGGTCCCCCCAGCACGGGAAGTCTCCTTGCTCCAACACCCGATGGTCAGCGCTGGAGCGAGGGTTGGGGTGAGCTCCGGTTGAACCCCAGCTGCAGAGCTGTCTGTGGACCCACACGGGGAATTCCGTTTGTGCCTCTTTCCCTGGGATGCGTCTTATTCCCACAGAGCTGGGGCTGCTGGTGTTTCGCCTAGCTCCTTGTTCATTTTCTTTTCAAGACCGAATCTGCCTTCCAGCCCAGCCTTGGAGCTCGGCCAGCGTTTGCCAAAGGGATTTCCTTCTCTGCAGCACGCGGAGAGGCTCCAATTAATGGGCAGGTCCCCTTGAGTACTCACTTGCTGAGAGTGGGTATTGTGGGAGCCCAGGCTTTTTTGTCTCAGCACTTCCAGATCAAGCAAGACACCGCTTCAGAGCCCTGAGCTCTTCCCCAGGGGCTCATGAGTCAAGCTGGGCTCTTGCTGTGTTGCACGCAGCAATTAAAGAAATAAATGCCGAGGCTGATCCGTAGCGCTGGTGACAGCAGCCCCCGCGCAGCCGTGACCCTCTGCGGGCGAAGCAGGTTGTGGGTTTGAGCCAAGTGGCTGGAGGTTTTGCTCCGTGCTGCATCGTTGAGGGGCTCCGAGCCACGGCAGGATGCTCCGAACGGCGGCGTCATGTGTGCAGGGGGTGACGGCAGCGAGGACCCCCCCAGGGCAGCAGCGTGGCGCGGGGCAGAGGTGCTGACGTGGTGTCCAAACCGGTTGGGAATGCTCTCCTCTGCTTATGCAAAGGGCTGGTAATTGAGGAGAGGTTCCTACAATCGTTTGATCTCTCCTCCGCTTCCCTTGGCACAGCGGCCGCATCCTCTCCTGCTGATGTAATAGAGCCGGGCGCGGGAAGACGGGGCGTCCTGCGCCGAGGGGCTGCTCGCTCCCTCCCCGGGATCGTGGAGCTGCCTCTGTTGGCATCTACCTGCCTGGAGAATGGGGACCCGGAGGAGCTTATCTCTCCCGCCCGGGTGCCAAAGGCTCTCTCCAAAGACAATCTGTGTTGTCTGAGGGCAGGGAGATGATGCCGTGGCTCTAGCCTGGACTGGTGCCTCTGCCAGAAGCCAGGGGAAGGGAGATGATGGGGCTGTTGGAAGACACCAGGCTGTTCCAGCTCAGGCAGAGCTTGCCTGGAGCTGCTGCCTATCATCTGCGTTCGTCTTTGCCTGTGGGCAATATTTAAGGTTTCTGGAGAACAACACAAACCCTCGCCCCTTCTGTGTCCGCAAGGAGAGACCATGGGTGGTGAAGGTGTGTAACAGCCCTCCGTGGGGTCCGTTTGTGGGGCAGGAGGAGCGGTGGAGCTTGGCGTCCACCCACTGCAGAGAAAGGCTTCGAGGGAGGACCGGGAGGAAGAGCACTGTGTCTCCATCGCCTGGCTGGGGACAGTAGGATGTGCAGGGCTACGCTGACCCACTGCTGGTGGCCCTCGAGCCAGCAAACCCCGTCCGGGCTGCGCCACCGGGTGAGGGTGGTCGGAGGGGATTAGTCCAGGTGGGTGGGCTGCACTATGGGGTGTGCTTCCCTTCCTAGAGGGGAGGACTTTTCCTGAATCTCAGGAGTTTCCATGAGCAGAAGCTGCCTACGCTGTTCTGGGGAGCACGAGGTGCTGTCGGGCAACCTTGGCTGTCCTTCAACAGAGCCCTTTGGTCATGAATTTCCCTCTGTTTTGGAGGAAATGGCAGTTGTTGGGAGGTTTCCTGGGGATACCTCGCACTCCTCCGCACGGCATCCTCCCCCGGGGACCTGCTGCTGCTGTTTGAGAGGGGGTTTATGACCGGTGGGGGTGGGAGGATGCAACTGGTGGCAGGAAATGACTGCCAGAGGTTTCCAGCTGTGCCAGAGCCGTGGCGGGGATGGAGCCCACTCGCTGTCCCTCCGGTCCCATGTCCCGGCTGCGGTTGCAGGAGATGAGCTCTTCGGTCCCACCTTGCACCTCATGCTGCCCACGCTCAGACCCTGTGGCGCGGGGACCTGATTCTTCTGCAGAGAAACCGGTAAAAACACTATTTATTTACTTACTGCTTTAGACACAGACGAGCACAGGGATACCTGCCCTGGCAGGCATGGCTGATGGTGCCGTATATCGGGGCGCGACCGAGGAGCAGCCGTGGGGAACGGGGATGCCTTTCCCTGGATCGTAAGCAGCTCCGTGTGAAACCGCAGCCGCCGTGTTCCCTGCCCGTGGCGCGATTCGCTCCAGCCGGTGCCCAGCTCTGTCTGTGGCTTAGTGCTGTGTCCCTGTCACCCGACGGTCTCAAAGTTAGACTGGAAACCTGTCGCCGGGTTTTGCTGTGCAGGTTTGGCCTCTGCACCTTCTCGGTTGGGTGCCTTGAAGGCTTTGAAAACCCCTCACTGGGAGAGGGGCAGCGTCCCGGGAGCTCAGCCTCTGGCACGTTTGTTGGTCGCTCCAGCTCCTCTGGAGCTGTACATGAAGTTGTTTGGTGGTTTAAGTACCGCCTGCGATGAAGTTTGGGTCTGGTGTTAAGGCTGGCGGTTTTGGGGTAGTTTAGGTGCTGCGGGGTTACCTTTGGATCCTCGAGCAGCCTCTCCCTGCAGGCAGAACGCTCTCGAGGCCGATCTGCACATGGGGATTTGAGAGCAGGTGGAAAACCTGCCTTGAGCAGGCACCTAAAGGCCTGTGTGGACCTTCATCAACGATCTGGACGAGAGGATCGAGTGCACCTCAGTAGGTTTGCAGATGACACCAAACTAGGTGGGAGTGTCGACCTGCTGGAGGGTAGAAAGGCTTTGCAGAGAGATCTGGAGCCTGGATCAATGGGCCAAGGCCAATGGGATGAGGTTTAATAAGGCCAAGTGCTGGGTCCTGCGCTTGGGTCCCACCAACCCCATGGATGCTACAGGCCTGGGACAGAGTGGCTGGAGCTGCCCGGCAGAAAAGGACCTGGGGGTGTTGGTCGACTGTGGGCTGAACATGAGCCAGCAGTGTGCCCAGGTGGCCAAGAAGGCCACCAGCATCCTGGCCTGTGTCAGGAACAGCGTGGTGAGTAGGACTCGGGAGGCGATCGTCCCCCTGTCCTGGGCACTGGTGAGGCCCCACCTCAATTGCTGTGTCCAGTTTTGGGCCCCTTCCCACAAAAAAGACATTGAGGTGCTGGAGTGGGTCCAGAGAAGGGCAACGGAGCTGGTGAGGGGTCTGGAGAGTAAGTTAAGAGCAGCTGAGGGAGCTGGGGGTGTTCAGCCTGGAGAAAAGGAGGCTGAGGGGAGACCTTCTCGCTCTCTACAACTCCCTGAAAGGAGGGTGTAGCCAGGGGGGGTCGGTCTCTTCTCCCAAGGAACAGGCAATGGGACAAGAGGAAACGGCCTCCAGTTGTGCGAGGGGAGGTTCAGATTGGATATTAGGAAAGTTTTTTACACTGAAAGGGTTCTTAAGCCTTGGAATGGGCTGCCCAGGGAAGTGGTTGAGGCACCATCCCTGGAGGTGTTCAAAAGACGGGTTGACATAGAGCTTAGAGACATGGGTTAGTGATGGTTTTTATCAGTTAGGTTGATGGTTGGACCAGATGAACTTAAAGGTCCCTTCCAACCTAGACGATTCTATGATTTGCTTGCCCCACTGACAACATCTGTGGGGCAGCCCTGGGGCAGCAAGGAGGGTGCTGGGGGCTCAGGGGGAGCAGAGGCAGCCGGGTTCCCACTAGGGATGTAGCCGGACCACTTCCAGGAATGCTCTGTTTAGTCCTGAGAGGATCACTCTGCCTCTCCCTGTGGCAGTGCCATCCTGCCCTCTGCTCTCTGTGGGTGCTCTGGGAACGTGTGGCCTGTCCCGTGTCCCTCAGCCTGGATGGGAACAGCGATACCGGGCTGTGGGCTGAGACACCCGGCGTTACAAACAGCAGCAGATCCAGGTACAAAGCTTTTTGCCCCAAGTCCCTGCCCCGCAGCCTGGCCTCGGCGCACCGTGAGATTTTTGGGTCCCGCAGTCATGAGTTTCAAAATGCAACTACGCACATTTGTGGGGAGAAAATTCCAGGGAGGGCTATTAAATGTCTGACTCAAAGGTCACGAGCCACAAATAACCAGCAAGAGTAATCAGGGGAAGTATCTCGCCCAGATCTGCTTCCCAAGGCCTGATGTGGATCTCGTTTACAGGCTCAAACAGAGTATTTTCTGATTTATGTGCTTGAAATGCCTAAATAATGTGCTTTGCTCGCAGGTGGATGTGCGCAGCCTGGGTGGTTTCAGGTGCGTTGCTTTTAATCCTGGTTCATGACTTGGGTTGCGGAAAGGGGTTTGTGATGCACGCGCGACTTTGCCAAACTTTAATCATCGTCTGTCTCAAATTTTTTTTCTGGAAACTTTCTGCAGAAGAAAGTTTGAGAGAATCAGAGTAGAAAAATATCGTTTTACCCTTGTGGAAGAGCTCTCAGGGGCTTTTCATAGAGAAGCATCAGCCTCTTCTTGTTTTGGAGCAGGAATGTGATGTCTGGTCGGGAGGAGAGGGACCCACCCACATCTGGCCAATTCATAAAGCCCTTGAAACTCCCAGTTAACGTGTTCCACAAAGAGTTATCAGAACTTGGCAACCACCCGCTCCAAACATTACATCTTCCCTGAGCATCATCTGTTCTCTTATGGCTCATGCGGGACACCGCGTTCGGCCTCTCGGCTCGGGGGCTGCGGCGTCGCAGGGCTTTCCCCGGAGCTGCCTTCCCCGGTGCGGGACGGTTCCTGCCCCGCGCTCCCCTGGCACCCCCCCGATACCTCCCCGGCGCAGCGAGGAAGGAAGAAAATGCCTCAAACACTCCGATTCCGCGGGGTCCTGCGAGGAAGCCCCTTGGGAAGGCATGAGCAGATGGAGGTATTGGGGGCAGGGGTGTGTGTGGAGCACTGCTTTGGGGTTCCCGCTGTCCCCCCAGAGCTGCCAGACCTGGTGTGTCCCCGCTGCTGGTGTAACTGGGAAGAGATACTGGGGTGACGCTGGTTTTGACGGTTTTTTGCTTGTCTTTGAGGGGAGCGTTGCGTTTGGTCCCATAATTAAAAGCAGCGCCCGCCCCAGGGGCTGGGGTGGGGTTACGCGAGGTACCCCGACTCCGGGACTTCCTATTTCTCGAGTCCTGGCTTTGTGATCTTAATGTTATTTCAACATAGTCCTTTTCGTGTGGTTTCTTCTTTAAGTGTTTTTAATTTGAACAAATTCCCTCCAGCTAATTTTTGTTACTTGTGCATGGCTCGGGAGAAGACCTTTTCCTTTTATTAAAGAGGAATGTTTTTAATCACACGCATTCTTCAACCTGACTGAACTCTGAACCTTTCACAGCTAATCAACATAAGATGGGAAACGGTTTTCCAAAAAAAGCCGCCTCTTTTTCCACAAAAACTGCTGCTCAGCCTCAGACAAAGCTCTTCGCCGTGTGCGATCGGCAGCGCTGGCACAGGGCATGGCGCGGCGGCGGGGCTGAAGGCAGGGATGCACGAAAGGCGGCGTGGTTTGCTCCGTAATAATCCCCCTGCCCGGCTCCCTTCGCTCCTTGCTTTATTTCCCTCTTCCATATGTGCAGCTCTTCGCTGATCTTGTCTCTTTAAAAATCAAAATAATCAGGAAATGCCAAAGTAAAGAATTCTGAGCTGTTTTTTAAATTTTTTTTGGGGGGGGATGGCTGTTGTCTGAGAGCAGCTGCGCGACTGGTGGTTTCCCCTTCAGGGAGCGAGTGACACGAGCCCTGGGCTACCCCCGCCGGCCTGGGAAACTCGCCCCCACCGGATCTCACCCTGGCCAAAAAGCGCAGCAGGAGCCCGGAAGGTGTTTGATATTTTGCAGAGCGGGAGCCCGTCGCCGTCCCCACGCTCGCTCCGCGTCTCTCCCCACCTCGCCGGGCACTTGGGCTGTTTTCCCAGCGCGGAGCCGTGCCGGCAGCCTGGAAAATGCTGGTAACCTGCTTGCTGAGCACAGAGCTTGCATTCAGGCTCGCAGCGCCAAAGGCTTTCCCAGGGCACGCCGGGGAGAGACTCCCTGCCGAAGCTGCTCTTCGCTGTGTTGCAATCTCCCCTTTCCGTGGAGGAAGGGTGGAGCCGCGGCGGCGGGTACCTGCCCAGGTGCGGAGGGGTTTGTGCCGTGGGCTCAGCACCCGCCTCCGCGCCGGCACCGGGGCTCCCCTCGCCGTCCCCCCGCCACGGCCTGTTTTCCTCCCATTGACCCAGAAAAACAACCGCCGGGTGCCACCGTGACGTGACAGCCCCGGTGCTTCTGCTTTGCCACCGGGCCACGTGGTGCCACAAAGCAGCAAGTGGTCCCCGTGGCCACCTCCACCTCCCGCCCAGGAGGTGCCTTCGCACCCCAGACCCTGGGTTGTTGGAGCTTTGCAATTAATGATTGCTCAGCAGAAGCAGGGAGGAGAGGGAGGAGGCATCGTGTCTTTGCAAAGAGTTTTGTTGTGTTTTTGCAAAGCCTTTTGCCCTGCCCTGGTGCCACCGCGCTGCTGCTGGTGACATGGTGGCTGCGGAGCCCCTGCTAGCCCCCAGCGCTCGTGTGAAGATGAGCTTGCCACCAGTGCTGGCCTTCCCATGTGAATGTTCTTGAAAACTAAAAATAATTCACAAAAATGTTGGCAGCTGGACATCCAGCCGGGAGAGGAGCCTGTCCCAGAAACCGTCCACCTCTTCCCGCCGTGGGTGCTCCCAGTTCGCTTCTCCCTCCCCAGCACTTGCCCCGCTCCCAGCCGAGAGGGTGAGGAGGAGGATGGATTCGGCCCCCTGAGGCTGCACGGGGCCAGCAGAGCATCCCGGTCCCAGCCTGTGCATCCCAGTTTTAGCCCATGCATCCCAGTGCCAGCCCCACCGTGGCCACATGCCATCGTGCTGGTGGCTTACAAGGGTCCGTTAGGAACCAGTAGGACCCGGGCTGGGCTGGGGAAAGGGACAGACCCCCCAGGAGCCGCTGTGGGGCTGTGCTTTGCCTTCTTGGGGTGAGGGGAAGAGGAGGAGCCGCTGGCCTGGCTGCCTGCCCCCTGAATCATGTGTGAGCATCGCAGGCTGCGGGGAGGGGAGTTGTTTACTGTAACTCTTGGCGGAGGTCCCGGCATGAAACCCCAAATGATTTCAAGCTGCAGCGGGAGGTCACGGCTGAAACAAACAGCTCCCGGGGCAGGAAGGGCTTTGCGAAGGGGTCCAGAGCTGCTGGAGCAGGAGGGATGCAGAGCGTTCCAAGGAGCTGCCACACGCGGGTGCCACGTGTTGGAGGGGGGGTCCCAGCGTGGGGACAGTGGCCAGGGCTCCCGCCCAGGGTCTGAGCTGTGCTCCCGGCACCGCTGTCCCCGGCAGGTCCTCATCCCTCACCACCCTGGCACTTGGTGCATGAAGCATCATCTTTCTGAGCTCTGGAAAACCACCCTGAGTTTTGTGGTTTTCACCAGCGCTGGCCGGGTGCGAAGCTGTAACGTCGGGGCTTTGGGCGGGCTGGGACCCCCGTGTCACCCTGGGGCACTTCAGGCTGGTCCGTGCTCTCACGGTGCCTTGTTTTCATCCCATCCTCCCTCTCTCCCACCTCCTAAAAGTGTTCCCAGAACATCTCCAGCCAAGCAGGGCGCTGTGTAGGGGGTGCTCCCTGTCCCATCGATGCACAGAGCTGGGAGCCGTAGCAGGAGGAGGGTCTGCGCAGGCTCTGCCGGCGGCTCTTCCTTGGCTCCGGTGCCTCTTGGCCGTGGGGATGCTCGACAGCCTTTTTCCTGGCGCTGAGCGAGTGGTGAGGAGTTGTTTTTCTGGCTGCTGGCCGCTGGCCTGCCCGTCCTCCCTCTCCCCCAGCACACGCGTCCCCTCCCACTTCTGCTCTTCCGCTGCTTCGAAGTTTGTTTTTAAAAAGACTAAAACAAATGAGGTAGAGAGATTCCCAGAGACCCCGCCAGTGCCTTCCCCCTCGGCTCTGTGCTGCCATCCGCGTCTCCCCCTCCGTCCCCAGAGGTGTCTGTAATAGCCCCTCCTGCCCCTGTGGTTGCCCCCAAGACCTTCTTGCCCCGTTTTGCCCTGGGGAGGTGCTGGAGGGGCCATGCTGAGCCTGAGGATGCTGCTGATGGGGAGGTGAGAACAAAGACTGCTGCTGCTGCTGAGTTTCAGCTGGTGGGGGCTCCCCGTGGGCATTTTTGGGGCATTTTTAGCATTGCAAGTAGAAGACTGTGACAGCTCTTCTCTGGATGAGAGATGGTGATCTCTCTTCTGAGGATGGAGGCTTGGTGGGCTGGTCCCTTCATCCTCATACCTGCACTTTCCCGTCCGAATGATGCTTCTGCGTGTACACAGCCCTTCTCAGGGTCTCAAAGCTGAGCCCCACAGCTCTGGTCCCCCAGGAGCCCCCACTGCGTTTCCCAGCTCCTGCCCCTCCGTGGCATAGAGCAGGACAGTGACAGGGGACGGAGGGACGGCAGAGCTTCAGCGCGTTCCTGTGGATTGACAGCATCACGTGGCGGGGCCTTGGCTCGGCTGGGAGCTGTCAGAAGTCCCCGTTTCCCAGCCTGAGATTTGCTCGTTACAGTCTGTCCTTGTCTGGCTGCCAGCAGCCCGGCACGTTGGGTAGCACTTCCTACGCCACACTGCTGCCTCCCCCCAGCCTTCCTCCCACCGAGCATCCCCGAGGGGCTTGGCCAGCTCCCGTCCCTCTGGCACCCTCCTCCTCCTCCTCCTCTCTGGGAGCACACGTGAGCTGAGAACAGGAGGTGACAGCCCAGCTTATCGCTTGCATCCTTCAAAATCACTGATGTTTAGCAAGAATCTGAGGCCCTTTGGGGATTGCTGAAGCTGGGAGGTTTCTGGAGCAGCAGCAGGTACGGCCTCCCAGGGTGCCGGAGCTGGCACAGGAGATGGGATCCGTCAGCCCCGTGGAGGACGTCAGGCTTTTTGGGACCCCTGGCTTCTTGCAGGTGTTGAAGGGCACATAGAGAGAAGATTTGGGATCTTCTTGCTTAGGGTAGACTTCACTTGGACTCTTGTTCGCTCATGAAAATGCAGCTGAAACGTGCTCATCTGCTTTTGCCGTGCCTGACCCTCAAAGCAGGGCTGTGGGGCTCATCCTGACCCACATCTCATGGCATCGCACCGTGTCCAGCCCCGAGGCCTGGGTGATAGCGGGGCAGAGGAGCTCAGCGGCTTTCAGGCTGCGGCTGTTAATCTTCCTCAGGCTCCTTATCGTGCCAGTTACGTGGGGCGGGCAGGGTGTAGCAATTAGAGCCAATTAGCCAGCGGCAAATTAAATCCCAGGCAGTTATCAGCGAGATAGAGAGAGAACGGGATAAACCCTGCGATGGGGTTTCCTGGGAACATCAGGTCCTTTTCCGACATGGCCTGAGGTCGGGGACATTTCTGTCCCAGAGAACTGAGCTGGTGCTGAGAAGCGTTTGCCCTCGACTGGAGGGAGTTTTCCCCGCCTGGGCCAGGCAGGAAAGGCAGAGCTGGCCCCGTTTCAGCAGGGCCAGGCACCCTGTCATCTGCACGGATGTGTGCCGGTGGCTATTAATAGTCCCTGTGCCCTCCTTGGGTGGACACGCTGGGGCGGGAGTTTGCCGGGTTTCCCCCAGCAGAGCCGTGTCCGTGCTGCGATACGAGGCAGGAACCCCCAGAGATTCCTCCTGCAGCATCACAGTCAGCACAACTCCCTGATGCCGCGGAGGCTGAGGTTCGAACAGCCCAGGGTGTGGTTCTCTGCCTATAAAATAACACTTGCGTTTGTGTTTGTTTGTGGGTTTTTTTTAATCGAAACTGCTTTTGGAAAACAATCAGCTCTTGGGTTGCAGTGGCCTTGGTCCCGTGCCCTGCAAGAGCATCCCCTTTGCAGCGTCTTTTCATGCAGAATTTCCTGCTCGTCTGCCTGTTTCCAGCTTCCCCCCATGCTGCAGTGCCCATGGTGGAGCTGCAGTGGCCACGGCTCCCTCGCACCCACCCGCCTGTGTTTGGTTCGTGGGACACCATGGGGCTCCTCCGTGTGTCCTTCGGTGGATGAGTGGCTCACACATCCCCTTTCTGCCTGCTCTCTGTGCTGTTTGGAGCATCCTGCTACAGGGATGTGGGAGGGACACTGCAGGGATGCGGGAGGGACACTGCAGGGATGCAGGAGGGCACTGCAGGGATGCGAGGGGGACACTGCAGGGATGCGGGAGGGGCACTGCAGGGATGCAGGAGGAGCACTGCAGGGATGCAGGAGGAGCACTGCATCTACATCCTTTGGCTGGGTGGCTATTCTGCAGGTTTGACTTCTGTTTGTTGCAGCTGTAGGCGACCAGCTCAGCTTTCCACTGGCCTGTGGCAGGTGCAGGGTAAATTAAACAAGGCTTTAGGAGCTGGGTGGTGAAAATCCCCTGCTGCAGTGGGTGCTCCAATGCTCTGGGTAACTGGGACTATTTCAGGTGTTCCCATGAGGATGGGGATTCACCCACAGGGAGGCTCCGCATCAGGCAGGGCAGGAGTGTATTAATTTTGCAAAGCGATTCTCAGCCACGGTGTCAGGGAGAGGTGCCTGCAGCACCTTGGAGGCGCTCCAAGGGTGTATGATTTACAGGATTTTTTTTTGCCCGGATGATGGAGGAGGCTTTTGCAGGCAATAGGTGGTGTGTGGCAAGCCCTTCTCAAGGGCAGGGCATGTTCCTCGCAGTGCCCTCCCGTGCATCGGGATATACCTGGGCCCCATCCTGATGCTTTCCCTACCTAAGGGGGTGGTCTGAGCTGACAGGGACTGAGCTGTGCCCCGCTTTCTGTCTCCACAGCTGCTGTGAACCCCTGCACCTCCCCACGGGTGCCCCAGACCGCTCCCATGGACCTACGGATCGGGCAGCGCGTCGTCAAGCCCGGCTCTGACACCACTTTGCTGGCCCTGAAGCACACGCAGCAGCTCCAGCACCAGCTCTTCCTTGCCAGCCTGCACCAGCAGCAAGTGGAGCAGCTCGCCCACCAGCACGTGAGGGTATGGGCACCCTGGGGTGCAGGGGGGGACCCACACCCGCTCTTGGTAGCGGCTGGGTGGGACTGGGCACTCGGAAGAATTAATTCTGCCCCCGAAGCACGTAGCTCACGGTGCCGTGCGTGTCTGCCGGCCGTGCCCTGCGTCGGGGCTGACTTTGCCTGAGCTCCCGTCTCTGGCAGGGGTTAAGAGGAAGAGGCTGGAAATCCCAATGCCAAAATAACCTTCCCAGGTGAATTCCTTCTTTCCCCTGAGCTGGAGAGGCCGGAGTGTTTTGTAGCCAGCCCAGAGACCTCTCTGACGCAAGGAGGCTGGTTAGGGAGTCAGGTGTGGGGGGTTCGTGTCTTATTTTTAGGCCAAATCCCCATCCTGCCAAGGCCAGCGGGAGGGCTGGGGCCCTCTGGGATGTGCGAAGCAGGGAAATGTTTTCAGCCACATACCATGTGTGCCGAGCGAGGAGCCAGAGCGGCTGGACAGGATGCCTGCTGTCTGTGATCTGCCACTCCGCTTGGCCACCGCTGTTTCTCTGCCCTGAAGGCACGGCTTACTCACTTTACCAGCTAATTTGCTTTTCTGGGAAGTTCTTCACTGAAATTCTCTGTGTCACCCGGAATAGCACCCCTGCCCTGCACAGCCTCTGCTGCCAGACTCTGCATTGTCCCAGAATTACAGGGAGATTTAGTTTGGATAGTTTGGCCCGGACTGGGAGCAGGGCCGGCTTCAGAGGTAGGGCAGGTTGTGGAGGGTCACATCACATCTCTGTGATCACCCCTCCCCTCTCCCAGTGCGGGGCTCCCCCACGCTCACGGTGGGAATCAGTTCCGTGTATCCAGAGGGGATTTTCCTTGTGGCACGTCCCGTTGCCACTCATCCTTTTGCTCTGCTCCTCCTCGGAGCCTGGCTCTCTCTGCTCCATGGCCCCTCTGGGCGGTGGAGGATGCAGTGACCCCCGCAAGCTTCAACCGCTGCTCTCACATCCCCCGTGCTCTGCTCCTGAGCATCAGCCCTGTGCTCAGTGCCTGGCAGGGGCTCACTGGTCCCAGTGATCTCGTCTGGAAGCCCTGGTGGAATCACACTGAGGCTTTCTGAGCATCAGCTTGGTCCACGCAGGGAGAGTTTGAGCTGCTGCTGCCACAGCTGATGGTGCTCAGAGGCTTTTGTGCAGACGTGATGCTTTCTGACCTCCCTGGGAGATGGCATCGTCTCTGAAACCTCAGCTCTGGAAAATACCAAGATCCAAACATTTAAGACGAGTAGAATTTCTTTTTTCTTTTTCCTCTTTTTAGTCAACTCTGAGTTTTATTTTTTGTTGCATTACAACATGCCCTAGCTACAGATATGTCAAAACACCATGAAAGGCAGCGATTTGAAACAGACTGGTCTGAGTTTTACGATGTCCCTGGGGAGAGCGTCTCTGGGGACAAAGATGCGTCCGGTTTGCTGTGATGAAACAACTTGACACGTTCTCGTCGGCCAGGGCTGCCCATCAGGTTTCCAAAAATGACATAACGGACCGTTTCAGACATGCTCCATCACCGTGGTGTTGTGCCTTGGGCTCGGGGAGGGTGGCAGGAGGGCTCCAGGCTGCGTGGGGCGATGCTGGCGTCTCCCGGTGCTGATGTTGTGCCTCTGCTCTCACAGGTGACCATGGAGTCCCCGCACCGTGACGCTGAGCCCGGGCAACAGGAACAGGAACTGCGGCAGATCCTCAACAAGGACAAGAGCAAGCGAAGTAAGAGCCTCTGTGTGTCTGCTGGCACGTGGCACCGCATCTCTGCCCGTGTCCCCAAAACCAGGGGACATGGCTCGCAGAGGGAGTGAGATCAGAGGGGCTTTTAGGAGGGGGCTCAGCGGGTGGTTCTGCCCTTATCCAGACCGAGCTCTGCCTTCTCTTGGTCTAGAGGTGTGTGACAGCACCCACACCAAGAGAATTTTTTGGCCCTGGCCTGGCTGGTGTTTCTCCTTCACGTCCTTCCAAGCGATGCCAACCAGGTGGTGACAATAGATCTCCACGCTAACGTTGTGTCCTGTCCTAGGGCCACTGCAGCGGTGCCACCCGAGCGCTGGGACTGCCCGGTGCACTGGGCAGGGCATGAATTTGCCACTGGAACTTGCCATGGCCAGGCTGGAGCACCCGCGGCAGTGAGGAGCAGTTAGTGGGTGTCCCCCCCCCCCCCGCCCCGGTGCTGGGCAGAAACGTTTGCAAACCCCGTCCGGCTGCGATCTCCCTGCGCCATCTAGTGCCAGCGGCTGCGGGGAGCTCGCAGGGAGCTCGCTCAGCCTTTGGGTGTGCAGGGCCCTGCATCAGCACCCAGAGATGCGGCTGCAGCGTGCATCGCGTGCACTGTGCCCTCCCGCTGTCCGTGAGCCTGCTGCCCGCTCGCCCCACTCTCTGGGGATGCTGGTATTTTCCATTAGCTCCCAAATATCTGCGGAGCGCCGGCTGCGCTGCCACCCTTCACAGGGCTGACGGGGCTCATTGCAGCGCTGAAAACGCAGTGCCTGCCCTTTCCCTGCCATCCCTGAGCAAACAGCTCCTGTGAACGCTCGGCAGAGCTACACACAGCCTACACACGGCCCCTTTGTGCAATCCGGGAGTTAATCATACAAATTAATGAAGTAACTTGTGCTCAGAGGTGCCGAACGCTGGCGCAGAAGCCTGGAGCATCCCTGTTGTAACCACAGAGTGTTCCCGCTGGAACGGTCGGGTGGGGATAGGGCTTAGCAGGACTGGGAGTGTGGGAACGGGCCCTGGTCCGAGGTGGGGAAGGACACAGGGGGCTCAGGGCAGGTGGGGGCTGGCGATGGCAGCCCCCTGCAGCACTCAGAGCTCTGCTTGGGGGAGTTTTGCCACCGCGGAGCAGGCAGGCGCTGAACGTGGGGCGCTGCTGTTTGTTTGCCAGCGGGTGGTGGGGAGTCTCATGCTCTTCTGGAAGGACACAGCTCCGTCAAGAGATTCATCAGCCTCAGAGCTCTCCTCTGAACTATTGGGAGGTGCTTTTTCTTGCTGTCTGTCACACAAGCTGTCCCCATCTGGGGGAGCACGTGGCTGCGTGGGGAGCTGAGGTGCTGGCAGAGCTGAACGCTGGCAACTGGAAATTATCAGCTATCAAGGAGCCCCCGGGCACGGTGCCTCTGGAGAGGCTTCACAAGGTTCCCCTGCACCCGTGGGAGTTTTGTCCCTGGTGTTCGAGCCACATTGTGCTTCCGTGCCCTCTTTATTCCGTGGGTGTCAGTTTATACCTGCTCTCTCTCTGGCTGGGATGAAGCAAGCAGATCCGCAGCCGAGACTTGCCTCTGGCCACACTCTACCTCTCATCAGCCACTCGGCGAAGCATGCACAGAAAGATGGGGCTCCTGAGGTGACGTGGGATGAGGGTGGGACAGGGATGCTCCCCTGACCAGCTGGGAAACTCCAGTTGTCCCAACTGGCCTTTCTCTCCCTGGGCTAACCTTGACCTGAGCTGCACCGAGCATCTCCACAGGGTTTGTCGGTGCCTGGATGCTCGCAGGGGGTCTCCAGCCATTACTTGGGCAGCCGTCGGGGGGCTCTGGGGCCATGGTCATGCCTGCAGGGATCCTTTGAAGTGCTCTGTGTTGGCTCTCAGCCCTGTGTGGTCACTGCTGGTCTCTCTGCAGGTGCTGTGGCCAGCACAGTGGTGAAGCAGAAGCTGGCTGAGGTCATCCTGAAGAAGCAGCAGGCAGCTTTGGAGAGGACCAGCAACCCCAACCCCTCAGCCATGCCGTACAGGTAAAACAAGGGCATTCCCTGGCCTGCCCCGAGCAGGGCACGTGCTTAGGACCTGGAAAAAGCATCTGTTTATCTTGAACAAGATCTTGCGGCTACCTTCTGCAGAGATACTGTTTAGCTGATGCCTGTCGGCGTGAGGTGGATTGGTTCTGTGTTAAGTGTTTGCAGGAGGTGGACAAAGCTCCCATGTTTTCTCTGACCTTGTTGGACTTTGATGGCTTGTCCAATTCCAGACCTAGAAAGTACTGTTAAGCTGCTTCTCTTTTGTTTCAAGACAAGGCGGATCCAGCAGCTGGATCCCTTCTGTAGGTGCTTGTGGTGGTGGACAGGACAAGCCTTTCTGGCCACCAGTAGAGCAGCTATCGCATGCTCGGGAAAGGCAATGTCCCACGGGGCACCCTTGTGTTGGAGGGTGTTGCGTTGGTGGCCCATGGCTGGGAAAGGTCTCTAACAAGGTGGCTTCTCCCTGTAGGTCTCTGGAGCCTCTGGATCCTGAGGGCCCTTCCCCTCCTGTGCTCAGCACCTTCCTGCCCCCCGTCCCCAGCACTTCTCTTGACCCCCCGGAGCATTTCCCACTGCGGAAGACAGGTAAGGCCTTGGGGATAACACTATCTCCCTCCCGCTGTGATGCCCTCGCAGCCTGCTCCCAGGGGATGGCTGGAGCTGAAAGTGTGGTGGCCTGGCCCCGCAAAGTCCATCCATCTTCGCCCCCATCAGCAGTGGGGCCAGGACTAACTGCCTTGTCTGCTCCCAGCGTCTGAGCCCAACCTGAAGGTGCGGTGCAAGCCCAGGAAGTGCCTTGACCGACGCAAGAACCCCCTGATGCGGAAGGAGAGCGCTCCCCCCTCGCTGAAGAGACGGCCGCCTGACGCCATCGGTGAGGGCTTCACCTGGACACTGATACTGGGGGGCGGTTGGAGAGACCTTGGGGCCAGGCTGGAGCCCAGGATCCTGTATCACATCTGCTTGGGGGCCGTGACACCAGAGCTCGGCATGTTATTGGTGCCCTCCTCGGGGCACAGCCCATGGAGGGAGCTCTGCCATGATAGTGCAGGGATGGATGAACGAGGGAAGGATGTGTCTGCAGCCATTACCGTGCTGCTTTTGGGGCTCGTGGTGGACCATCAGGGCTGGAAGGGTCCAAGGCCCTGAGCAAACACAGCTGGTCAGGCTTCCTCGCCATGGGGTGGTGCCTCCCACGCTGGCGGGCAGCCTGGAACCGCTGATGGCTCCATCTCCACCGCGCCACATGGCCAAGGGGAGGTTTGGGCCCAGGAGGGCTGAGGGCAGCTCTTAGAGGGTGGGGGGGCTATGAAGGGCTGGGTTAGGGGCTGTGCAGCCCTTCTCTGGGTGCTTGTGCCCATCACCCCCATTTCTCTCTCTTGTGCAGACTCCTCCCCGAGCAGTAGCAGCACCCCCGTGTCCGGCTGCAGCTCTCCCAATGACAGCCTCCCCGCCGAGCACGGAGCCCTCCCCGCCGCCTCCGGCATGGCCCACGAGGTGAGCTCCCATGGCCAGGCAGCCACAGGTCCTGCCTGGGGCTTCTGAGCCAGGGTCGGGGCTTCCTGACCCCAGGGTTGGGTGCCCAGATGTCCCACTCCCGTCCTAAGCTCAGGCAAAGATAGCATCTGCCCTCGGGGACCCCAGTCCTGAGCCCCGCTGCCCTGGAGCTGGCCTTAGCCCTGCTCTCCCTGCGTGGTGGGATCCTCTGCCCAGCCCAGTGCCACTCCTGCCAAGCTGCCCTCCTTTGCAGCGTGCATTTCTTGTCTGCCAGTGTATGTGCTGTCCCCGTGGGTCCCCGATGCCCTGTGCCCTGGTCCCAGGCATACCCACGGGGCAGCTGGGGCTCAGCCACCCTCTTCTGCTGCCTGGCCCGTGCCCGAGCTGCTTGTCCCACTTGTCCCACGCTGAACTCTGCTGCTGCTGGAGCAGGAACTAATGAATTGTGTTTGGTGCAGACACCCCTGGCCCAGCGCCTGATGATGCAGGAGAGCTCACTGGCCCAGTTTGCCCTGCAGAGCGCAGCCTCCCTTCCGGCCATCACGCTGGGATTGCCGGCTACCACTAGCGCCAGGGTAGGTAGACAGGTTGTAGGTAACCCCAGAACCGGGCAGAGGGTCCCCGCTGGGCAGGGGAAGCCCTTTCCTTTGGGCCTGGGCTTCTTGGGGTGATGCCGGGTGTGCGTTGGCTCTGAGTGGGCACGGTGGGGATATGCCGTCCCCTCCCTGTGCTGTGTCCCGGTGGGTGGCTGACCCTGTCCTCCTCCTCCTCCTCCTCTCTGCAGGGAGAGGCCGATCGCCGCCCCCTCTCCAGCCTGGCACACCGGGTGCCCGTGCTGAATGGGCCTGTCCTTGCGGGCACACACTCGCCCATGTTCATACCGGCTGGCTTGGAGCAGCATGAGGCTGGGAGCCCCTTATCCCCTCGGCTCCAGCCCGTCATCATCCTCGAGCCCTCGGTCACCCACACTCCACTGGTGGCGGGTAAGTGTCGAGCTCGGGGACAGCATGGAGGCTGTGTCAGCACTGGCAGGGCTCAGCCTGGAGCTCTGCAGGGGGCAGGCAGGTTTTTTGGGTGCCAGGAAAGCCCAGTGGCCTTGATTTTTCCATTATTCTCCTGTGAGCCGGGGCTGAGGGAACGGAATATGTTGACCCAGCTTCTGGCTGCCAGCAAGTGTGTCCTTGCCATGGTGAAACCGGAGTTCTGGAGGCCCCACAGCCTCAACAGCCCAGAAGGAGCCACAGCTTTGGCTTTTCCCTCCAGCTGCCCCTTGCCCTGCCTGAATTGGGCTGGTGTGGAGCCATTCGCCTTTCCTGCAGCTCCACAGGGTCTTTCCTGCCTCTCCTCAGGCTCTTGTGCCAGCAGATATCACTGCAGACCCTGTGTTGAAAGGGCAGCTCAAACCTCTTGGCTGTGCCTCTAATTGCCTTTTTCCCCCAGCCCCTCTAGATAATCTGCTCTAATTGTAGCAGGAGAACTGGCTCCTTTGTGCTGGTTCCTGGCTCCATCTCTCCCTGCCCTGTGTTACCTGCGGTGAAGGAAGCTTCTCCCATCCAGGATGAAGCTGAGGGTGGCCTGAGATGATTGAGGTCAGCCAGATCCTGTCCCCAGACTCCTGTGGGCTGTGTGATGCCAAAGCTATGGGGACAGAAGGAGGGGAGCCATCAAGGCACAGCCTGTCCATCCTGGTCTACCAGATACTGGGCTCCGGGGCACTGTCATTTTTAGGGCTGCTGGAGACAGTCTGCGTGGGTACAGACCACCTGCAGGGCTCCTTGCCATGGTGTGGACTGACAGCTCTGCGGGGTATCACATCTGCCCAGTGGACAATGCCCCCCTTACCTCTTCTTCCTCTCCCCTCCAGTGCCAGGCCTAGGGACGGTCCCCTTCTCCTTCGCCCCCTCGCTCATCTCTGCAGAGCGCCTGTCGCTCCCAGGCCACCATAAACCGCTGGGCAGGACCCGCTCGGAGCCCCTGCCCCAGAACCCCAAGGCCATCCAGCAGCAACTGGTGTACCAGCAGCATCACACCCAGTTCCTGGAGAGACTCAAGCAGCAGACGCATCTGGGCAAGGTAAGTGGTGGAGGAGAGGGATGCTACAAGGGTGCAGGATGGCATCCCTGCCTGCTGGCCAGTGAGTTCCAGATGTCCAGGGTCCATGCGAGGTGCTGCCCGCACTCGTAGCAGCAAACTGAGGGTACCTGCTTAGCTTCCCTGACTCTCCCGTCCATCCTGCTCCTGCCCCGAGATGCCCTGCCACCCCCTATGACCTTCTTGACCTGGCCTGTCCTCTGCCACCTCTGTGTGCTCATTCCTGACCCCTCCGGCTGCAGCGCATGGCTAAATCCAGTGAGAAGCCCCGTCTGCGGCAGATCCCCTCCTCGGAGGACATGGAGGCCGAGGGGACACTCCCGGAGGCTGGGGCTGAGGGCAGTGACCCAGTGAGGGCACGCGTGGAGCCCACACGGCCGGGGAGCAGCGTGAAGGAGCCTGAGAGGACGCAGAAAATGATGCAGCCTCAAGAGGAGCTTGTCCTACAGCAGGTACCCACGGGCTGGCAGGGGTGGGAGAGCCCTGGGAAGGGATTGGGGCTGCCAACCTGAAGCCCCTGCTGGGCACATGGAGCCCCTGGGGAAAAGGGACAATGGCTTCCTTGGCTGTCCCCAGCTGCGTGGAGCCCTCGGGGTGGTTTGAAGCCTCTATAACAGGCTCAGGAGCGGGCTGTAAGGGGTGGAGTTCTGAGCCTTGTCCCTCTCTCCACTTGTGGCTTAATCTAAGCATTATCCTGAGCAGGCAGCGTGCAGAGATCCCTGCCCTGCCATTTGGAGCAATTCATTTCTCCGTCTCTTGGTGTCTCCCATTGGAGGCTTTGCACAAACCCAGCAAAGCTGGTGGCATCCTGAGCCTGGGAAGATCCAGATCAGACCCCGAGAACCACCTCCGTAAAGGGGTGCTGTGTGGGACACAGGCACCATGCCTGTACCTTCCTCCAGCCCAGGGCGGTTCACTGGGACAGGGATGAGAGCTGTGGCCACCCCTGGTGTCAACAAGGCTGGGCACCGTCCCCAGGTTGCTGGGCATTGTCCCCAGATCGCTGCGCCCGCAGCCGGGCTGCCCAGCGCTGCAGGGCTGAGCCAGCAGAGAGCAGCAGATGCTGCATGACATGTCCCAGCTCCTGCGAAGCGGCTCCGAGCCCCCCAGCAGGGAGGGGGCTGTCACATCCAGACCCCGGGAGGGTGCTCATCACCCTTCCCTGTGCTGGGTGATGCTGCTGTCACCATGCCGGCGCCTGGCACTGGTGCTGTGCTCACCGTCACCTCTCTCCGTCAGGCCTATCTCTGGGATTCCTACCAGCGTGTGCAGCAGCAGCTCCTCAAGCGACAGCCCTTGGCCGACTCCCCCATGGTCCCCACCATCCACGCAGGGCACAGGCCCCTCTCCAGGGCCCAGTCATCTCCTGCCACCGCCACCGTCTCCCTTCCTGCCCAGGATACGGCCTCCAAGACGCTGTCCCTGTCTGTGCAGGAGCAGCCAGCCAAGCCGCACTTCACAACCGGTACGGCCCCGTGTGGGGATGTCACAGTGGGAGCAGCAGCAGGGGATGGGGACTAGAGCTGGAAGGGAGGTGGGGATGCCCAGGGGCAGATTAGCATCAGTCCCGGTCGCTCCCAGACTCATAAATGCTCAGGAGTGCTCTGGCTGGCTGCAAAAAGAGCAGACCAAGCCATGATGGTCACCTTCTCTGTATCTAAGGTGGCTTTTCCAAGCAGGACTTGCCCATCTGGCCCCTTGGCTACCATCCTGGTCCAGCGATGCTGGCAAGGTTCAGCTCTCATATATCCATTGCAGGATTTGCTTCAAGCATGTTGGGACAGAGACTTCCATGGTTTGAGGGAGGGGGTTCAGTCAAACCGTGTTATGGGTGTTTAGGGTCTTGGCCAGACCCTGGAAAGGACCTGAATTAGGGTCAGCACCATCAAGGCCTGGGTGTCCAGCCCCGTCTCGGGCCAGCAGCTCTCCTTGTGCGTTGCAGGGCTGGTTTACGACTCGGTGATGCTCAAACACCAGTGCTCCTGCGGTGACAACAGCAACCACCCTGAGCACGCGGGCAGGATCCAGAGCATCTGGTCCCGTCTGCAGGAGAGGGGGCTGCGCAGCCAGTGCGAGGTGAGCGCGAGCGGTGGGGGGGAGCAGACCCCTGGCCAGGAGGCGGATGCTCAGAGCAGATCCCATGGTGGGATAGGGTATCCTGCTCCCACCTCCATCCCTTTAGCTCCCAGAACTTCTCGGCCTCTTTACCACTGTTATCCAGAGGGCTTGGATTGTCCACTGCTGGCAGACCCGGTTTGAAACATACTGGTCTGACCATCTCCAGCTTGGGATGGCAGCAGAGTCTGCTCTGCTTGGAGCATGGGCGTAGGGAGAGGCCTGATCCCAGCTGACACAGGGTGTTTTCCCAACTCTGGGGACATCAGTGGCAGCTCCAGTCTGTTAGAAACCTTGGCCTGGTCCAGCTGGGCTGACTGGTCTATACAAGGTTCTGTGGCCGTAGGAAGGTGGTGCTGGCATTTCCTGCCTGATCCCTGCCTGCAAGTGAGGGGGGTTGCCCCACTTCAAATCCAGTGCAAGAAGCACCGTGCTCAGCCTTGCAGCTGCCCCCCAGGCTGTGGTGACACGAGGTGTGACAGTGCTCAGATGGCAGGATGTGTCACTTCCACCCTCGGAGGCCAGCACGTGTGGGTGGGAGAGCCGGCCTGTCCCACCTGGGGCGGCTTGGTCACAACCCCTGTCTGCCACAGTGTCTGCGGGGACGCAAGGCCACGCTGGAGGAGCTGCAGTGTGTCCACACCGAGCGCCATGTCTTCCTCTATGGCACCAACCCCCTCAACCGCCTGAAACTGGACAACGGGAAGCTGGCAGGTGGGTCCATCCACATCCTCACCATCCCTCAGACAGCCCTGCCTTCACCTTCTGCCTGTCCCTCACATCCACCCTGGCACCCCGGGTCTCGGAGCACCCTTGGAGAGCATGAAAAACAGCTCCTCTGGGGGCTGGTCCTAATTCTGGCCAAGCAGCCGGGCCAAACCTCCCCCCTTGGTGTCCCCGCGCACGCACCCTGTCGCCCACCATTTCTCAGCTCTGAAGACCTCGCTGTTGCCTCTTTCTGCAGGGATCCTGTCGCAGCGGATGTTTGTCATGCTGCCCTGCGGAGGGGTGGGGGTAAGTGCTCCGTCTCTGCTTTGGGCGGTTTTGGACGGGGTTGTTCCTCTCATCTGGCCCCAGCCAGGGCCTCCTGGTGGGCTTGAGCGGAGAGGCAGCTGCCAAAGCCTTTGGGCTGCCAAGGTGGGGTAGCCTCAGGTGGGAGCACTCCATCTGTGGGCAAGCTGTCGTATCAGAGCTTCCCCTGTCCTCGGGATGGTCCTGAGCATCCCAGTCTTGAGAGGGGATCCTTTGTGCCTTCTTACTCTGAGGGGCCCAGGAACTAAACCCCCTCGTGGCCATGTCTAAGAGCAGGGGGGGTTAGAAGGGAGTGAGCTGGTGGGACGGCTGGGGGAAGCTGCAAAGCTGCAAACTGTGGTCTCCATTGGATGGGGGGGAGCTGTGCCGTGGGGACAGCAGCTCGCCCCTTCCCTCCAGACACTCCTCTGGCCTCTCCTTTCACAGCTTGCCGCCCTGGTTTCTCTTCATTCATTGCGTTCTCCTCTCTTCCTCTCTCCCCCCCGTCTCTGTCCTTCTCTCTTTCTTTCAGGAGGGGTCTCACTCCATGCCTTCCTGCTGCCTCTTCTGGTTCTTCTCCTCTCCTTGCCCCCGCTGCTGGGCACCAGCTCTTCTCAGCCCTGTTTGCATCTACTTTCCCCGCTCTGCCCCCTGCTCCCTGCCCTCCTCTCGCCCATGCCCCGAAGGCGGGGGGGCTCCGTGGGCAGGGGGGAGCCTTTTTGTTGCACACATGGAGTTGATCAGAAGAGACTTGAGTTTTCCGGCTCTGGCTCGGCACTTGACGTGATCCTGATCAAACCAAGATGTTTGGTTAAACAATAAAATAAGATAAAGAAGGTAACGAGCCTTTTCTCAGTCACTCCTTCCAGCCCCCGGGTGCAGGGTGAGACGTGGAGCTCGGCTGGGGGCTGGGGCTGACAGCAGGCCGAGGAGCTGCCATACTGGGACCCGCTGGGAAGCTTGCCCTGTGGTGTTTGAGGTGGTCCGGCTCCACCGTACCCAGCCCTTGGACTTCAGCCCCTGGCCCTGAGCAGGGTGGCTGGCAGACAGCGTGGGTCCCATGGCTGAGATCTGCTCCGTGGGTGCCGTGTCCCCGTCTGACCCATCCCTTTGCTTTCCAGGTCGACAGCGATACCATCTGGAACGAGCTGCATTCCTCCAACGCAGCCCGCTGGGCCGCGGGCAGCGTCACCGAGCTCGCCTTCAAGGTGGCCACCAGGGAGCTGAAGGTAGGGTGGCTTCATTTGGAGGTCCCAGAGCTGAGCATCGCCCCATGGCTGGGAAAGAGGGGGCTGGAGGGACTTGCCAGCTGGCATTGGGTGCTTCTGGCCCTGCACTGCTGCCAGCTCCATCCCCGGCTGTCCCCATGTGGCAGGAACTGCCATCAAGGGGGTGGAGGGGGTGCGTGACGCTGGGGGCAGCAGCTCTGATCACTTGCCTTTCTTTTGTCCCCAGAACGGCTTCGCTGTGGTGCGGCCGCCTGGACACCATGCAGATCCTTCCACTGCCATGTAAGGGTCCCTTCCCAAGCGGTGGGGCTTTGGGCTGGCACCTGGGGAGCCCCAAAACACGCCTCTTTGGCCCAAAATCACTCCAGACAGACTTCCCCCAGGACCCATCTGTATCCCGGCTGGGGAGAAGGGAGGGCGAGCCCACCCTTCAGGGAGCACGTGGGTGAGGAGGGAAGGGTGTTGAGGAAGGGCCCCAGAGCATTAACTGGCTCTGACTCCGTCTTTGCAGGGGATTCTGCTTCTTTAACTCGGTGGCCATTGCCGCCAGGCAGCTGCAGCAGAAAGGGAAACTCGGCAAGATCCTCATTGTGGACTGGGTAAGTCCCCTGAGTCCCTCAGCGTGTCCCTGCTCCTCCCAAGGACATCCCCAGGAGCCTCCTCCCAGCTCTGGTTTGGAGACTTGAGAGCAGCAAAACCTCCTCCTTTGGGGACCAGCTGCATGTCAGGGTGGGGGAGCAGGAGCAGATCCTGGGGATGGGGATGCAGCCCTGGAGCAGGGTGTAGATCCAGTTGCTTTTAGCCCCATTAGGCTTTTGGGCCACCTTCAAGGCTGAAAAAAAGAGTGTTTTCCTTCTCTCTCCCTCTAGGATGTTCACCACGGCAACGGGACTCAGCAGATCTTCTACAGAGACCCCGATGTTCTCTACATCTCTTTGCATCGTCACGATGATGGCAACTTCTTCCCCGGCAGCGGGGCCGCCGACGAGGTAAGAAGCACCGAGGGGCTGTGAGGTCCCTGCAGCTCTGGTGACAAAGGTGACAGCTGGGAGAGTACTGGAGTGCTGGGTCCAGTTCTGGGCTCCCCAGTTCAAGGAGGACTGGGAACTGCTGGAGAGGGTTCAGCAAAGGGCTACGAAGATGATGAGGGGACTAGAACATCTCCCTGCTGAGGAAAGGCTGAGAGACTTGGGTCTTTTTAGTCTGGAGAAGAGAAAGCTGAGGGGGGGTCTCATCCATGCTTATAAATACTTAAAGGGTGGGTGTCAGGAGGATGGGGCCAGTCCTTTTCCAGCAGTGCCCAGTGACAGGACAAGGGGCAACGGGCACAAACTGGGACATGGGAAGTTCTGTCCAAACACGAGGAGGAACTTCTCTCCCGTGAGGGTGGCAGAGCCCTGGAAGAGGCTGCCCAGAGGGTGTGGGGTCTCCTGCTCTGGAGAGATTCCAGACCCCCCCTGGACACGACCCTGTGGGACCTGCTCTGTCAGGGGGTAGGAGGAGATGATCTCCGGAGGTCCCTTCCCATCCTAGCCAGTCTGTGACCCTGTGAGAGTGGGGCACGGCTGGGTTTGAGCGAGGGCAGTTCTGTGTCGGTGCCTTGCGGGTTCCTTTCCCATCGACGCCTGGTTCACCCAGGTGGCTGCAGAGCCGAGGCTTTGTCCCAGTCGGTGGCACGGGGACGGTGACCGATGGCTGCAAGGCTCTGGGAAATGTCAGGAAAATGCTGCATCTTCTTCAGGCTTTGCAAACCCAGCCAGCTTCTGTGGCACAGGGCAGGGGTCTGGGACCCCCAGCCCTGCCTCCCCGGAGCCTGGCAGCGATGGAGCCTGCTCAGGGCACTGCCCCAGCATCGCTGCAGGCCACATCCAGGCCTTCACCGCTGTCCTTGCTCTGTCACAGGTTGGTGCTGGCCCCGGTGAAGGATTTAATGTCAACGTAGCCTGGACTGGAGGGCTCGACCCCCCCATGGGTGACCCTGAGTATCTGGCTGCTTTCAGGTATCGTGCCTTGTGTTTCTGCTCCTCTCCTCTGTCCCTCAGAGTCAGGCTGAGCCAGTGCTTTACACCTTTTATTTGTTTTCTACCTGTGCAGGACGGTGGTGATGCCAATTGCCCACGAATTCGCCCCTGATGTGGTGCTGGTGTCGGCCGGCTTCGATGCAGCCGATGGCCACCCGCCACCCCTGGGTGGCTACAAAGTCTCTGCTAAATGTAAGGAGGTGGAAGCGGCACCGCTGGCTCGGGCCGGGGGGCTTGTTCCTGCTGCCCACCCAGGCTGGGATCATGGCGGAGGGGTGGCAGCTCTTCAGGGAGCCGGGGAAGATCTCTGGGGTTGTACCAGGCTGGCATCGAGGGCCAGGGCCCCGGTGCTCCGGGCAGGGAGGCTGACAACCCCCCCTCGGGCTTCTCCTCCAGGCTTTGGCTACATGACCAAGCAGCTGATGAGCCTGGCTGGCGGAGCCATCGTCCTCGCGCTGGAAGGTGGCCATGACCTTACGGCCATCTGCGACGCGTCGGAGGCCTGCGTGTCAGCCTTGCTGGGCAACGAGGTGAGGGCTGGGGGGCAGTGGCTCGTGTGGGTCGTGGCTGGGGGACAGTACGGATGCTGTGAACTGAGCCCCAGGCGCAGCTCCCTCCTGGTGACCCCCTGTGTCTTCCTTTGGCAGCTGGACCCTCTCCCAGAAGAAAGCATGAGGCAGAAACCAAACCCCAATGCTGTGCGCTCCTTGGAAACAGTCGTCCAGGTCCAGAGTGAGTGTCCCAGGGGCTCAGTTAACAAGGAGGGGCCAAATGTTGGCATTTCCTCCCCTCTCCACTAAACCCCGTGGCCTCCATGGCATAAAAAACCCCCATTATCATCCACCTCATGGGAGGGTAATGCCCCACTCACTGCACGGGAAGCCCAGAGACCTGGGACACCCCTTTTCCTGGCACCTCCTGATTTTTGCCTCTCCTGCAGGTAAATACTGGGTGGCCGTGCAGCGCTTTGCCTCCAAACTGGGCTGCTCCTTCTTGGAGGCCCAGCACCACGAGGCAGAAGAGGTGGAGACGGTCACAGCCTTGGCCTCCCTCTCGGTGGCCGTGATGGTGGAGAAGAGGTGATGCTCTTAACTGATCCCAGGAGACATGGGTGCCCCTCACTCCCTGGGGCTGTCGTGGGGGTGGCTGTCATGGGGGTGGCAACAGAGAAGGGCCGGATCCCAGCGCCAGATGAGCTCTGGGAGGTCGGGACAGCGCTGGCTTTAAGCAGGTCTTGGGCTGTGGGAGGTGGAAATTACAACCGTCCTCCCCGCCAAGAGCTCTGATACTCAGCCCTCACGTCCTGGCAGGTTTGGCCTCAGCGTTGGGCATTGGTGGGTGGGGGGTTTGAGGTCCTGCATCACGGTCAGCACCTGGGTTGGCTTCTGGGAGATTTGGGGCTGGGCTCTTCCCAAACGATGAAAATGAGACCAAATCCTCTTCCCTTCCTGGGAGGCTGGAGGTGTGGGGGTTCACCACCTCCTTTCAGCAGAGTCCTCCCCACCCCCCACCTCTTCTCATCTTCACCAGGACTCAGCCAGAGCCTACGCAGGTCTCGTGGAGCGGGAAGCACTGGGAGGCTTGGGTTGTAGATGCTGGACTTGCCAGAAGGCCCCTCAATACCAAGAGGGATGCGCTGTGTCACCCAGATCTCCTTGTCTCATGTGTCATATTTCTCCATTGCAGGCCACAAGACGAGCCGATGGAGGAGGAGGAGCCCATGAACCAGTGATGAGCAGTGACGTTCTCTGCTCCCCTGCTTCCAGGATGTGGCTGGACTCTCCTGAGCCCAGCGCTCGCTCTTCACTCCTGGCTTCCTGTTTGCCACGTCATCCTCAGTCCCCGAGTCATGGTCCTGACAGGGCACGGACCTTTGGCTGCCACCTCTGCAGGTCTTCCGTAAAGGATGCTCCTGCAGCCACCCGGGAGATGTCCTCCTGCTCGGGACCGATGGAAAACCATGAACTCTCTCTGCATGGTGTGGCCTTGCAAACCTGGACCGTGCCTGCCATCAGTCCCCAAACTTCAGGACCTAAAACCCCTCTGGGGACACGTGTGAGAGGCCCCCCCTCTCTGGCTGCGGTGGCAGCCAGATGCAGTCCTGCCCTTCTCCTGGGACCTCCCTCACCCTTGGGAAGGGGGTGGGCATTGGGATGGATGTTGTGGCCGTGCTGCAGGTAGTTGGAGCCACCTTTGGGACCCAGAGCTCCTCCCGGCCCGGGCAGCGATGCCTCCCAGAAGCTGCCCCGTGTCTTCTCGCCAAGGCTTCCTGGCTCCCCTTCCTCTGGCGGGGCACGAGGTGGGACAGTGACGTGGGGTCTGACCTCCTTCTGCAGGAGAGGGGTTTGGCCGCTGTGGGTGATGCCCCCATGACCCAGCGGTGGGGAAGAGCGAGGGCTGGAGCGTTGCAGTGCCCGGGACGGCACCGTGGGACATCCTAAACCACTACCCAGAGCGCGATCCCTCTGGTGCTGGGGCTCTGATTTGCACTATGTACAATTGACGTGTCCTAATGTGAACCTACGGACTCTTCTTTCCATGGGAATTTCGGGAACAAACACCTCTTCGTGTGGACATTGCCAAGGTGCCTTGAGCCCTTTCAAGCCCCCTGCTGACCTGAGGGTCTGTATCGTCTTCCAGTCCCCCCTCTGAGACCACCCAGTGCCCCGATGGGCTCCTCTTCTCCAGCTGAGATCACATTAAGTCCTGTCACCCTCTGCTTGGGCTTGGCTCCCCCGGGGTCCCCAAAGCCCCAGCAATGCCCTGCCTGTCCCTCTACTGTCTCTGGGAGTGACAGAGGCAGGGTCGGGCCCCCCCAAAGGAGGTGTCCATCTGGATTTGCTTGCTTCCCATCTCATACTGCACCAGGGCATCGTGTGGCTCATCACCCGCAGAGCCTTCCCCGTGTCCCGTGGGTTGTCCCACCAGGATGGGTCCCCGCTCGGGTGGCACGGTGCTGGGCTGCAGCTGGGTTTGGGGAAGGGGGATGGACGGGGCGCCGAGACCTGGCTGAGCCCGGGAGGTGGCGGGGCTCCGTCTGCGGGCACAGGGAGAAGATTTTGTAAAAAAAAAAAAAAAAAAAAACAAAGAAGGAGGAAAAAAAAAAATGGGTGAACCCATTATTCTTGGAAGAATAAACCATTTCTGTGTCTCAGGCGGCCCAGAGCTGGGTCCTGCAGCACCGGCTGATGGCAGGGACTGGGGAGGGTGCGAGGGTCCTTCACAGCTGAGTGACACGCAGAGAAGCCGTCATGGCCACAGCGTGGCACTGCCCGTACCCCCACCCTGATGGCTGCCGGAGCGCGGGTACCCCCAACCCTGCGAGGTGGCCTGCGATGGGCACCCTCCCCGGCAGCCTCTTGGTGGGCAGGAGGGAGGGTGTCACATTGCTTGGGTAGGAAGGGGTTAAAAAGCACCCCAAAAACCTCTCCCTGTCTTCTCCAGAGCCTGTCGCCTGTAGCTGCTGTCCCACCGTCCTGTGGGTCTCCCCCCGGCTGGGTTGTAGAGCAGTGGGAAGGCACTTCTCCACCTGTGGGGCACTTGAGTGTTTCTGGTGTCCCCGAGCTGAGGCTGGTGCCACCACCACTTCCCCCAGTGCCCACCAGTGCAGCCCCTTCCCCCTGCTCCATCCCTAAGCTGGGCAGTCACAGCTCCCCCATCCCGTGGCTCCTCCGGTGCCACCTCTCCCTCCTTCAGCCCATGTCCCTCCCCTGCCCAGTCCCAACCTCGTCCCTTCTCTCCCAGTGGGTCCCAGCTGGGCTCATGCCACACAGGAGCAGTTCCTGATGGGATGTGGCCCACGGCCGCTCCTCGCCTCCAAGGAACCCCAAAGCTCAACATCGGGGGAGAGTTTGTTCCCCAGTTTTCTGCAGGAGAATGCTGTGGGTGCAAGGGTTGAGCTCCGCTGTGGAGGCTGTGCAGAGGGACATGCCCCAAGCAAACGGCCTCTTTCCCCACTTCATTTCTTCAGCATTTAACGTTTTTCAGGTTTTCTCTGGGTCTATCAGGGCAAGACACCAAAGGGAAAAAAAGCTGTTTTTAATTAAGCTCATTAATTCAAGGGCTGGCCCTTCCCAGCCTCCAGCGTGGCAGGTCTGGGAGCGCCTGGTGAGACCTTCCTGAGCGTCACCAAGCTGGGGTGGCCCAGAAATCCTTCATCCATTGCACCCGTTGTGGTGGGTCACCCCAGAGGGAGCCGAAGCCCTGGGGACCCCTCTGTATTTGCTCCCCGGTTGTGTCCCCCCCGGCCCATGTGCCGAACGGCTCCCGGGGGGGCACCGGCCCCAGCTGCCAACCGGGCACTTGTGGTTCCACCCCGAAGACGGGGCCAAGTGACGTGGGGGCGAGGTGGGGGCGTCCCTGTGAGCACGGTTATTTTCTAGCAGAGTTATGTGCTCACTTGGAAGGGTCCCCCTTCCCTCCCCATGGTCCCCCCTAAACACCCCTTTCTGCTGAGCGCAGAGGCTAGAGGAGGTGGTGAAGGTCCTGCCATGGTGATGCTGAAGCCCAGGCCTGGGTGGGTGCTCCCGTGGCTTCCTGGAGGAGGGATGGAGGGAAGGACCTCCCCGAGCTCCCCTCTGCCTGGTTTTAGAGCTGACCATCAGAGGAGTTCCACCGTGAAGGCGATGGTGGACACCTCCTCCAGCTCCAGGCAGGAGCAGCCAGCCCTGTCTCCGTGTGTCCTGGACCAGCGAACTCCACCCTGTTGTAACTGGAGAATGGGACCTTCAGCCCACCCCCCCCAGAAGTCACTCGGGGAAGGGTTGTTGTTGTGGCGAGAACAGCCACACGGAACCACGGGATGCTGTGGGGCGCCCAACGTCCTGCTGGGGGGGCCGTCCCTCGGGGGCAGGGGGTTCCCACCAGGACTCATGACGATACAAGGGGCAGAACATCTCCAGGACCATCCCTCCCTGCCCCAAACACCTTTTCTCCCCACAACTTGCTGTGTCTTTGGTAACGGCAACCGCGGCCGCGACTCTGAGCATTGAAAAAAAACCCAGGACCTCGGTTCAAATTATTGGTCTTCCCTTAGGGCTGATGTTTCACTCATTTTAAAATAAGTCAATATAAGGATTTATTTTTTAAAAAAAAAGACTCAACAAAATGTTACTTTAAAAATAATTTTTTAAAAGATACTTTACCCTTTTTTAAAAAATTGGGGTTGGAAGCCTGAGTCTCCACAAAGTGCTTTATTTTTAAAGCACTTTTTTTTTTTTTTTTTAAATAAAAGTTGCATTTCTAATTATGGTTTCATTTTTGGTCTGTAAAATACTTCCTCTGATGCAGGCAGCGAAGCCATCCACAGCCCTCTTTTTAATGGAATTTTTATTTTTTTTAAGCACATTCGGATGTTTTTAAAGGCTGCGGCCGGCGCCTGGGAGCAGGGAATCCACTCACGGCGTACAGAGAAATTGAGGATTATACAGAAAAAAAGGTAGCCTGAGCCTTGCTGTCGCTTCTCCTTGGATTCTCTGGTGTCGAATAAAGTGTGATCACTAATTGAAACTTCTCTTGAGTCATTTGTAGCACGTCTCTCCCACGCGGATTATTTCGGCTTGCACGCCTGTCGCAGCCTCGCTCACAGGGACTTTTCCCCCCTGTTTTTCTGCTCTAACGAGGAAAAAATTTCTGATTCTCGTTTGCCCAATTTAAATAAAAGCGGCCGAGCACCGGCGCTGAGGGAGGGTGTGGGGGCGGGCGGCCGCGCCGCCTCCTGCTTACGACAGCGCCATTTCCTTAGGAACAGCAAGGATTGAGCCCTGGAAAATTCCCCCTGGACTTTATTGGGATCGTCTGGAAACCCCAACACCATCCGTCATCCCCCCAAAAGAGCCTGAATTTCCCCCCGGAGCAGCACCGCTCTCAAGATGTCCCCAAACGCTCCCACTCTGGGAGGGAAGGGCTGTGTGTAACGTCGCCAGACGCCTTTTCCAATAATTTCAAAGAAACTGGGTTGTTCCGACAGAGCGGCTGATTTTCAGACACGTCTATGGGACACGAGGGAGCCGGGGGTGTTGTGAGCCTCGGGGTTGGTCGAGGGGTCCAGCAGCCCCCCAAAATCCTCCCTGCAGGCCAGGCAGCAGCTCGCGCCGTGGCATCGTCGCGGTGCAGAGCTCCAGAGCAGGGTAAAACCCGAGCCGTGCTGGGCTCCGCGCTCCCTCCTTGGCCAAAGCCTTGGACGCTGAGTTCTCACATCCCCAGGACCAGCCCAGCGAGGGTCCCAGCATCCTGAGAGGAATCGTCCTGGAAAGCGGGGGACACCGAGCCCGCTGTGCCGGGGACATCGCCTCCCCCACAGCTCGGGAAGCGGCCAGTACCGGAGGAGAGAACTCGACTGGTCCTTACCTGCGAGTCAACAATAAATTACACCCTAAAGAGCTTCATGCACAGCATTGTTCCAAGCCAAACCAGCCGGGTCCTGGCTCAGGGTCCCTCTGCCGAGGGGTCAGAGCAGCCCCGGGTGGGGGGCTAGGGGGTCCGAGGGGTCCCTCTCTCCTGCTCCCGCGGAGGCTGCTGGAGTTTTTCAGGTGCCGGGGGAGAGCGGGGTGGCCGGGTCTGGGTGCCGGGTGCTGGCGAGCTGCGGCTGTTTCCATCGAGGCGGAGGCGGGAGACCTGGGGGGAGACAGGCAGGGTCAGCCCTGGCTGCCAAGACGCCGAGGTTTTGGCGCGGCCAGACCCAGCTTCCCAAAACCATGCAAAATCCGGCGCTGGGCTGGGAAGAGCCACGTTCGGTCGCTGGCTCCTGAGCCTTCGTGCTTCGCATTCGCAGACTTCCCCGCAGCCACAGTTTGCATGGGATGCACTGGGAATCGTCCCCACACCTGAACCCGGGACCCTGAGTGTTCCAAAAAATCACAGCTTTTACCCCAAATATGTTGCTCTGGGAGGACGGAGAAGGAAAGCAGCCAAACCGCTCGTCTCTCCTTCCCTCCGTGGGGGAGACCAGTGTTATCCTGTGATGAACCATTCGCTCTCCAGCCTGGAGGATGACGGGCTGTCCCCAGGGCTGGTGACGCCGAAGGGAACCCTGTGGAGCTGCCGGGCGCCAGTCGGGAGCCGGGGATCGGGGGGCCGTGAACCCAGGGCAGGAGCAGGACCAGCCAAGCTGGTGGCCTGAGCTGGACCTTGGGCAGGGGCAAACGGCTCCTGCAAGGGCTGGAGGAGATGAGAAATGGCTCCGGGGGCTCCTGAGGGACCTGGCACGGGGAGAGTCCCCCCGTGGGGCAATGGCTCCGTTCTGCTGGCCCTGGCGCTCCCTGGCTTCCTCCTCATCACCCCCAGGTCTCTGGTTTTATTTCATCCCTCCCCTCCTCCCCGGCTTTGCCTCCTGCTTTTTCTCTGTGCAAGAGCTGAGACCCTTAACTCTCTGGAGAGAAGCCTGGAGAGGAATAAATCAAACCCTCCAGTAATTCAACCCTGGGCACGGCTGAGGTAATGCAGCCGGGGGCAGCCCCTGCCCACCCTTTGCGCAGGCAGGGGCTCGCAGACAGGACAGAGCCTGCCCGAGCCGGGTGGCAGAGAGAGAAAAAATCCCCAAATCCCGATGTGTCCCATTGCCGAGCCTTTGGGACCCCGGTCTGAAAGCTCAGTGGCGGGCGCTGTGCACATCCACGGGGCTCGGGGGCAACCGTGCCCAGCACAACGGACAACCAGAAAGGCTGGCATCCAACCGGTACGGCACGGGGATGTCCTGGGATGTGGGAAGAACGGGTATGAGCATCTCAGCCCAGCTCCCCCTGCCTCACGGCATGGCCACGTCTCAAGCCAGGAAGGTCTAACACCAAATAACGCACTCACGGCGTGATTTGAAGGTCAGAGAAGAGACTCCAGAGGAGCCCAGCCCCTCTCCGAGCCTGGAATTGGGGATGGACATTCACGGGTCTGGCGTGGACCAGACATGGAGCAGGGACACGCATCCATCCCCCTGTGAGCCCGTCCCCAATGCCCTCCCCTCCCTCTGCCGCATTAACACCCTCGTCTCTGCTCAGGTACAGCCCTATAAAAGCAAATTAAATGCAAAGCCCATCTCGTTAACGCATCTCCTCCGTTCCCCCTCAGATCCCAGGTGCATTCCCGTGACATTTGACGATGAAATACGGGCTTGTTTCAAAGGCATTCCTCTGGGCTAAGCGAACGCAGCTGAGATCTAGCGAGCCTGTCTCCTCGCGGGGATCGTAAACGGGCCGACATTTCAATGCTCACGAGGGCTGGCTCCGTAATTTTATCTGTTTTAATTTTAACTAATCCTGAGTAGCGCTGAGACCCTGCCTTCCTGCGATGGAGAGGGCCCTGGTCCCTCCAGACAGGTTCAGTGTTGAGTTCTTCCGTCTTGAATAGAAAGGTGGAAGTTTTTGCTGGAAAAAGGGTTTTCTGATGGTGAAATTAAGTGCAGCCCCCATCGCCCTTTGCTACGTCCTTGTGCTGGGTCCTGTGCCAAGGGACCTGGAGAGAGGTGGTTGGGCAGCCTGTGGCTCTCCCCGCTCCGGGCTGGGCTCCGGGAGCTGCGGCAGAGCAGACGTGGGACACCAAGGTGATGCCACCCCTTGCTCCTGCACAGCAGCCGGGGTGTCCCCTGTGTCCCCTGACAGCCCTGGCACAGTGTGGGCTGGTGGTGATCGCACTGAGCATCCCCAGCCCCAGCTGGTCCTGCACCCTTACCCGGAGCCCCTGCATGAGATCAGCTCTGAGATTTTGGGGGCTCTCCCACATCCCCCATCCACGGCAGCTCCTCCTGCCCCGGGGAACCAACACTGGAGCCTTCAAGGCATCAAACATCTCCTCTTCTACCTGTCCATCCTGCAGACGCCGTGGCTACCCCGGCTCTGCGCTCCTGGGGGAAGACAGCGGCCTTTGGAGGAACCTTCTGGCCTCTAAACCTGCTCCATGTCAGAGCAGGGAGCAAATCCCAGAAGCATCCTGTGTGGACGGGAGCACGGCTGGGACTTAACCTGGAGCCAAGAAAAATCACCCAGGCAGAGATTTCCCAGGGTTTGGGCAATTCCTCGTCTCTTCTGGGAGCTCAAACCAAAAGTGAAAGCAAGATGTTTCCTCATCCGCTGGACTTGGCTACGGAGGAGCCCAGTCCTGGGCTTGCTCTAACCCAGCCTGGGGGCCCGGGGCCGCCAGTTTAACCCGCAGGGAGACAATGGACCCACTTCTTGCCATTTTTAAAGGACTGAGTCAGGGTAGCAAGGCAGGCGGGACTGTAATTTCTTGCCAGGTTGCAGAGGGGTCTCGGCTTTTTGAAGCAGATGCTGCTTTAAATGCATTTTCTGAGCAGATCTGAAAGAGGAAGGGAGCTCTCCCCGAGCTCCTTTAATGCCCTGGTGCTTTAATACTGTGCAATGAGACGTATTTATAAATAAAAGAAAATGAAACATCCACCCGACAAAGCAGACTCCAAGCAAGAGCAACAGTCCCCAAAGGGAAGATTTATCCAAGGTCTTTCAGGAGAGACAATTAAGTGAGGGCAACACGAGAAAGACAATAAATCCAGGGAGACAAATGAAGGGCAAGGAATATCACCCCTTACAACTCCGCCAGTCTTTCCCCCCCAGCAGTTTCAGTTTCCAGCCTCATTTTCTCCTCCAGCAGGAAAAAGAAACCATTTTAATGTGCTCAAGACTGTGCTGAAAAACCGTGAGCTTGGGGGACTTCAAACATTATTTTTCTTGCCTGAGGGCTCAATCCCTCTTTCCCCGGATGATGTCTCCTGGTTAACAAGGGCATATCCACATCCAGCTTTTCCAGTGCCCTTTGATATTTAATAGGCTGGGTTCTAGCGGGGACCAGTTTGCCGGCGCTCGCAGCAGCCTTTAGCTGCTTTACATTATAAAATTACAGTCCCATTGCAAGCGCTGGGTTAATTCACTTACGGGAGGGAGCTGCAGCCTTTCCAACCCCGGCATCGCTTCCCCGCTGGCTCTTCCCTCTTCTGGCTCTTTGCTTAGCAAATCCTCCTCCCGTCGCTCCCAACTGGGAGCTGCTAATTGGTACCCGAATACCGCTGCAGGTTGGCACAAAGCAGGTTATTATCTATTCAGCTGAAGGATGCTTTGCCTCGAGGCAAGAACGGGAGCCGCTTGGGATGAACATTAACCAGTGATGAGAAGCACGCTGAGGGTACCGCGCTCTCAGGGCACGAGGGATTTTCACACGGAGGCTTTTTCATTTAGCAGAGAGGTCTTTAAGATCGCTAAAGGTCTTTAATTCCTCTGTTTATCATGGGAACACAATTCCTGCCAAGCACTCAGCTTAAATAAACAGGTCTGGAAGTCAATGGCCGGGCGCAGGGCTGCACGTCAGCCCGCACACGCAACCGGCAGCAGACACACGCGTGTGTGCCCACAGCCCTAAGGTGGGGGGTGACAGGCAGGGGACTCCAAAACCCCCCACAAGGTGAAAATCCCTTCACCTGGGCTTTAACGATGTGCACAGCTCGTTAGCACAGACCTGGAGCTTTTCAAAACCATCCAGCAAAGGAACCCACGCTCCCACCCGGCTGATTCCACCTCTCTTTGAAACCCAGGAGTGGGGCAGAGCCGAGCATGGAGCATCCTGTGACCCCCAAAACAGGAAAACCCCAGAAACTGCCAAACTCACTGGGCTGCAAAAATGTGGTGCCCGGAAAAGGGTGAGGGAGGCTTTTGGGGGGGGGGGGGGTATGGGCTCAGCATCCCAACTGTCCCTGGCAGCTTTTTGGCTTCTCAAAGTGAGAACAAGTAGCCACAGGCTTTGGTGCTGGCTGTCCCCAAGGGGAAGGTGCCCCGGGGGGACCCGGCCCCGGCAAAGGGGCAACAACTCTGCTTCCCGCAAGGATGGTCTTTCTCATCAGTTTTTAAACAACCAGGTCTGCCCAGATTAATTTAAATCTATACAGGGATTTAGAAAACTGGCAGTTTTTCTGCTGGTTAGAAGAGATCTTAGCAAGGTTTGCAGGGAAACAAGAGTTTAAATGTGGCACATCCTTAAATGAAAACCCCCCTGGGAGCCGGTCAACATCTTTAGCCGGCGGCTGCACCTCTATCTGCAGATCTGGCCTGAAATTCAGGGCTGTTAATTGGCAAACCCCCCAAAAAGGAGGGTCAGCGGTGCTCAGGGGGGACATCGGCCACAGCAGAGGGTCCCTCATCACCCGGGCATCATTTGGGCAGCTTTGCAGGAATTTGTTGTGATTTATTTTGTCTCAGAAAGGTAGTTTTCCCCCCTTTCCTGCTCCCTCTGGCCTGTAAAAATGTGAGACCAGGGTGGAGAGCAGATTTGGGTTTGGTTTTTTTTTGCACTATGGCTTCCCCCAAACACACCCTAAAGGCGAAGCTGCTGGGACCCCATCGCCCTTGGGGCTGGGTCTCATGTCGGGCTGCAGCATCGCGCCAGCTCCCTGCTCCCGCTGGGGCTCAGTGTGGCCTTAAATTCGGGTCTTGCACCCGCTCAGCGCTTCCCATCGCAGGCTCTGCACCGGCTGCTGGTATAAATACCCCACGGGGAGCCCACGGCCGGGCACGGGCACCCGCGGCCCCACACTGCCCGGCCAGGAGGAGACATGGCACGCAGGGATGCTGCACGAGGCTCACCCCAACTGCTGGCAGAAAATAAGAATAAAAGGGGTTTCCACCTTGAAATAAGAATAAAAGCGTTTTCCACATTGTAGCCCTTAGTAGTGGGTGCAAGAAAAATCAGAGTCCTTTTGGCGTTGGCTTCCCCAGAGGACCCGGTGATCCCTAAACCCCAGCACCGGGGCCAAGACAAGGCAGGGGCTACGAGCCTGTGCCCAAGGAAAGCCAGAAGCCCTGGCCCTGATTAGGGGACAATGGGGACTCTCGGGAGCTGGGCTGGGCTCCCATGAATTGTCCCTAAAGTCCACAGTTTGGGAATGTCCTCCAGATCTTCCCGCTCCTGCTCATGGGCTGAAGGAAATGTTAGCTCGTAGCTGACCCTTCTTCCCCCCTTTCCTCTTACTCCTGGCCCAAGGAGACCTAAAACACTGAAAATAGGATTATTCCCCTCTCAGAAGCTTTGCCGGCGATTGAAGGGATGCTCAGGTGGCGGCTGGATAGTGCCGAGTACAACAGACAAGGGGTGCAAGTGGGAAAACCTCGCTGCCCGGCAGCCTCGCTTGATATTCCGTGCCCTGCAGCGTAGGGTGGCTACAAATCCGAGGGGACAACGGGTCCCATCGTATCTGCAGAGCTTTAGGAGAGGGACGGGAGGAAGCCTGGTGGCTTCAGGGCCACCCAATGGCTTTGGGAAGTGGCTGCGGAGTTTGGCCAGGGCGGCGAGGACAAGGTGGGCATGGTGGGAGCAGCCACCACCATCGGCCGATGGCTACGGGGCCACCGCTCATCTTGCGTGTGCCGTTTTGACACCTCGGTAGCCCAAGCACATTCGGGAGGGTGTCTGCTGATTTACACACCCTCCCGGCCCACCGTGGGAGGATAAATCAGATTTTTAAAGCCCTCATTTTAAACCTTTCACTAGTCTGCCCCGGACCAGACCCCGCTAAATGACACCAGTGGCTTTAGGGCTCCGCTCGGCCCCCTGCAACGTCCCACCGGCCCCGGCGAGGCTGGGAATCGCCACCTCCTCCGACCGCCGGCCTTGGTGGTGTCTGGGGTTCGTTAAAGCAAATCGCTTGCACGTGGAGCCCGAGGAGGGGGCGGCTGCTGTGCGCTCCCCCCGCAGGAGCGGGATGGGGAGATGCACGGAGGATGCAGGAGGAGCAGCGGTGGCGGTACGTACCCCGGCTCAGTGGGATGCGGACATGGACCAAGCCCCTTCCATCCTCCAGACGGAGAAGGCGTAGCTGAGCCTCTCGTGGGCCAGGTAGTTGCAGCTGGTGATCTTGTGGTCCAGCTCATCGCTCTGCAGGACCTGGTACAAGAAGTCTATGTAGCGGGCGGCCAGCTTGAGGGTCTGGATCTTGCTCAGCTTGTCGGAGGGCAGCGTGGGGATGATCTTCCGCAGCTCGGCGAAGGCGTCGTTGAGCGACTGGGTCCGCTGCCGCTCCCGCACGTTGGCGATCACGCGCTGCGTGTGCACGTCCTCGAAGGACTGCGGGACAGGGCTGCGCTTGCTGCGCTTGCCCTGCGGCGAGGGGGCCCCGCACTCCTCGGCCGGCTTGCCCCCCTGGCCCCGCTTGCGGAGGCATTTCTTGTGCAGCCGCTCGCCTTCCTCCTCGCTGGTGACCAGGCTGCCTTCAGGGGAGTCCGGGCACATGCTTTCCTCCTTCATCTTCTCGGCACCTCGCAGGCGAAGGGCTCGGGGGGTCTCACGAGGTGCGGTGGCCGCAGCACATGGGCCAGGTGGCCCGGAGAGGAGCCAGCGCCCGCTCAAGAGGTGCAGCCCGGAGCATCCACCCTTCAGCCTCCCCAAACCTCCCAAGCCCTGCAGAGCCCTCCAAGGAGCTCGGTTGGCTTTTCCTTTGGGCTACAGAGAGGAGGGCGTTCGGATAACTTTTGGGAATGGCTCTTGCTGATAGGACGAGGAGGACCGTGGGCGGACCAGGCACAGACCAATGCAGCCGAGCAAGGTAACGCAAACATCAGTGGAGCTTATGGGTTCCAGATTTCCTCCCTCCCTCCTCCACCGACACCCCCAAGGCCTCCGGCACAGATGCTCCTGCCGCTGCCCGGATGTCAGGGGACATTGCCTATGCTAATGTGAGCACCAGCCATGGAGTTCAGGGCAATCTTTTTTGATTTTTAGTCTTTTTTTTTTTTTTTTAGTCTTTTTTTTTTAATTTTTTAAGCCTGGTTGACCCTACAAAACCCGGCCCGAAATATCCACTTGTCCACTTTGGAATAGGAGACTTTCGTCTAGGAGAGATTCAAGTGGAAATGTGGGGCAATGGATGTTTCAATGAGCAATACACGGTGTTCTCTGAGTCCAAAGGAAGAAGCAACAATGACAGGCATCCATACTGCTCTTGGGAAATGGCATAATTCAAAATGAACTTGAGTTTGCATCCATCCATCCCTCTTCCTCTGTCTACATTTCTGGCAGTCTACAATAGCCCTTATTATACAGGTGGAAGGAAGCCAACACTCATCGACTATCATATTCCTCTCAAATAAATATGGCAGCAGACAGGGAGGGTGTGACAGGTCCAGATCCTGTTCCAGCTGCATCCACAGCCAGTTCAGCTCCTGATTTCCCCAGGAAATCAAGCACTATGAGCTGTATCACTTCCTTACACCGCTCCTCAGCTTGTCTACAAATAAACTCACTTTCTCCTCCCTGCAGAAATGCTGGGAGAGCGGCACCTCTTTTAGCCAGGGTTGGAGGCCATAAAATATTCTGCACAGGTTCCACCTTATATTAGATTTCTTTCAGCCCTGTGTTATCACACCAGTAGAATCAGCACATGAAATTGGAGTCCATTGGTGGTGGCCCACCATCCTCCCACGTCCAGCCACCAGCTCCCAAAGTCCTCCTACAAAAAAAAGTAGAGCTTTTGGGAGCTTTTGGGAGCTCCAGTAACCTTCCCATCTCCTGCCTATGCCCTCTGCCTGTCCAAGAGGTTGCTTTTCCAGCATGTCTTGACCTCATCCAAGCTGTCTCTGCTCATAGAATCATAGAATGGTTTGGGTTGGAAGGGACCTTAAAGATCATCGAGTTCCAACCCCCCTGCCCTGGGCAGGGACACCTCCCACCAGACCAGGTTGTTCATCACGCTCTTCTGGCATTGCTCCCTGCTCTTGGTCATCGGGAACTCTCACCCTGAGTCTCTGGAGGGACACTGAAGTTCTGGCATGATGTTCCTTGGGGACATTGGGATCCATCCCTGGCAGAGCTCCACAGGCCTTCCTACAATCTTGCTTTGTTATTCTGTCTTATGAGAGCACGAATGAGAGCACAAAGGGGTATTATGGGAAAAATGTAGCTTAAAACAGTATCAGTAATTCATCAGAAATAATTAAAATCATATCAATAAAACATAAATTGATGAGCTGACATATGCCTGTCTCCTTATAGATGGTTTTAAATTAGCTCCTTTTCATGACACCTAACAAGTTTCCATATATAACATATTTTACTAACAGAGGTATATGACGTTCTACCGAGTTCTCCTGCACCGATGAGCCGGCTCCGAGCTGCGGGGGGATCCCCACCTACCCCTGACTGGCAGCGATGGGGACGCGGCAGCTCAGGCAGGGCAGGACCAGGAGGATGTGGGAGAAACTTCTTTAAATGCAACGACCTTTTTTTTTTTTGTCTTGCTGCATATAACAAATTAATATTCTCATCTTGTCAGTATTATCTTCATCCTAAATAATCTGGGCTGTTGCACTGCAGTCTTCTCTTGAACCTCTGTTCAAGGACCTCTGACCTGCTCCCTACAGCCTGAAGAGGAGGAGGAAGAGGATGTCCTCTCCGCTCTTTGAGGTGGGGCTGAATAAGAGCAAGCGACTTGGCCAACATTGCTGAAGCAAGAGATACCCATTTCTGGTAGAAAAACCTCAATTCAAGCTCAGCTACAAGGTATTTCTTAAAAAGGTGCTCCATAGACCAGCCATAGACCATAGCCTTCCTGACCAGACACACATCCTGGTGTCCATCAGTGCTCACAGCAAAACCCTTTCCAACCCCTTTGTCTTCCCAGCTACACCCACTGGGATGCTGCGTTTTCACTTGGGATGCAGACGCCCTGCAAGGACTTTTCTCTATTTTAAGAAAATATGTGTTTTCACATCCTTCCATGGGTTTCTCTCGAACTTTCCTTCATGCTGGTTGAGGGCCCAAGTGCAATGTCAATCTCAAAGAGCCACCTCGGCCCCAGTCCCAGGGAGACTTGAGCAATGCTGAAGGATGGGGGTCAGTCTCTTCTCCCAAGGAACAGGTGATGGGACAAGAGGAAATGGCCTCAAGTTTCACCAGGGGAGGTTTAGGAAATATTAGGAAAAAATTCTTCGCTGAAAGGGTTGTCAACCATTGGAACAAGCTGCACAGGGCAGTGGTGGAGTCGCCATCCCTGGAGGTGTTTAGAAGACAAGCAGACGTGGTGCTGAGGGACATGGGTTAGTGGTGGGTTGGGCAGTGTCGGGTTGATGGTTGGACTCAATGATATTAAAGGTCTCTTCCAACCAAAACAATTCTATGATTCTGTGATGTTGGATCTGAGAGGGCTTTGGCTCAGTCCCATCCTCCCTGTGCTTGTGTCAGGGGTGGCAGTAGCCACAGATGGGAGCTGGCAGAGAGCCAACGGGTGAAAAATGTCGAATATTGCTTAAAGAAGTAAAAGACGCTCAGAAACAGGTTGATACTTGGACCTGCTGGGATGAACCTGGTGACCTTGCTCCTTCCTCCTCACCAACGCCCATGGGGCCGGCAGGGCATCGGCTCAACACATTACTCACACGTGAGCATCGTCAAGACAGCGACAAATATCAGATTTTCCTAATGCGGAAAGACAATAGATCACAGGGGCCTGGGAAAGCGAGAGAAAACAAAGGGCGAGGAAAAAATACCCCAGGGAGGGCAGGATTGAGGCAGGATCCAGGATCCTCTGATCCTGCACTTGGAGGAGCTGGCTCAGCTCTGCCGAGGGCTGGGGAGCTGTCAATGAAGACCAGCTGAGGCACGGGCTTGGGCCTGGGGTTTATTTTTTTATTATTTTTTTATTATTATTGTTTTCCTTCTAAAAAAAAAAAAAAAAAAGAGAAAAAAAGTTTAATTTAATTTCGCTGGTGAATGGTTTTGGATGAAGGAAGTGAAGTATTTGGTATTGTTGCTGATATCCTTGAGCAAAAGGAGAAATACAATGAGCTTTGATCTGCAGAAGGATCAGCAGAGCTCCCCGAACTGCTCGCATGGGCTTTTTAACCCAGAATTGGATGCTTTGTGGCAAGGGTATTTTTTTCCCTTAAACATTTCAATTTGTTCTTTCAGAGATTGTTTTTTTTTGAAGAATATTAATATAAACTTTTCATGGAAAGGTCACGAGTCACCAAACTGGTTTCAATAACTTTGCTTTTCCAGTTAGCTGGGGGGTTTATAATGCTCGTTTTGACAGATCAGTGAAAATTTCAGACCTTAAATATGCAGAGAAAAAAAAAAAAAAAAGCCTAGCTTGCCTGATTTTGCCTGATTCAGTGAGAAGCCACCAGATGGAAGATTTGAATTCCCACCATGTCCCAGCCCCTCTGCCCACCTTCCCTCCTGGTTCTCCTCCTCCACCCTCTCCCTACTCACATCCATCTTTCCTGAGTAGCTTTTTTTTGGGTTTAGGCAGGAAATGTCCCCGGCGCTGGGGTGTCCTCAGCAGATCTGAGCCTGGAAGATGCTGAAAAGGCTCTTGCCAGTTAGCCCTTTGGAAAGAAAGGAAAGGTGAAAAACAGAAAGCAGGGACGCTGCCAAAGCACACATGGGCAGGGAGCAGGGGGTCCACTGCCTGGAAACCAGGGCTGAGGCTACCAGTAACTGCAGAGGGGCTGCAGGACCTCAAATGGAAGCTCTTTCGTGGGGTCAAGGTGGGAGCTGAGGTTTCTTTAGAAAGGGACTGAGGCGTCTCCTCAAAACTGCATCCTTTGGTGGGCTGAAAGGCCATCGTGGTCAGTCTGAGCCCATTTCTGTCTCAGCCTCACACCACCTGTGGATGTTCTTCACCAGCCTTCACTCCTGGATCTCTCTCTGACCCCACTCTGCCATCTGCTTCGCTGCAAAACAAGCCAAGACCTCTCAGTCTCTTCCCCATAAGCAGGTCTCTAAAACCCCTGATGATCCCAGCCCAACTCCATGCTGTCCCCATGGGGGACCAGGCTTCCCAGGAGAGCTGAGCAAACCCTTCCTCCCCTCCTTTCAGTACAACTCACCAGCTCAAACATCAGACTGTTGTCCTGTTGGCCTCTCTCCGTCTGCCGTTAAGTTTTCAAGGATGGTCCACCAGAGCAAGAGGTGGTTGCTCTCTGCATGGTCTGAGGGACAGTGTGGCACTGCCATGACTCCGGGTCCAACGCTGTCCCACTCAGGACCCCCATGGGAGAGCAAAGGAACCACTTACTATCACAGAGAGCAAACAAATGTATTACACCAATTTGCTTCTTATTCACTGGTGATACAGGACACATCTTTTGGCTTTCATGAGTTGGATCTAGAGTGTGGGGATCTGTCCTGGCCTTGTTGGACACACTGAGCTGGGTAGACTGTGATGGCAGGAGGTCTCAACGGGTAGATGGGTTCTTTGGGTTAATGCACACTGGAGAAGAGCTCGGTATGGAGCTGATGCTCCACCACCACAGGTGTAAAGAAGCTGGACAGGAGGTTTCTCCATCCTTGGGTTTTGGGAAGGGCTTGAACCCATGATTTTTCTTGTGCTGTGTGGCATAAACCAGGGCTGCATCTGCTACAACAGCATAAAGAGGGAGATGGGGAGAGCTGGGTTCAACCTGACCAACCTCCACAGAGGCAATGACTTGCTCTCGGTGGGCAGTGGGGCTGGGACAGGACCTACATCACGCCCTGTGCAAAAGCCAGTTTGGGCCAGGGAAGCTGAGAAAGTGCCACCCCCAGCTCCACCCTCGCTTTTCTCACTGGTAAAAGGGGGCTGCAAACCTGCTGGCCGCTGCGGAGAGCTGGGATAACGCGGTCCATGTGTGAGCCCGGTGCTGCCGATACCATCGCTTTGATGGCCGAGGACCTGATTCCGGCTGCAAATAATTCCGGGCACAAAATCAGAGGCTGAGCCTTGATGCAAAAAGGTTTCTTGGGGTGGGTTTGGTATTTTTTTTTTTTTTTTGCATGCTCCTTTTCTTTGTTAGAGAGGACAAAAATAATCTCTATTTTATCCTGCGTGAAAAAAAGGAGGATAACGCTAATAAATTGAGAACATTAAAGGGAGCCAGGAATAGCCGCTGCCCCTGGAGGCTGGGGAAGCAGCTTTGGTTTCGCAGGTTTTTCTAGTTATTGCAGTGTTAGAGTGGAAACATGTGTGGTGTGAATAAAAATGCGAGGCATCCGCCGTAGCGTGCTGTTGCTGCAGCAACCACAGGGAATATGGGCGCGGGGGATCGTGCAGGGCTCTGGCTGTAAAAGGGAACCCGAGCGCCGCGGGGCCCTTTGATCTGGGCGCCTGCAGCTCTGATTGATGGCCTTGCAATTCATTTCCTTGTCAAAGTGACATAATGTTCCTGGAACTCGCTGAACTTTTTAAGAACTAAAAGATGTTCCCCACCAGCCCCCTCCCCCCCCCCCCCCGCCCCGTCCATCAATCCCGGACTTGGGAGGCAGAAGGGACGGAGCTGGTGGATGGGGTCTGGCCAGTGGTGTTACTGGTGAGACTGGGAGTGAGACTGGTGGTGCTTTTCTGCCGGGCTTTGCCCCTTCCCTGGGAGTGGAGCAGTGGGATGGGGGGGTGGGATTTGCCACAGCCCCGGGTTCGAGTGACGGAGGGATGCACCGCCCGCAGATGCCAACCACCGCCCCGCGCTGACGACCATCCGCTTCCAGTTAATTCTTCCATGTGAAAGTTTTCTTGGGTTGGTTTGGGTTTTTTTTCCTCCCCTTCTTCCCCATCTGTTTCCATCTGGCCATCAAAGGAGCAAAACGCCATGTTCTGGGTCCCGCTGCCAAGAGCCTCCCCGCTCTCCCTGCTCTCTCCACCAGCCGATGAATTCCCACCGAAGCAGCCTCTGGCCTGGCCTTGGGGCTGCAGGAGCCAGGGCTGGGGGGGACCCGAGCATGGTGGGCAAACACCGGGGCACGGCTGAGCCCTTCTCTGGCCACCAGCGCTACCAGACCCTTGGCCGGGAGAGCCAGCGCTGCCCGAGGCTGCGACCCTGCTCTGCCCTTGGATTTGCCTCGGTCCCAGGCAGTGCTGAAGTGGCTCAACCCTCGTAGGATCCGCTTTCCTGCCAGTAATAAAAGATCGTCACAAGCAGCTGCTCTTCCTACTTACTCCAGTTTTCTCCTCCGGCTGCTTGGCAAACCCCACGCGATGCCTCGCAGACACGAAGACGCCCTGGGAGGACACCCCAGGTGACGGGGCGGTGGGGGACGTGTGTGCCGTGGTCAGTAGGTACCTGAACCAGCCTTCCCCTGGGAGATTGATGGAGAGGCAGAGAAACTCTTCGGGAGGAGAAATTCTTAGGGAGCAAGAGCTCCACATCCCAGGTGCTCCAGCGAACCCATCCTTGCCTGGTGAGCAGCCTGACCCCGAGTCTGCTTCAAACCTTCCTTGGAGCAGCTCCTCTGCTCAGACTCTGCTCCTCTCATGTGCCCCCACACCTTGGAAACTCTGCTTTTGTGGGGTTGGTGGCTGCAAGGGGAGGCTTCACTGCCTTTGCAGGGGGGAGCAGGCCTGGGGCAGGGCAGCATTTGCACATTCAGAGAGGATTAAACCATGGTCTTCACCACTGGCTCTATCACCCAGAGCAGTTTGGTTCCACCAGCTTTGTCACTTGTGAGTAGCTGTGCTTATACCTGTTGTTTTGCACCTCAGGGGCAAGGAAAGACCTGTCGTTCTTGCCTTTAATTCCTTGCCATGGATTTAAATGCCAGGCAGAGGGGCCCCTTGTAAGGTGCCCATCCTTCTGCAGGTCCCCAGATTTGCAGACCCAGATGTGCAGCTCCTGCCCCCAGTACAAAGCAAACCCCCCTCTGCCCCCTGCCTTGCTCCCACCACGCAGTTGTCCCCGCACTACTGCCCACATCTGGCCAAGGACAACCTTCTCCAGGCTCCCTCCAGCTGGAGGCACTGAGATTTGAGCCTCGTGAGCAGATCTGGATGGTGAAAGGGGCACCGTGATGCCACAGATCTGCTTGATGCATTTGAGGAGAAGGAAACAAGATGTGCTCTGGGCACGTTGAAGGAGAGGGCTTGACCGGGAGCTCCACATTTCATCCCAGTGCTTCCCAGTACCCAGTTGGACCTGGGCTAGGACCGGTAACCCAAGGATCAGAGGCCAGTGACTCACTGTCGGATGGAGCAAGGATGCTGGTGGCTGTGGCTGAGTTTGCAGGAAGCGTCTTCCCATCACGCTGTGCATCAGCTGAGCTACTCTTGTGGTGAGTCATGTCCAGCCGGGACATCCCGCAGCCTCCGGTCTGCTCTGCGGGAAGGGAAACCAAGGGGTTGTCTTCTGCTCCTGGGGAGTGTCATGGCTTAATCCTCTCTGAGGCCTGCTCCCCCCTGCAAAGGCAGCAAAGCCTCCCCTTGCAGCCATGAACCCCACAAAAGCAGAGTTCCCAAAGTGTGGGAATTCAGGAGAGGAAATAGTCATTCGTGTTTTTGCAAGCTGCACCCCTGGGCTCCAAATCAGCCCATTTCTGCCTTTTCCTGACCCTTAGGGTGTCTCATCGGTGGGTCACCCTGTGCCCATCCCTCTGGTTCAGGCTCAGATCTTCCAGCATCCAACTTCTGGACACCTCTTGCAGCTCTAACTCCATTTCCACACATACATAGCTGTCTACTCGTCCATCACACCTTTTCCTTCTAGTTACCACGTGCACAGCCATGCACTTTGCCATCCCACTACCAAGCTGTCCCTCCCCTCTCCCCTACGCACGATCCTGAAATCCCAATAAAGCCAAAAAGTCAACTCTTTTCTCCCCTGGTGCACTGAACCTGGTTTCTTGCTTTAAAAGGAATTCGATTCAGGCAACTATGTATTTTTTTTTTTGTGTGCAGTTACTTCTCCCTGCACAGAACTGGAGAGGATCCAGCGAGTCAAAGCCATCGTGACCTCCCTCTGCCCCACGCAGGGAGCCACGCGATCCTCCGACATCAGCTCAAGTATTTGTGGGAAAGCGAAGTTCAAAACTGCTGTTAGCAACAAGACAAACATTTATGGTAGGTTTTGTTTAATCTGTGAGCAAAACAGCCTCTGAAAAAATCCGTGCAAGAAGGTGTTAGAGGGGCAGAGGTTGGATTTGCCCCAGGGAGTCCCTGTCCGAGAGAATCTTCCCCAGATGGGAGGAGACATTTCACTTGATGTTACCTCTAAGCAGCAACCAAACTGTCTTGGTCCCTTGTGCTCCTGCCCACGGCAAATCGACCAGAGATTCGGGTTCAGGAACTGGGAGAGAGTGAAAACAGGGAGGAAAAACTGGGTTTTTCTCCTGGGGGCAACCAGAGAAGCAAAGAAGGAAGACACTGGCAAATGCACACATTTTATAGCAGTTTTCTTTGGGCTGTTATCTAAATGCTGCAAAGGCTACCAGTGGGATGAGGCCACAGAAGTACAGAGCAGACAGACAGACGGATGATACCGATGATGCACACCCCAAAGAACGCCGAGTTATTTTTATGTGAGTGACTTCGTAAGCACTCGAAGTTGACTCAGTTCTCTGCTTCTCCTCCCTTGGAGCTGTGGGCCAAACTGGAGCTGTGCCAGCCCAAGGGATGGAGGAAAAAGGGGTCTCAGAAGAGCCAACGCGCTGGGTCTTCTTCACACGGCTCTGCGTGAGAGCCCACACTCGTGCAAACCACCAGCATCTTGGAGCAAATTAGTAGCTCACATCCACAGCCTGGTGGCTCCCCACGGCTCCCAGCTGGCCCATGCTTAGCACAGCACTGTTATGAGTGACATCTTGCGTGGGATGGGAGAGGACAGGATGGGCTCTCTCCCAACCCCAGCCTCTAGGATCCATTAGCATCACCCTCCATCACCATCACCCCATGCCCTGGTCTGTTATCAACAGTCAGAGGGGCAGAAAGAGGAGGAAGGACTTTGGAGAAGGATTGAGTGAGTGCTGAAGGAGAGGGTGGTAGAGAGCTTGGACCTTTCCCCACCTCACCGATACTGCCCACGAGAACCGAAATCCATCTCTGTAACCAGTATAAACCACCTTTGCTCTCCCACAGCGTAGTTTTGGGCAGAAAGCAGACCCACCAAGCCCAAAGACCCTCCAAAATTCTAGTAAAGCAGGGGGGTAGCATCTCTGCCTCCATCCCGAAGAGCTCTGAAACCACTGAAGTTGTCTGGGAAAGTACTAAGCCACCAGGAGACCCATGGGACATGTCCCACAGTGTTCCAGCCCCTGGACATCCCCAGCCCCTGGATGTCCTCTTCTCATCATGGCCATCTGGGCTGAAGATGGGTTGCAGGAGCCCCTCCAGTTGCCCCATTTGGGCATCTCCCGAAGGGAAGAACACTTTTCTCCCATGCTGCTTTCCACCCTCTCTTCCCTCCCGGTCCCAGAGCTGACACCACTCCCAGCCCCAGCAGCACATGTGGGAGGACCCTGCAAGCCTTCAAAGCCCTGTCTGGGGAGAGACGAAAGGCCAGTTAAACTCCTGGCTGGAGATGAAAGGAAACTCTCCCTCCGCGGCTGGAACGAGTTGCTGGTGCTTTGGAGCTGGGTTTGAGGCCCATTTCCTGAGCGCCATGGCAGGGGCTTTCATTTGCAGAGGGACTTTGTGAACTCGCCACAGGGCTGCCGTGAGAGCAGATGTCCCAGCCATCCATGGCACCTCGACACGTCCCCATCCCCAATGGGAGGACACCAGCCTCCGCAGGAGGGGATGCTCCAGCAGCTGAGGCTCCCATCCTCTGTATCTCCACAGCGGAGAGCTCCTGGAACAGCTCAGCGTGTCCCCACCGTCCCCTGGGGGATGACAAAGCCAGGAGTGAGGACTCTGTGCAGCCGGGGACGGGGGTGAGCAGAAAGGGGAGATTTCGGCTCCTGCACCAAGCGCAGATACAGAGCCCAGGGCTGAGGAGCGGCTGGCTGGGCGGATGCGAGCGACAGATTTTACTCATTTTGTCAAAGGAAATTCTATTCCGATTAAAACCCGTTTGATCTCGATGGAGAAGGGGGGGCGGGGTGGGGGTAGGGTTGGGTTTCTCTCCAATTGTTGGGCTTTATTGGGCTAATGTATCAGCTAAAAGCTTCCAAGTAAGATTTAAAGGAGGGAAAGGCGAGGGCACGAGCTGCAGAATCTGGAGATGACTTCAAGGGGTTTATTAAAAGAAGGGATGTGCGGCACGGAGCAGGACGGGCTCGAGCTGCTCATCCAGGGCCACGTGTGCAGGGGGGCGGCAGAGCTGGGCACCCCAGTACCCCAAACACCCCGGGGCTGTCCCCTGTCCTCCACCATCCGCCTGTACCTCACCCCTGGGGTAGGACAGGGTCCCCTGGCATCGAACCCGAGCGGAGCAGAGCCCGGGTTGTAGAGAGAGCTGATATCAAAGTGGTTTGTGGGTGCGGATAAAGGTGTGTGGGTGCCCGAGGGCAGGGCTAGAGGCAGGGACGGTGTTGGGTAACGTCTGGAGAAATAATGTCAGAGTTGGGGAAACACGGACAGACCTTAACGCAGGGTCCTGGGCAGAAAAGCCTGAGGAGAGGAAAAATCAGGGATGCTCCGGAGCCGACTGGAGCATCAGCAGCAGATCCGCGGGGAAAGGCTCTGGCCACGGAGCAGGGCTGGCCACCGAGTCCCTCCGACCCAGTGTGTCCGGCAAGCAGTTCCTACACCAGCACATCCCCCTTCATCCACTCCCAAACCAATCCTGAGTTCAGAGTCAGCAATTTTGGCTGGGGTAAAAGGTCAAGTCATGGAAAACTGCAGCTGAGAGGACTTGGAGAGGACGACCTGTGTGTCCCTCTGTCCCCAGGACGGATCGGTCACACTTCTGCCACATCTGCAAATGCCCATCCAGATTGTCTGGCCAGCACAGGGGACCAGGGAGTCCCCACCAGCGACCTGCCTGCCCTCTCTAATTCCTCCCGAGCCCTCACCTCCATCTGTGCTGCAGTTTAAGCCCATTACCTCTTTTCCCATCTGGACTGGACAAGAAAAGCAGATCGTCCCTCTCCTCTGCAAATCAGCCCCCAAAGACCGTGCCCAGGTCTTCTCTCAGTGGTTCCTTCTCCAGACCAAGCAGCAAAGACACTTTCAGGCTCGCTGCAGGTCATACCTTGCAGGAAAAGACCTACCTGCTGCTTGACCGTACCCGTTGCTCTCTGCTGGTCTCCTTGCCCGGTGGCCAACTGCCACTGAGGATGTTCCCTGGTGGGCACAGGCACATAGAGCCGAGCAGGGGTGGATGAAAGCTGGACAAGGCAAGGAGAAGATCATCTTGGTGGAAAAGCTCCTGAAGGAGGAGATGCCATACCACTGCCTTGCTGAGAGCTGGGTCGCATGTGGGTCTGGGCCAGGCTGTCTCCTGCCAGGACAGCTGAATGCCCAGGCTGATTTTCCAAAGGGTTGATTCCTCCCCATCGAGGGAGAGTTCTCCATTTCCTTACCTTCTCCTCCATAGAATCACAGAATGGTTTGGGTTGGAAGGGACCTTAAAGATCATCCAGTTCCAACCACCTGCCCTGGGCAGGCACACCTCCCACCAGCCCAGGTTGCTCAAAGCCCCCTCCAACCTGGCCTTGAACCCTTTCTGGTCTTGAACACTTCCATCACCAGAAAGAAAAGGTTTTGTCCAGGCTGTAATGTCACAGGCAACAGAACTAGAGGAAACGGCCTCAAGTTGAGCCAGGGGAGGTTCAGGTTGGATATTAGGAAGAATTTTTACACCAAAAGGGTTATTGCACGTTGGAATGGGCTGCCCAGGGAAGTGGTTGAGGCACCATCCCTGGAGGTGTTCAATAGACGGGTTGACATAGAGCTGGGGGACATGGCTTAGTGATGGGTTTTTTTGTCAGAGTTAGGTTGATGGTTGGACCAGATGATCTTGAAGGTCCCTTCCAACCTAGATGATTCTATGATTCTATGATTCTAGATGTAAAAGGGATCGTGTCCTGGGATGCAGAGCACTGCAGGGTTGGGTGTTTTCAGGGGAAACCAGGAAGATCTTGCTGAACTTTAGGTTTTTCTGAGGGCTGGAGAGAGCATTGGGGAACATGGGCAATGGACCATCTTTCAAGTGAGGCCGTGATAAAGTGTCATCTGAAATGAGTGATCATGAGCTGGATAAATCAAATGGATAAATTGGGTTAAATTGAATGGATAGCTAAAGTCTTAAGTGTTTCGGTAGGAAACCACGGGGGAGGGTTTGAGATGGAGAGAGAGAAAACCCCACTGAAAAGTCCCATTTACAAGTAGAAAGTAAAAGAATCAAAGAAAACATCTCTTCCTTGGATATCTCCGTAGGGACAGTCAGAATTGTCCTAAGTCAGGTTGAATGAGTCCTGGCTAAAGAAGTTCAGCTGGAAAGCCCTTTAGCTGTACACATAATAAGAGACCAAAAAAGAAGATTACATCTGTGCAGAGCAGATAGGATTGAGCTTCAAGATAATTTAGACATTTCCCCAAATGACTCCACAATTCAGTGAGGAGGATGAGGATGGAAGTGCATCAGGAGGAGTTTACGGAGCGAGCACCTTGGAGGTGAAGGCAAATCTCTGTGAGTATTGTGTGCTGGAACACCGAAATCCAAATCTGTAATGAATATCATATCTGAGCGGAAAATAAAACCGACTGAGTAAAGACAGTAAATACGGAGCTTTTATTGTCAGAAGGGCAAGGGAGGGGAGTGAGTGTAACCCCCACACTGTGCAGGGCTCAGAGGAAATCTGGAAGGCAAAAACTATCAAAGATAGGGAGGTAATTGGATAAAAATGGCAGAGAACAAGCTCACCTTGGGCTAACGCGATAATTGTCTTTGATCAAAAATTACTTTCTGAACAAAGGCCATGCAGTAGATCTCCTCTGTCTGGACTTTATTAACGCACTTGATAAATTGCTCTGTAGGTACTTGTAGGTAAACTGGAGAAAACGGGGTTTCAACTGGGGAGGGGACAGGCTAAAGGGGAGACATGGGGCTGTCGTGGAAGAGGGACCGTCACCGGTTTGGGGTCCCTCAGGGACAGGATTTCTTAGTGGTTTCATTTGCCGAAAAGCCAGGAGGGACGTATAAACCATTAGCAAGTGATGCAAAGTCATTGCAACACAAAGGGCTTGGCAGCAGAGGGGAGGATCTGAGGATCCGAGTGCAAGACCCGGATGTATTAAATGATTAAAGTAACAAAAAATGGAACAAGATCAAATGTAAATTCAACATTTGGAAATATAAAACCCCTGACAAAGCCTTCTTGCCACCGCTGGCTCTTGCAAGGGGGACAACCCATTTTTTTCCCAATCTCCTTCCTGGGTGAAGCTTCTTCCCAACCGGAATTTGGCTGATCCCATCCCGCTGAGCAAATCTTCCCCGGGCTGGGAAACCAAAACAAAAACATCCAATTAGGAAAGGAGGAGGAGCATGAATTGGCCTGATGGGCTGCAGGGTGCTCATCCCAGACTCTGTCCATCCCAAACTGCGCATCCCAAACTCTGTCCATCCCAAACCCTGCCCATCCCAAACCAACTCCACTTTCCAGGCACTGGGCAGATAGGGGAGATTTCTTTATTTTTTGAGGGTTGAGTTTTAGCTTTGGAGCCTCTGGCTTCGGGACCTCGCTACCAACCCGCAAGATTTTTAATATAATTATTCCCAGAATAATTTATCCTCCCCAAGGCCCTTAAACCACTGAACTGTGTCAAGGAGCTGTGGGCCCAGAGGCATGTCCTGGCACGGTGCTGGCTTGGGGAGATGTTTCCAGCCACATCAGGCATGAAGTAAACAGGATCTGGTGGAGGATCCCGCAGCCCAAGCGCTTACAGGAGGAGGGGAAGGGCACCCGTCCCATCATTTGCCTCTTTGTTTGCAGCTCTGTTTTACTCTGCAATGACTATTTCAGTTCATTCTCAGCTTTTTAAACCCTTTCTTCATTTCTTTGCTCTTTTGTTTCTGGTTTAGGAGGAAGATAAGCAACGATCCTTCCATGAAAAGCTCTGCCAGCCCAGCTCGGCTCCAAGCCGGCAGCGTGGGCTGTCCCAGGAGAGGACCAGAGGCCCCAGCCAGCTCCAAACTGGAGATTAACCTCCGTGGAGGTGCCAGGACCATCCGATAACCTCCTCGTGAAGCTGTGGTTTGGCTCCTTCTGGCTGCACATCGTTGCTCTCCATAAATATTGTCTCAAAGGCTCTTCCTAGATACTCCACTTCAACCCAGCAATTTTCAGCCTCCTTGTTAAATATTGGAACCATATTGAACCATTTTACTCACTTGGTTGTTCTCCAAACTGAAAGATGTCCTAAAAATAACCATTCCCAGTTCTGTGTGTGATGCTCAAACCCCCCTCTCCCCCCTCCTCTGACTGTGGCTGCCTCCCAGCTCCGTCTGCGCTTCAGTTAGTTTATCCCAACACTAAATCAGCTCAGCTGGGGACTTTTAATCCCACTGCTAATTTTTACCAAGACCCACCTCTGCCTGCTGGCGTGTGAGAAGCACAAGGCAGGACCACAAATTCCCTTGGGAAGAGCATCAGCCTGGCAGGACTCAGCGCTGAAGATGATCATAGAATCATAGAATGGTTCAGGTTGGAAGGGACCTTAAAGATCATCTAGTTCCACCTCTCTGCCGTGGGCAGGGACACCTCCCACCACAACAGGTTGCTCCAAGCCCCCTCCAACCCGCCCTTGAACCCCTCCAGGGATGGGGCAGCCACAGCTTCTCTGGGCAACCTGGGCCAGGCTCTCACCACCCTCACACCAAAGAAGTTCTTCCCCACATCTCAGCTCCATCTCCCCTCTTTCAGTGTCAAACCCTTCCTCCTCGTCCCATCGCTCCCCTCCCTGATCCAGAGTCCCTCCCCAGCTTTCCTGGAGCCCCTTTAGGGACTGGAAGGGGTTCCAAGGTCTCCTCGGAGCCTTCTCTTCTCCAGGCTGAACCCCCCCAACTCTCTCAGCCCCCCCTCCCAGCAGAGGGGCTCCAGCCCTCTCATCATGATGATCATGACCAGGAGGACTTGGCCTGGGCTCAAGTCCTTGAGTCCAGCGTCCATCCAGCTTGAGATATGGCATTTGGAAGCAAGGAGACACCTCTGGGGTTGCTCCAGCAAAGAGGTCTCAGGCAGGGACTCTTCCTTGCTGTGCTCCGCTTGGGCAGGTTGTCCTGTCCTCTCCACCCCATCCAGACCCAGATCCACACTCAGGAATGGGGCTGGATGCAGGGCTACGCAGTGAGACCTTGCAGTTCTCCTGCTGTGAGGAGGATGCAGAACAAAGACTACCAAAAGGTCCCTTCTAGCCTTATTTTATTCTTCTAACCCATACTGGCCACTATTCCTGTCCAAGGCCACCCCACCGTACCACATCCTCTGCTACCCTGACCCATCATATCAGCCCTGTCCTGTGTCCTGTGCCCAGGGTGACCCCGTACCCGCTGCCTCCTGCTCACTGCTGTGCTGGCCTCATCCAGACCTGCCCCCGAAGCCATGGACCTCACATTCGTGTCCAAAACCACCCCATGCCTACATCTTCCTCCAGCCAGCACACGACGGCACACAGCTCCCTCTGCTCCGATCGGGACATTGCGTGCGAGGGCTGCAGTTATTAAAATGGTATTTGGGGGATTTTCTTTTTTTTTTTTTCCTTTTCTTTTTTTTTTTTTTTTCTTTTTACAAGCAACAGCCAGTAAACAAAGCACAAATATGTGCTGAGTCGGCTCCCTCCTCGCAGGGCGGGCCAGCTCCTGCATCCAAACCCTGCTCCAAACCCTGCATCTTGGCGGATCTGCGCGGCAGAGAGGTGCCACCAAGCAGGGGCAAGGTCCCCCTTTCCTGCAAGGCTTGTAAAATGGTCCCCTCTCCCTTGGTCTCCTCTGTGGACAGATTTCCCTTCTCAGCACCCACAAGTGCCAGGCGATGGGTCCTGCAAGCACCCAGGGTGTGACCCAACATGGCACCGTCAAGCCAGATGGGTGGACATCCCCAAGGGAAGAGGGACCTGGCATCTGGGCAGACCTTGGACCCTCCTGCCTACATGGCTGATGCCTTCCAGCACTATGCTCCCAGCTCGGCCACGCTTGGGACCATCCATGGCTACCTCAAGGATGGCTGAAGATCTCTTTGCCCCACCTGCATGGAGGGCCAGGCTCTGCCCCATGGCTTAGAGCTGGTGGACACCCTTAAGCACAGCCCCAGAGCCCGCTGAGGGGACACACATCCAAGATTTATGGACCCAACACGCCGAGGACAGTGTCACCCTGGCCAGCAGGCACCAAGCATCCATCTCCACCCAAACCCACCTTTGAAGGCCCATGTTCAGCAGCTCCAGCGAGGCCCATCTGCAGAGACCTCCACGTCTGGCAGGGCTGTGGCGCTCAAAGCCTTTGAAACGCCGCTTCCGTCCTCCCCACATCTTGAAAGCAGATTGCGAAAATGTAAAAAATCTGTTGTTTTTGTTAATGTTGCTTTGAATATCTCCAAGCACCGCTTAGGCAGGAAGGTGGGATCAGGGCCACCGACGTGGGCAAACAACAGACCCTCCGGGAGGGTGCTGAGACCCTGACAGTGGGTCCCAGCAAGCTGCTGGAGACCCTGCACTGGTGGTGTGACAGTGGGCTGCAGGTAGAGCTGTGCTTCACGGTGGGCTCCTTCCAACACCAAAGGTCTTCTGCAAGCACCAACACGTGCCAAACCCTGCAGATCCTGCCCAAATTTTGAAGACTTCCTTATGCAGCCAAGTGCCAGGTGATGGGAACGCTGCTGCTCCTCCAGTTGGGTGAAAACTGGGCAATTGCATGGAAAAGGTCCTGTTGGATGGTAAAGCCTGGTCCACCCTAAGATCCCACCTGGGGCTGGGATCATCAAGACTTTGGGGAGCCTGCAGGACGAGAAAGGCTCTCATGGCAAGATGATGGACTCCAGTCTGCCCAGGGGGTGGCTCTGGCTCTTCAGAGCCACACGGAACCTCTGCTCTCCCAGGGCCAGAGGGATGAACATGTAACTCAGGCCGAGGTCCTGCCCTGTCCGGTTTAGAGCAGGGGCTGGAAACCTTCCTCCGGGGGAGGAAAAGGCTTTTCCCCTCCTGACCGAGGCAGTCAGGGGCTGCTCAACTCTTCTCTCGGAGAGAGTCTGGATCCATCAAGCTGCAAAACCCACCCTGCAGCCCAGGGTGGGGGGAAAATGTCACTTGGGGGACTCTGATTCCCTACTGCAAACCAAGCAGAGAAGGGACATCCCTCCCCTTCGTACCTGCAGTGCTTTGGCCACCTTGAGAGACAGTTCTGTGGCTGTGAAGCCACCGAGACAGGCAGTGGGATCGGGGAGCATGGCGTGACACCCAGCGGTGCTGTGCTGGCATCCAGGAGCAGCACTGGTGATCCCCAACAGGTAGGATCACAGAACGGTCTGGGTTGGAACGGACCTTAAGGATCATCCGATGCCACCCCCTGCCCTGGGCAGGGACACCTCCTGCCAGACCAGGTTGCTCCAAGCCCCCTCCAACCTGGCCTTGAACCCCTCCAGGGATGGGGCAGCCACAGCTTCTCTGGGCAACCTGGGCCAGGCTCTCACCACCCTCACAGCAAAGAATTTCCTCCTGAGATCTCATCTCAATCTCCCCTATTCCAGTCTGAAGCCATTACCCCTCCTCCTGTCACTACATGCCCTTGTAAAAAGTCCCCCCCCAACTTTCTTATAGACCCCTTCAGGTACAGGAAGCTGCTCCAAGGTCTCCACGGAGCCTTCTCTTCTCCAGGTACCCACATCTCTGGGCAGCCCATGATGGGAGAGCCAGTGAGCGGCACTGCAGGGCCGTGCTGAGCTCCTCGGTGGCCTCCACACAATCGCCAGCCCAGGGAGCACCCATGGACCGTGGTGACACGGTGCTGGATCTGCTGCGGCTCCGAGCTCAGCCCCTGGGCCTGGGGCAGGGGACCGAGCTGGCGGGAGGGATCCCCCCGGGAAGGGCTCACGGGGCGCCCCTGGGTGCGTGTGCCCCAGCGCTGTCACCTCCTCATCGATGGCAGAGACTCGGTGGCTCCTCAGCAGAACAAAACCAGCTGGGATTTGGGCAGGAATGAGCCGGGACCGGTTCCAGGAGCAACCTCCCGGTGCAGGAGGGTCTCCCAGAGCCGGCTGCGAGCCCCTGCCGAGGGAAGGGGAGCCCCAAACCGGCCCGCGGTGGCCACTGGCCAGGGCTCATCATTTGCCAGACCCTTCTGTCGACCCGGGACGGGGCATAGGTGTGAAACGAGGACTTCTCCAGACCTCAGCCTGTGAGGAATCGGGGGCTCGCTCGGGACAGTGGGGACACCGCCGTGGGAGCTGGCGGTCCCCAAAGGGGTCCAGCCTCGTCCCCCCACTGCAACGCCAAGGAGACCCCCAGCGGGACGCACCCCGCCGTGATGTGGGTTTCCTGGGGATGAAGATCTTGCTCCTGGGGGGGCCCCAGCTCCCCCCCAGCCATGGCCGGGCCGCTGCTGCCCTCCACCGGCCACTGCCCACCCTGCACCCATGGGTGCTCCCGGCCAGGCTGGGGGCTTTGCCCCATCGCCCACATCCCTCCCTCCCCTGCTGCCCCCAAAAGCTGCTGGCGCCGGGGTTGGGGGAACCCTCCCGCCCCTTTCCTTCCCCCCCCCGGGAGGAGACCTCTCACCTCTTGCTCCGGAAGCCCCCAGGGAAGCCGGCCCGCGTCCCTTTGGAGAAGGCGGCCGCTCGCGGTGCCGAGGGTGCGGCTGAGCCCGGCAAACTCGTTTCACTGGTGACGGGAGCCGGAGGGGAGCGCACCAGGCAGCACCACGGAGCCTTGGACCCTTCCCTCCCGCGGGAAAAGCATCCAAGGGCGGACGCCATCCCAGCGCTTCCCGAATTTATTCCAAATGTTCTAATTATTGAAGCCCTCGCCCTCCTCCCCCCCCCCCCCTCCCCCCCCCCCCCCCCGGCAGGGGGACAGCAAAGAGATGATCGGGAATCGAGATGCAGGGGCCTCAGTCCAGCACCCCAGCCCTAGCTGACCCGGGGGGGTCGGTGGGGGCACGGGGTCCTGGTCCCAGCACCGGTGACAGGACTGGTGCCACCAGGCAGGATTGGGAGGGGAAGAGCCGCTCGAGGGCGATGCCCGGGCTGCGGCGGGGTGTGGAGAAGGGGAGGGGGGGTCCCCACCAGCATCAACCCACAACGGGGACCCACCGCCACCTCCGTGCCAGGGGCCGGGTGGAAGAGCCGAGCAGTGGAGCCCACCAACCCTCAGCCAACCTTCCACACTGAATTTAAGACGTTCCTTTGCATTTCCCCTCCCCACTCAGGTTCCTGAAACCGCCTGCTCTCTCCCAAAATCGCCTTCTCTTTCCCAAAATCCCAGGGGGAAGAAGAGATGCGGGATTCGTCTTTTCCCCTCGGTCACACAGACGCTGGATGAGCTCCCTCGGAGCTTGGTCACCAGCCGAGACTACCCAGGGCAGCCAGGCAGCTCCGGGACCACAGTGGGCACTCAGCAAGAGCTAATTCCTCCTCCAACCCAGCAGCTCTCAGCCAGTCCCACCACCAGAAGCAGGAGGACAAGGGAGAGCTTCTGCACATCCAGAGCTAGAGAGGATTCGGGAATCTCACCTCTGGTTCAGGGATTTACACCTCCTGCGTGAAGCCAGTGGAGGTTCTTCAGGCTTTGGGAGCGGGTGGTGACAGCGCTGGAGCTGCAGGACAGGTGCCTCCTCACAGAGTCCCAGACCGGTAGGGGTGGGAAGGGACCTCTGGAGTCATCCCCAACTCCCCGCCACAGCAGGGTCACCCAGAGCAGGTTCATCAGGGGGGGTTTGGAATCTCTCCAGAGCAGGAGACCCCACATCCTCTCTGGGCAGCCTCTTCCAGGGCTCTGCCACCCTCACAGCAAAGAAGTTCTTCCTCATGTTCAGATGGAACTTCCCGTGTCCCACTTTGTGCCTGTTGCCCCTTGTCCTGTCACTGGGCACCACTGGGAAGAGTCTGGCCCCATCCTCCTGACACCCACCCTTTAAGTACTTATAAGTGATGAGACCCCCCCCTCAGCCTTCTCTTCTCCAGCTGAACAGCCCCAGGTCCCACAGCCTTTCCCCAGCAGAGAGATGCTCCAGTCCCTCATCATCCTCGCAGCCTCCGCTGGACTCTCTCCAGCAGTTCCCACTCCTTCTTGAACTGGGGGGCCCAGAACTGGTCCCAGTCTCCAGCTTTGGCCTCCCCAGGGCAGAGCAGAGGTGGGGGATGACCTCCCTGAACCCACTGGCCACCCCAGGAGACCATTGGCCTTCTTGGCCACAAGGGCACGTTGCTGGCTCATGGGCAACTTGTCTACCAGGACTCCCAGGTCTCTCTCTGCAGAGCTGCTCTCCAGCAGGTGACCCCCAACCTGTCCTGGTGCAGGGGGTGATTCCCCCCCAGGTGCAGGACCCTACACTTGCCCTGGTTGAACTTCATGAGGTTCCTCTGCACCCAACTCTCCAGCCTGTCCAGATCATAGGATGGATGTCCCCATGCAGGGCCTCCTCCCAGCCCGCTGCTCACCAGGGCAAGGGTGGATTTTTCCACCGAGGGCCATGCAGGAGACGTTCTTGGTGCCACGGGAGGCTGGGCAGCATTTATACACTTGGAGACGGCAAGAACAAGTGCATCATCCCCACCAGTTTGAGCCTGGTTAGATACCACCGAAGCACCCACCCTGCCCCATCTGTGGCATCAAATCTGCTCTGTCCAGGCCAGGCACAGACACACACCTATTACAAGGACTCATTTGCAGAGAAATCATAGAATGGTTCAGGTTGGAAGGGACCTTAAAGATCATCTTGTCCCACCCCCTGCCCTGGGCAGGGACACCTCCCACCACAACAGGTTGCTCCAAGCCCCCTCCAACCTGCCCTTGAACCCCTCCAGGGATGGGGCAGCCACAGCTTCTCTGGGCAACCTGGGTCAGGCTCTCACCACCCTCACAGCAAAGAAGTTCTTCCCCACATCTCAGCTCCATCTCCCCTCTCTCAGTGTCAAACCCTTCCCCCTCATCCCATCGCTCCCCTCCCTGATCCAGAGTCCCCTCCCCAGCTTTCCTGGAGCCCCTTTAGGCACTGGAAGGGGCTCCAGGGTCTCCCCGGAGCCTTCTCTTCTCCAGGCTGAACCCCCCCAACTCTCTCAGCCTGTCCTCCCAGCAGAGGGGCTCCAGCCCTCCCAGCATCTCCGTGGCCTCCTCTGGCCCTGACTCTACTCATCTCTCTCAGCCCATTTTGATGGGCACCAAGCTCTCACAGCTCCCCCTGAAATCACCCCCTGAGCTCACTCAGTGCCCCCTGAAATCCCACCAAAAAAAGGGTCTTCGTTGGCTACAGCATCCTTTCTTCCTCCATCCTTTAGGACACTGATTCAAACTCCTCCTCCGACACAGCCTGGATGAAAGGATTCACCCACGAGATCAGAGAAGCGAGTGCCTGCTCCGTCCCTCCTCAGGCCGTGGCCAAGGCAGGAGAAATCAGAGGCCGACAGGGGAAAATAAAACAAAGAGCTGCCTCATCTCGCTGGGATCCCCACCGGGCTGGCAGCACGTCCCGGCCGAGCTGCTGAGAGGGCAAAGGGACTGCGAGGAGGGTAAAAGAGACCGGGACTGTCTCATTCCAACAGCAAAAATAAAATCTGTAAGTCCCAGAGAGGAGAAAACAGTCAGCACAGCGACTGCGGGCAGTCAGGGAATGGTTTTTCACAGGAAAATGAAATATTTCCTCTCCTGAGACTATTGTGAAGTCGCAGCCGGGTTTGCTGAAAAGGTGACTGAGTTTGGGCTCCTGCAGTTGGTGGTGCCCGAGCTGGGGATGCCCAGGGCTGGGAAACGCGGAGCACTCCCGTCATGGATCATCCAGCGCCCCCCAGCCCATCAGCACCAGGGATGGCCAGGGCTGGGAAACGGGGAGCGCTCTCATCATGGCATCGGCATCGTATCAGCAGCTCTTCCCCTCAGGAAGCTCAAATTAAAGGGGCTGGAACAACAATCCCTTTGTGCTGAAATCCCCTAATGCAAAAAGGGATTTCTGGGAGAAACCCCCCCACGTTAGACATTGCTCCCCATGGGTCCGGGTGTGGGGAGCACTGACAAAGATGCAAGGGACAGAGCACGACCCGCTGGGGCTCCACATCACCCCAAAAAAGCAAAACGCTTTGTACAATCGACCCCTTGCAGGAGTGAAGCTCCCGCAGGTCGTCATCAAGACGAGAATTTAACAACGTGATAAGGAAAATCACTGCCGACACTGGGTTGGTGAGAAAGACGACTGTATTTCTGCTCTTACCGTGTGTCACACACAAGTTATCGTGAGGTTTAGTACAAGGAGACACTGGGATACGCACAAATGAACCCCACTGTGAACGGCATCATCCCACCGCAGGACCAAACCTTACACCAAGCGTGCAAACCAAGCATAAACAATGTAAAAATATATTATATATTTACATACGCCATCTTTTAAAAAGCCGAGATGCGAGTATAAATTCCAGAGCTAAAACATGTCAGGGAGAAAATGGGGGTGAGATTCCGTGAGCTGTTTTTTTGTAGGCAAATTTTACAGTCACAAAAATAAAACTTTAAAAATCTCCGGGATGAGCTGAGAGGACTTTTGGACACCGGAAAGGAGCCCCTCATGTGCAGCTGCGAGGTGCCAGTGGAGCACAGAGTGGAGGGCTCTGGTTTAGGGACAGAGTGGGACGATGTTTTGCTGTGAGGCAGCAGCAACGCTCCACCAGTCTGACCAGTGCTGGGATTTCGGCCTCCCCAGCACACCCCGACCCTGTTACCGGGACTGGGGCTCGTGGTGGCACCGCAGATGTGTGGGGAGTATTTTGGTGGGGAAACACCAGAGTTATGGAAACCACCGATGCAAAAACCACCTGCGAATGCCCCAGTGGGTGCCCCGGCTCCAGGCAGAGGCGAGACGAGCTCCACCATCCCCAGCCTGGCGTCAGCCGCGGGGGAGATTTTAGTAGTTAAAAGCCTGAGGGTTAATCTGATAAATAAGCGCATTTGGAACTGGCAGCCTTTGTCTGGGTTCAGCGACTCCTGCAGGTCCCTGGGCACAAGCTGGCTATGGCCTCGGTTCCCAAACTGACCCAATGGTGTTCCTCGATCCACTGAAGTCACTCCAGGATCCTCCTACCCAAGGAACCGGGGAATGCCATCACCAGGTGGTGTCACACACTCCCAAAATCCCCTCAGTGGCTCAAATTAATCACTGTGTGCCTGAACACTCATCTCCCAAAGTAAAACCCGGATCAGCGAAGGTGCAGATGGAGCCTTTGAGTGTGGGGAGGGACTCAAACAGCGAGGTCACAGCTCATCACCAGGACAAGATAACAGAAGGGACAGTCCCAGGTATGTCCCAGCAGATGGCTCAACAAAACCAGTCTGGGAGATTGGTGTGGTGTGAGGGAAAACCTGGGCCGACAACAGAGCACATAGGACCTTCCCCTCACACCTCCCTTGGTCACGGACCCCTCAGCAGGTCCCGTCCCACACAAATTGCCAAGAAGGCACTTCAGGGGTGGCTCCTGCAGCACCTGGGGATGTGGTGGGACAAGCATCTGGGAGACTCCTTCATCTTCCATCGCTCTGCAAGGGAAAGGGGCTCCTCCTGCCTCTCTTCTCACCCACCCACAGAATTAACCATGGAAGTTGCCATTTCCAGCCCATGGTAGCCAGCACCATCTGCCCAATGGGACTAGACACCGGCCTGGTGCCACAGCAGCAGCCCAAAGCCTTTGGCTGGTCTGAGGTACATGCAGTGAACACGGACAGATGGAAATGTTTGAAGGTTTCAAGCTTCACAGCGCTGCCGCTGGCAGGGAGCAGAGCACTGGGATTACGGAGGCCACTAAACCCACCCGGGTTTTAGGTTGTGGGAGCAGTGCCCTGCACACAGGACACGCAGAGCGAAGGCTTCGCTGCCCGGTCGTTCCCAGCACAGCAGCCCCCAAGCACAGACCCGTCACCTCAACTCCCTGCCCCGCAGCCCCACAACTGACCTACAGCCCCGTCATCCCGGTGACACCCCTCACCCAGGCTACTGGAAGCTGACTCCGCATCCCTTCCTTATTTTTGAGTTCCACGTCTCCTTCCCTCTCTCATCCCACAGTTGCACGGGATCTGAGCAAAGAGAAGGAAACAGCACTGCCTACAAAAAGGTTATTTTTAGGAGAATCATATTCCTGTTTCTCCAGAGGTTGGGGTAAGTAAGCCCTTGCCCAGCACATCTTTCACCCAAACTACATGCTACAAATTTAAGTGTTAAATATGGTATGAAGTTCCTGTTTAAAACAATCCTGGATGGCAGCCAGAACCAGCATTCTCCACCTCCGACAGAGCCCGGAGGTGACCGGTGTTCTCTGCTGCCCCTGGGGCTCGTCAGACCATGGGAGAGCACTGACTTTGTGCCCAGTGTGTGAAAAGAGAACACGGGGAGATGCAGGGCACTGGGGGAGGCACAGAGGGACTCCTGCCGTGAAGAAAGGCTCATCGCTTCCTTCCTCCGAGGAGCGGAGCAATACAAAAGGAGCTGACGTTCACCCAGCAGCGTTCTTTGCTACGCACATCTGGGGCAAGCTGGTGGCGCACTGAGGACAAGACTCGGGGTGCTGCGTCCATGAGGCACAAACCTACAGCTTCTGGGGGGGGCCAGGACTTCCCCCCTCCCCACCCGAGAGCTCCCCTGGGCCTCAGGGCAGCACAAAGAGCGGATTTGGGCCTGCTGTGTGTGAGCACGTGGAGTCTCTCACCTCGCTGCTAGACACAGGGACCCCTGGGGAAGGTACAGACAGACTAGATTGACATCATTAGCCAAACTTTAAATGGTTGAGTAAAAGCAATTAGGAAAAACCCCTAGTGCAGACAGACAAACCAAGCAGCGCTGGGTGGGTTCTTTCTCCACCTCTCGGACATCTCCTGCGTGTTCTATGCCTTTGGGGGGCAACTCAAACATCCAGCACCTTCAGCCAGGAGTGAAGTCCCAGCGTTAGAAGTCACTGAGGATACTGATGTCTGCGAACTCATTGCGGTAGCGGTGAGCGTACAGACTGAGCAGGAAGGCCCATTTCAAGGAGATGAAACTCCAGACGGATGACAGGTAGTAGCTTCTGGGGTCAGTCAGGGCTAGGAGAGGAAAAAGAGACAGATATGGTTAAAAATCCCATTTATCTCTCACGCAGGAAGAACCCAGCTCGGCTCATCAGTTCCTGGGGACTCTTCAGCCCACACTGAGGATCTCGTTCTGCAAGCAAGGCTTGGTCACTGCCTTATTCCCAGCTCTCTTGACTCAGAGTGTAAAATTCCCTCACCTCTGCCTCAGCACACTATTCTGGTCACAGTCTGAAGAAAGTCATTATTATCCTTTGAGATTATCATCTCACATCTCATCCGAGAGCTGTAGGGTCACCCACTCCCCCACCCCAGACTCTCCTCGCTTTGGGCCCAAAGGATGGAGTTTGTGGGAATTCCTGGATGGCAGGAACACGTGGCTCGAGAAAAACACCTCAACCCACAGCTCTTAATTTCTCCCCCCCTGCCTTACTGCTCCCTTCTCCCTCACCATGGAGGGAGAGGGAATCTGCACATCTGGGGGGAAAAGAGGAAATAAAATATATCCTCCTTCTAAAAATGCTTTTACCAATGGTTGTGACCAATATTTAATATATAATACTGGTGCCCTTCAAGCTGTGCTGCAGGTCTTCAGCCCAGCGCTGTGATAACCACGCACTGGTGAACGACACAAATGGCCTCCTTTTAGAGCATCTTTGCAAAGAAACACTTTTTCTTTTTATCTATTATAAAACTGCCTCTACTTAGGGATTACTTTGAAGTCTAGTGGGTACAGTTCTGTTTTTGAGTGCATGTCAGCGGTCTGCATGTCTCTCTTCCACATTTAGGGTTTTTTTTTTTGTCCCAGAGATGTCAACAATTTTGAAATACATTTACGTAACTGAAGGCATAAACCAATCCCACCCCTGAGTACAAGCTGCGTGGTCATTATTAGAAAATAAAGACAGAAAATTTTTTTAAAGAATACACAAAACAATACTGACTCAGTAAATCCCACTCATTAAAGGCACCGGTCCTAAACTTTCCATACATAAATAACCTATGCAGATGCTCTACTTTCCCTCCTAAATTAGGGCTTTCCCCTCCCTAAAATACCTCCATTTCCCTAAAAAAATCCCCATTTTCCCCCCAAGCAATTTTTCCTCACGTCTCCAAGAAAGGAGGCGGTGACAAATATTTGCTTTTCTTTTTACATTTGTATTTCTAACGATAGTGTACCAGTATTTTCACAGCCTTCCACTGGGCTGAAGCTCTCGAATCTCCGTGGGGAGCGTGTTTAGGCCGAGCCAAGGGCTTCAGGTGGGTTACGACCCCAGCCCAGTTTGCCCAGCATCACGAGAACAACGACAACAGGACTCTTGGTGGCTCCCAGCCCAAATGCAGCGAGCAACAAACACAGACAACTCCTAAAAAAACAAACCCCAAACTTTCTCTCTTTGGTCTGTTGCCAAGCAAATACTAGGAGTGATTATGTGAGCCCTGGTTAGACAATGTTAAATATTTTATAGTACCACGGCTTTCTGTGCTGACTAAGAAGGCATTTTCATCCCGCTGATTCCTGTTTGGATTTCAACATCCTCACCCACCTGCTTTATGAGCACTGAAGAGACAATGTTTAAGAGCACTCCCTTTATTTGTCATGGAAATAAGTAAATTCCAATTCCTACAGGAAATAATGCTGGAAACGTGGACTGCCCGCTGGCGTAGAGACCGGGCCTACAGAGGCACCAATCAAATACTAGAGGATGCCCTCAGGGAGTGGAATCACTCATGTCATCAAAATATCACAGCCAAAAAATGAAATGCAATGGCATTCCTGCAGCCTCCCCTCAAAAAGCCTCTCAGCACCTCTCAGAATTCTGAGATTCTCACCCCAGCTCCGTTTCACAGGCTCTTCCCTTCCTTCAAACCCAATCCCAGTAATCCCAGCAGCGCTAGTCATTTCTCCCAGTTGCCGGCTGCAAAGTACTTACACTGGTGCTTGGTGATGGCCAGGACAAGGAATGTGCAGAATCCCACCACGGAGAGAGCTGAGAAGAGGATCCCGATGAAGAGGAAGAACCTCAGCCCTTTTAACCAGGTCCTCCAGTAATCCTGCACATACATCACATGCGTGATTAGGGCCCAGAGCGCCAGAACACCTGCTCAATTAGACAGCAAGGGCAATCAGCATCACTCGGCATCACGGAATGGTGTCCAATAAATACACAGCTCATTAAACCCCACATGAACCACCAAGGAATGCTAATGATTCACAGCCGTGTCCCCCCAAAGAGGGGGAAACACCAGAACAAGTGGCTGCCTGTGCCAGCATCGCCCTCCACAACCTCCCCATGCCCCCTGCTCCTGCCCAGGCTTTAAGATACAGGTCTTGATTACAGGCTGGCGTGGGAAGGATTCAGTCATCGAATGGATTCACAGAATCCCAGACTGGCTGGGGTGGGAAGGGACCTCTGGAGAACATCTCCCCCAACCCCTGGCCAGAGCAGAGGCACCCAGAGCAGGTCCCACAGGATCATGTCCAGGTTGGTTTGGAATCTCTCCAGAGTAGAAGACCCCACATCTTCTCTGGGCAGCCTCTTCCAGGGCTCTGCCACCCTCACGGGAGAGAAGTTCCTCCTCGTGTTGAGACGGAACTTCCCGTGTGCCAGTTTGTGCCCGTTGCCCCTTGTCCTGTCACTGGGCACCACTGGGAAGAGTCTGGCCCCATCCTCTTGTCCCCCACCCTTTAGATATTGCTCAACATTGATGAGATCCCCCCCTTACTCTGCTCTTCTCCAGACTAAAAACACCAAAGTTCCTCAGCCTTTCCCCAGCAGAGAGGCGTCTAAGCCCCTCATCATCTTCATAGCCCTTTGCTGGACTCTCTCCAGCAGTTCCCTGTCCTACTGGAATGGGGGAGCCCAGAACTGGTCCCAGTCTCCAGCTGGGGCCTCCCCAGGGCAGAGCAGAGGGGGAGGAGGATGACCTCCTTCCACCCACTGACCACCCTAGGAGACCATTGGCCTTCTTGGCCACAAGGGCACATTGTTGGCTCACAGGCAAGTTGTTGTCAACCAGGTCTCCCAGGTCCCTCTCTCAGAGCTGGTTTCCAGTAGGTCACCCCCAGCCTGTCCTGGTGCAGGAGGTGATTCTTCTCCAGTACAGGACCTTACACTTGCCCTGCTTGAACTTCATGAGGTTCCTCTCCACCCAACTCTCCAGCCTGACCAGGTCTCACTGGATGGTGGCACGGCCTTCTGGGGTGTGATTCCCTGTTCGTTTTCCTGTTTGGAATACTACATACTCAGGGCAGTTTTATTTAATTCTCCCAACAGGTTTCATGACATCATACGTACAAAGCCAAGCACTTGGCAAGAATTAATGCAGCTTTTCAGAGGCCGGGCAGCCCCTTTTACATATGGAGCCGATAATGAAGGGCACCACCACAGAACCGCTCATTTTAGACACCTAAATGAGGATACACAGGACCTGTTCAGTTCTCAGTGTTTCACATGGAGTCTCTTAGCTCCAAGGTATCTGCAGAGAACTTCATAAAGAGCATTTATACAAATCCCCTCCAAACGGTTCAGGTGAAGGGGTGCAGAAGTTCAGCTCCCAGATGATTCGTACATTCAATTCCCACTTATGGCAAAACGCTGCTCACCAAGTGTTTAAGGTGGCTGAAATCTAACTCTGCACTTTTGGGTCTGGCCCAAAACGTCTGGGTTACATGACCAGAGAAATACCTGAGCACGTACAGTTTATATATATATTTTTATTTTTTTTTTTAAGAAGTGCCAAATTCCCTATGACTGTAATAGGAACAGCAAAAGGCGCTTCCCTAAGCTTAGGTGATGAGTCCATAACCACGTTTCAACTCCCTTGTGAAAAGGGAGGAAACAGGAGGAAAAAAAAAAGGGATGGAAGCATCCAAATAACAGCCGTAAATAGCTTCTGATATAGGGAAAAACGATGCATCCTTCCCTAAGCTGCCACCTTTTCACCACGCTGCAGAAATGAGAAGAGCCGCTCAATACAAGAACTGCCCATTCCCATGGAAGTTCCTGTAACCCGCTGTAAGAAGGCTGCCTGTCGTTCCCCATGATACAGCCGCAACCACGAGCAACATCCCCAGCCCCAATTAGCACAAGCTGAGTCTCTGGTTAAGCCGCAGCGCTGAGAAGAACGACTAAACCTCCTTAAGCTGCTCACACAACCTATAGTTAGAGCCACTTTATGGACTTAAAACATTTGACTCATTCTGGCAAAGCCCTCGGCGGCACCTCTGAAATGTGAGACTCAAATGTGCAACCAACCGGCTTGGATTTCTCCAACGCTGCTGCCTCCTCTCCAGCTTTTATTTTAAGGGCAGCAGGGGAAAAAAAAAACTAATTAAAAAAAAATAATAAAGAATGACACCACTGCTAAAAGACCAGGCTGCTTTATATGGTATCCTGCAATAACACAGGCCTCCCTCTGCGGCTACTTCTCAACATCAAAGGAAGCCAAAACCAGCCTCACCCACGACAAGATAAACACTTTAATGCTCGGCACAGCCACAGGTCTTGCCAGAGCTCATTTGTTCCTGGATACGGTCATTATACAGAAAGCTTCCCAAAGCTTAGAAGAACTTATTATAGCACAGAGGAAAACAACTGCGTCAAAACCGATAGATGAGCAGAGCCGAGAGTCGCCCGACAAACCCGCCGGACTTGCTTCTCAGCTCCCAAACAGCTTTTCAACTCATTCCCAGCAGGTTTGCTGGCCAGAGGGACAGGGGATGCCCTGCAGGTGCAGGCCAAATGAGATTGAATATAGAGAAACTCAGTCCCAAGCCAGACAGGAGAACCCTGGCAATGGTTTTTGCCTCTTCAGATATCCCAAGATGGGGCAAAGGAAGTTAAAATACCCTCCCACAGTGGCCCACAAGAGAGGTGAAGGGACCACCTTCAAAAAAAACCAACTGAAAACCCATAAAAGGGAAAGGAGAAGCACTTGGGTGAACTGAAAACCCAAGGGTAAAGTGCTGACACCCAGGAGCTCACAGGCTTTTTATCACAGCAAACAGGAAAGGCAGAATCAGCCCGTTGCTTCATCTGGTCAGACCTGCCACCGCTATACAGCATCTAAGCATGTTTTCTGGCTCCAGGCAGCCAGGATTTTAATTCCGAGACTCTTGTCAAGTCAGCTAGAGACACTGCTGCTCCATGGCTGATCCTGCACAGGCTGCCACGACGTGTGCTAGAGATCCCAAAGACACCCCGGAGCTTTGCAGAAGACTAGAATTGTGCTGGCGAGGCTTTTCAAACAGCGTGCACCAGGATTCGGTGGAAAAACCTATCCCCTCAGCTCTCTAAGCAACCACTTCCTCCACTTCATGGTACCTTTCAGCTTGTGCTCGAGCAAGTTCAACCCACATTTTTTTAAAAAAAAAATAAAAATGAGGAACTTGGGTTTTTCAGTCAGCAAAACAAGCTGCTCCCCCCTCTAGGCACTGTCAGATGACTCGGCACAATTTATTTGAAATGCTGAGTCAAGCTGCTGGTGTTTCTACGCCAAAACTGCTGCCGATGCTCCAAAAGTATCTGTGGGGACAGCAAAGCAACGTGTGAATTGTCACTTGATCTTGTCCCCACCACCGGGCTTGACCCTAAAGCCTGACCCAGCACCTCAGAGGAAACTATTCAGCAAACTGCTGTGTGCGGTTAACTTTTAACGTCTAGAGTGACCGCCTCACACATGACTAAGCAAAAAAAGCCTCGTGACAACTTCACCACACGCTGAAGGACTGGGTTTGGTGACAGGGTCATTAAAGCCGGGGTGTCCTTTTACAGGCAGCTCAGCCAACATCATGTTTGTTACCATGCGGAACAGAGGGGAAAGGAATCTCCTCCAGCTCCAGCCCGTGTTTGCCTCCTTCCCTTTCTGCCCTGCGGCACTCCCATCCTTCGGTCAGGCTCCCCAGCTTGCACAGAAGTTGATTTTCCATTTTTTTTTTTTTCTAGAATGGCAGAAAAGCATTCCAACAAATTAAATCAGCTCACAGCACTGCCTGAAAACCATCAACATTGGCATAAAAATCATTCAGGGCCAGGTAGGGGACATAAGAACAGGACTGGCTTTTTTAAATCACTTAATTTGCTCATCCTAAGCCTGTGAGATCACACGCAGGTGGACACCCCAGCCCCACCAGTGCTGCTCCCAAACTGGGGAATGGCCTCAAAAGGCTGTAAAGCCGCCCACCCTGATGCTGACAAGTGCTTGTGAAGGAAAGGGGCATCCCAGGTGGGATGAAGCTACGTAACATTAGGGCAGGGCAAACCCAAGTAGAGTCTGAATACATCGGGAAAGGACACAACTACTGCAGGGGATCTAATTTAAGCGAGTATATTGCAAAATATAGTTCATAGAATCACAGAATTGTCTAGGTTGGAAGGGACCTTTAAGTTCATCTGGTCCAACCATCAACCTAACTGATAAAAACCATCACTAACCCATGTCTCTAAGCTCTATGTCAACCCGTCTTTTGAACACCTCCAGGGATGGTGCCTCAACCACTTCCCTGGGCAGCCCATTCCAAGGCTTAAGAACCCTTTCAGTATAAAAAACTTTCCTAATATCCAATCTGAACCTCCCCTCGCACAACTGGAGGCCGTTTCCTCTGGTCCCATTGCCTGTTTCTTGGGAGAAGACACTGACCCCCCCTGGCTACCCCCTCCTTTCAGGGAGTTGGAGAGAGCGAGAAGGTCTCCCCTCAGCCTCCTTTTCTCCAGGCTGAACACCCCCAGCTCCCTCAGCTGCTCTTAACTTACTCTCCAAACTCCTCACCAGCTCCGTTGCCCTTCTCTGGACCCACTCCAGCCCCTCAATATCTTTTTTGTGGGAAGGGGCCCAAAACTGGACACAGCACTTGAGGTGGGGCCTCACCAGTGCCCAGGACAGGGGGACGATCGCCTCCCGAGTCCTACTCACCACGCTGTTCCTGACACAGGCCAGGATGCTGTTGGCCTTCTTGGCCACCTGGGCACACTGCTGGCTCATGTTCAGCCCACAGTCGACCAACACCCCCAGGTCCTTTTCTGCCGGGCAGCTCCAGCAACTCTGTCCCAGGCCTGTAGCATCCATGGGGTTGGTGGGACCCAAGTTCAGGACCCGGCACTTGGCCTTGTTGAACCCTTGTTATCACTAAAAAATGCCTAAATACATTTAAATACAACCTGTACCTTTGCTGAAAAGCATTAGTTAAGCTAACTGCTTAGAACCATTAAGGTCTCTTCCCACCCGAACCATGATTTTGATCATGGTTTTATGATCATCGAGTTTCAACCCCCCTGCCCTGGGCAGGGACACCTCCCACCAGACCAGTAGTACCACATTCAGCAGGAAAAAAACCCAGCCCACACTATTTCTAACTAATTCCAGAGGAAAAGCGTCCCTGAATGCTGGAATGGAGCCTTTGACTTGTGTTCAATTCGACTGAAACTGGGCTCAGGAAAAGAGAAATCACCTCCCAGTCAAACATATACATAAGCAAAGCGTTGAGAAGAACAAATGAGTTGTACTGATTTACAGAAAAGACTTTCATTAACACCCAGAGAAACTAAACCCACACTAGTATTTTTAATTAATGTGAAATCTCTCACTTTGTAGACCTTGAGAGCAAAAGGTTTGCAGGTTTAACACAAAGCCATTAGCTCCATGGAGGGAACAGCTCATTCAGCTGTACTACTGAAACAGGTTTTACTGGAATAGGAAATAAAAGTTATGTCTCATTTAAAACCTGGAATGATTAACTGCAGGACCTCTGGTTTTCCTTTTTCTACCCCAGATCCCCTCCTTCTCCCCAACCGGATTCTCCAGTGGAATTGCGCTTTACACAGAGGCAAATGCTGGACCTGCAGCCGCAGCCCCGACGTGGCCACGGTGGTTCTCGGCTCCGGTTACATCGCCCGCTTAAAATAACATCAAAAACCTCGCGCTCCTTTCACAGAAACATTTGTCTTGGTGGATTTATCCCACACATCGGGGCTGGAATGACCCTAAAATAAGAGCCGCTCAATAAGACACAATCAAGGGATTTCCGACACGGAGCGACGGGAAAGTTACCTCTAAATCAAACCCTAATTATCCCAAGTACACAAAGCTCCAGGAAAAGGAAACGGGCCCATCAAACAACCCCGAGTGCATCTGAAACAACAGCCAGAGAGGCAGGGGTTTTTTAAAACAGAAGTTAACAGGCATTTTGACAAGATTAACTCCTATTTAAATTACAAAAACTTAACAGCACACTTGGAACGAGTTTAAATAAATTCTAAGAGGCAAGTTCAAAAGCAGGCTCGCCCCCAGCCTGTAACCTGGGACAGAGAAACGCTAATATCTAAATATTTTGATAAGCCCTTCTGACAGTTTAGCCTGCTTTAGCTCCAGTGAAACAAAACCTTCCCTTTCTCCAAACACGAAAACAAAAACCGAGACAAACAAAGGGTTTCCTCACAGCCCTGCTTGTCACTGCCCCGTTCTTTGCTCCCAGCAAAACAAGGCGGGTTGGTGGTGGGGAGGGGGGGCCCCAGCTGCCTCCCCCCCGGGGCAGGACACGGAGTACGGCACCACTGGGCGTTACACGTTCTAGGAAAAAACAACAAATGTGCAACCCAGGCCAAAAAAAAAAAATTAAAAAAAAAAAAAAAAAATCAAGCAAAACAGAGCCATAGAAGCTATTCTGCAACGAGCATTCCCGGTCCAGAAGGAAGCTCAAATGCGGGCTGATGATGGGAAAGATGATGGCAAACAAAACAACAATAAAAAAAATGAAACACACGACAATTAAAAATGAAAAACAGTATTAAAAACTACTTTCATAGGCCTGGAAAAATATAAGTCTACGGTGACCAATTAGAAGACTTTTTTTTGAGTGCTTCCAAAGCCTTCAGTCATTTTCCATCTCCACAATCTTCTTTTACACGCTCTATTACTCGAGCTGGAGCACCAGAAATACCCACTCTAAAAGGAGCCCAAGCTTTCGAAACCCGAGTTCTTTTTGCCATCTCTAAGTTTTGAAAACTTGGCCTCGTCTGGTTGATTCCCTGCAAAGGGTAAAATGTTTTCTTCCGGCAGCTTAAGCCAAGCCAGCTCAGCCTCAGCTGGTTTTGGAAGAGGTTAGAAATGGGTTTTCTTGAACAGCTCTTCTGCCAAAATAGCTGGGGATCAACACTGAAATATTTTAGGAAAACAGCTCTGGGAGGAGAGGAGCCTTTGGAGTATTCTAGTGAAAACTGGTCTGCACTTGGCAAAAGCCCCCTCTGGACACGTGGGATGGAGCGTTCGCTATTCCAGGGCGTTTGGGTTCGGAGGAAAGGAGAGGACCCGAGGTTTCAGCTCGATCAGCACCAGGTTTCTCTGCTCAGCCCCTTTCAGACGCAGGAAACGAGATGTGGAGATTTCGGCTGCTCTGGGCCTCTGCCGGTCACAGTTCGCATGAACCAACATCACATTTTCCAGCGCATCAGCAGCACTCAAACAGCTTATTCTCTCCTCGCAACTTCATTTAATTATGATTAAGCACAAGCCACGTGCAGCCTTTTCTGTGCTTTATGTGCGGTTTTCCTCCCTTTCCTCTATTTCTTAAGCCGATGGACTAAAGCAGTCACCAGCCAAACCTTAATCGAACAACATGTGGTATTTTATATGCAAATCCAAACATTTATGAATGCTTTCCTCCCATACTGCAATGCTTTTTGGCCAAACTATTCCAGCCCTGGATAGGGAACAAGCTGATTTGCATAAATTTAGTATACAGAAAGTTCGATTAGTTATCAGAGTCTTCAGAGAATCACTGCTTTCGCAGGCAATAGACCCTGCGTTCAGCATAAACCAGTTTCTACTGCTTTCACTCATCAGATATTTTTAAAGTTTCAAGTGTCTGAAAAGTACATTTCGCGTTTCATCTTCTTTGCAGCTGCTTTAATATCTGCTCCACATTATATTCGCAAAGCACAAGCTCTGTATTTTGCCAGAAATATCCGAGCAGCTTGAAAACAGCCAATAAAGTCTCTTTGGAGAGGGGGGGAAAAAAAAAAACCCTCTCTTCCTATTAAATTTAAAAAGAGAAGATCCATACACAAGAACATTAAAAGCCACTCAGGAAAGGGCTGGATACATCCTGAAAACATTTAATTACTTTCTTCTCTTTTAAACTGCCTCTGGCAGAATGAAAACATCAGAGTGGCTCAGAGATTCATGGCCTACTTAAAAAAAAAAAAATAAATATTAATTTAAGGCAGCGAGGGGAGAAGGTCAAACACACAAACAAGCAGTAAATTATAAAAGCCACTGTGACTAGCTCGAAATGAAATGGCAAACCACCGAGATGGCCAGTATTAACTCAGGAATGACTTTTGGGTCCTGGGACCAGCTGATGAAGCTGCCGTCCCTCGGGTCACCGCAAGCACTCCACGGAGAGTTTCTGCTTAAAAAAGGGATCCGATACACAAGGTCTGTATGGGATTTAAGATGATCCCCAAATTCCCAGGCATGCATGCCCAGAGGCGCAGGCATGACAGTGGGGATTAGTGAGTTGATTTTTACTAGACATTGTGGGGGGTTTATTATTACGAAAGGCAACTGGAAAGACTGGAAAGGTGGTTTGCTCAGCACCTTAAATCACACGCTCCTGCTTTTGTAACTACAGGTAATCGAGGGCTCTTGTTACAGACTCATCAGTACGTGGCAATTTTCCCTCCACAGAACTTCAATGCTAGAACTTGGAGTGAATAATTATCTAAGTTTTTCCTTTAAATTATAGGAAATGTATCAGAGCAAGTGAAACTCCGTGCAAGCAGCAGCGGAGGGCAGATTTCAACGCAAAATGCAGCAGGAAAGGTTCTCTAGAAGATAAGCAAAAGATAAACAAACTGATTACAAAGAGAAAGATAGAGATTCCTAACGAGACAGGAATCAGTAGAACTTCTTACAGGGAGGAAGCACATGGATAAACATCCCAAAACACACCTCCCTGACGAACCAAAGGCATGGCAAGAAAAGCTGCAGCACATTGCAATCCATCTCACCAAGGCAGGCAACGGAAAAGCAATGACAAACACCCGGGAGGCAACGGGAAAACCAGAGAGACAGTTAAACTGAGATAAACACGTACCGACACACACACGCAGAGGAGGCTGGCAGGCAAAGCCCCCTTCATCAGAGGCGTATTAACGAGGAGCTGCTGCAAAGTTGCCCAACGCACCAGCCTCAACACTTTTCTGCGCCCCACGAGTGGCGTCAGAGCTCTCACCCACAAGAAACCAACCTCCAGCTCACTCTCAGCTGCTCAGGTCGCTTTTTGAAACTTCTGAAAGTAAAAACAGGGTCAAAAAAACGCCATTTGTGCTAAAGTCACTGAGCCCACCCAGCACAGGGGTTTAATTTCTCGATACCAGCCGCAGCAGCACCCAGGCTGCGCCCCAGCACTCGAGCTGCGTCACGCATTTTGGGGGAGAAGCCGTCGTTCTGCACAATGTTACCCTAGGCAACAGGCTGAAAGTTGCACCAGGTTTGTTAGTAGACTAAAGGGCAGAAAACAATGCCTGACGATTAACTTTGCAACGTCTACACGGCGGAAAGTTTCAGGAGCTCGCCCACTTCCTTTCCTGCCCTTCTCTGGCAGTAGAAGTACTCGTTAGCAGGTTACAATAAAACCCGGGTGATTTAGTGAAGTATGGCCACAAACAAACCCAGTGAAAGCCCTGCTTACCTGACACTCAAGAGTCCACAGTGTTTAAGTGTAACACAAACCTCCTACACACCTTGATTTTTTTCTCAGAACAATCTTACTTCAGCAAGCAACCTTAGCTTCAATGCACGGAAAAAACATGGGTATTTTTTTTTGGCTACTCCTGCACAATTAAACAAGCACTGGTTTAGCTCTACCCACGCAGGCTCCCATGTGTGGGACGTGAAATGTCCATCTGTAAAGGCCAGCGATGATCAGCTGAGGGCACACCCTGACTCTAACATCTGCCTGGCAGCAGAATGAATTGCAAAGGTCTTGTCCATACTCCAGCCATTGCATTCCCCCTCCATCCTGGGGATAACAACGTTTGTGAGGCAGCACCCTCCATCCTCAGTTCAGGGCTGGGAGCCTAAAAATAAGTCTCATCTCAAACGTCTGGAGCGTATTTCACCTGTTGAGACATCAATGGGTGTGAAGCAGAAGGACAGGAAAAAGCAGCCATGAGTTTAAGATGACAGGAACCCCTTCAATCAGCTTTGTCTAAGACCAAAACATACATTTCTTAACCTCTTTCTCAGGCTTTTAGATCCTACTGCAACTGTACCTATAGGCATTTCACTGATGTTTGAGAGCAAATTCACACAAAAAGTGACCATTTTTTTGATTTTGTTTCTAGCTTACCTTGCTCCTTGTTATCCTAACTAGTTTGAATTACTGGTAATTAACCAGCTCACAAACCTCCTTCTCCCAGCAGACAAGAATCTAAATAACCTCAGCACAGAAAGCACAGGCCAGTTCCTCCCTCTGCTCTCTCACCAACCTCCTTCTAGAACGTGGATTTCTGAAATTCCCCTGTGAACACACAGACGGCCCATGCATGCAGCAGAAAATGTTGCTTATTATTTTCTTCCGCGTTTCTGGGGTACAACACTTCACCTTTCCTTGTGCCACCCAGTAAAAGTGAGATAAACATGTTGGAATTGCTTAATTTCAGCTGGAATTGAAGCTTTTTGGAGGGAGAGGGAGCAGACAGACACCACAAGCCTGCAGGTACTCAAGCCAGAAAAACCCTTGAGCTGATAAACCCAGGAGAGGACAATGTTCTGCTCCAACCCAATCATTAACTAAGATCCATGACCAACGCAGGCATCTCAATCTGCCTGATTTCAGTGGACCTTAAGACACAGCTCACAGCTTCTGGCCCCTACAACAAGTAGCTCAACGGCCAGTTTCAGGGTGTCTGGCACAGATGCTTTCAGCGGGTATAAACGTCAGGAGGCTGGTGTTTTTCTTTCCTAAAAATACAGAACGCATGTAAATATAGATTGCCTGACCAAAATTTCACCAGGAAAGTCAGCAAAGTGGCTTTCCAACTGTAAGTTTAAAATAAAATCCCTTTCGGTATCAATGCTGGCTGGTGTATGGGGCTTACTCGGACGCCCACACGCAATTTAAGCCTCAAACTTTTAGAGGTTTTTCCTTCCATACCATTGCGAGTTATACACCATCATTACCTAAAGCTGTTCCACCACAAACAAGTCTGCAAGATGCTGTTGCAAAAACCTTCTTGGTACCAAGGAGAAGACTTGAACAATCCCACCTTCACAAGCAGCGAGGTTATAAAATACACAAATTAATTTCCATTTTTCCTAAGGGATGAGCACCAACAGATGCAGTTAACGTGGCTCACAAACCACGGTTTTTCATTTCAAGTTACAAATGCAGCCAGACACTGTGAGCTAAAGCCTCCCAAAGAGTTTTTATTAGAAGTCACTCTCTTTAAGAGCACAACAAGTCCTTCCAGGAGGTCGGGAGCTCCTGGGCAGATCACAAAAGCAGCACCTGGAGACTTCCCAAAACAGAGCGTAGCCCACCAAAGTCCCAAAATCAAATACAGTTGTTATCTACTACACCCGCCACATGGAGCTTGCCCTCCCCCGCCACAAGCCCAGTGTCACCAGCTTCACCACCGACATCCAAAGAAACCCACCACTCACAGCATGGAAGGAAGGGCCCTGCCATGTGCCAGCAGCCTGGTGTCAACGCTGTCCCCACCCAAGCACAAGCTGGTGCTTTGCTCCATTTTCATAGAATCATAGAATGGTTTGGGTTGGAAGGGACTTTGGAGATCATCCCGTTCCACCCCCTGCCCTGGGCAGGGACACCTCCCACCAGAACAGGTTGCTCCAAGCCCCCTCCAACCTGGCCTTGAACCCCTCCAGGGATGGGGCAGCCACAGCTTCTCTGGGCAACCTGGGCCAGGCTCTCACCACCCTCACAGCAAAGAACTTCTTCCCCACATCTCACCTCAATCTCCCCTCTCTCAGTGTCAAACCCTTCCCCCTCATCCCATCGCTCCCCTCCCTGATCCAGAGTCCCCCCCCAGCTTTCCTGGAGCCCCTTTAGGGACTGGAAGGGGCTCCAAGGTCTCCCCTGAGCCTTCTCTTCTCCAGGCTGAACCCCCCCAACTCTCTCAGCCTGTCCTCCCAGCAGAGGGGCTCCAGCCCTCCCAGCATCTCCGGGGCCTCCTCTGGCCCCGCTCCAACAGCTCCGTGTCCTTCTGATGTTGGTGGCCCCAGAGCTGGAGGCAGCACTGGGGGGGGTGTCTCCCCAGAGCGGAGCAGAGGGGCAGAATCCCCCCCCTCGCCCTGCTGGCCATGCCACTGGGGATGCAGCCGCAGATGCTGGGGACTTATCACGACTTAAACCTTCAAAACCTTCTCAGGCCGTTTGGTGATTTTTTTAGCCCGGTAAGAGCAGGGCCTGGGGTGAGGGATTTGGGCTCCTCCACCCTCACTCTGGGCCCTGCCCCCTCGGGGCAGCGCTGCTCCCCCCCGCCCTGTCCCCCCTCGTCCCGGGGACCACCGCTGAGGCGAAGTCGCCCCTTCCCCAGCCCGTCACCCCCGCGGGAAGCCGCTCCTCGCCCTCAACCCCCGCCGCCATCACCCTCCCTCAGCACCCACCGGCGGGAGTTACCTCAGGCGCCGCCCCCCCCCCCCCCGCAGCCCTCCCGCCGCCACCTCGTACCCGAGAGCCCCCCCGCCGCCGCCGTGGCGGGCTGCCGGAAGGCCGGCGCCAGGCTCCAGGCGAAGAAGGCGGAGAGGCCCATGAGGGCGCCGGCCGCCGCGTAGGCCAGGCGGACGGCGAGCGCCCGGCTCACCGCCATCGGAGCGCTCCTGCGCCGCCGCCCCGCCCGCCGCCGGCACGCCCCGCCCCGGCCCCGCCCCGCCACAGCGCGCCCCCTGCCGGCCCGGCGGACCCGGGGGAGACCCGCGGCGGGGACACGGCGGGGGCGGGGCTGGGGGACACGGGTGGACATAGGGGAGTGGGGACACGGGGAGCATGGGGACATGGGGGACACGGGTGGATATAGGGGAGTGGGGACACAGGGAGCATGGGGACACGGGAGTGGGGACCTGGGGGACACGGGTGGACATAGGGGAGTGGGGACACGGGGAGCATGGGGACACGGGAGTGGGGACCTGGGGGACACGGGTGGACATAGGGGAGTGGGGACACAGGGTGTGGGGACACGGGAGTGGGGACATGGGGGACACGGGTGGACATAGGGGAGTGGGGACACGGGGCGTGGGGACACAGGAGTGGGGACATGGGGGACACGGGTGGACATAGGGGAGTGGGGACACAGTGTGTGGGGATATGGGAGTGGGGACCTGGGGGACACGGGTGGACATAGGGGAGTGGGGACACAGGGTGTGGGGACACGGGAGTGGGGACCTGGGGGACACGGGTGGACATAGGGGAGTGGGGACACAGGGTGTGGGGACACGGGAGTGGGGACCTGGGGGACACGGGTGGATATAGGGGAGTGGGGACACAGAGGGCGTGGGGACACAGGAGTGGGGACATGGGGGACGCGGGTGGACACGTGGACATAGGGGTGTGGGGACACGGGGAGCAGGGACACAGGGAGCATGGGGACACGGGAGTGGTGACCTGAGGGACACGGGTGGACATAGGGGAGTGGGGACACGGGGAGCATGGGGACACGGGAGTGGGGACATGGGAGGTGCGGCGGACACAGGTGGACATAGGGGAGTGGGGGCATGGGGGGCATGGGAGCACAGGAGTGGGGACGTGGGGGATGTGAGGGACACGGGTGGACATAGGGGAGTGGGGACACAGGGGACGTGGGGACACGAGGGGACATAAGAGATGTGGGGACACAGAGGGTGTGCAGACACGGGAGTGGGAACATGGGGACCTGGGGGACACAGGTGGACATAGGGGCGTGGGGACACGGGGGCGCATGGAGATACCGGGGTGGGGACATGGGGGACATGGAGGCATGGGGTGGTGGGGACACAGGGAGACATGGGGGACACGGGGGGTGCATGAGAGTCAGGGGACATGGGGGGACATGGGGGACAAGGAGGGCTGAGGAGGTTGGGTATGGGGCCATGGCAGGGGACACAGACATAGAGGACATGGGGTTTAGGTAAAAGAGGGTGGAGAGACAGGGACATGGAGGCATGGGGGGGATATGGGGGGACATGGGGTTAGGTGGGGGCCAGAGGGGGCTTGGGGACACAGAGACACTGGGAGATGGGGGAGCACGTGGGGTTGGGGACATTTGTGTGGCTTTCACTTCCTCTCTTGGGGACTTTTCCTTCTTCAGCCAGCCCCGTCCTGCCCGGTTGTGGGATTGTGGCTTTGGGGACACCTCATAAAAGTTATTAAATAGTTTTGAGGCTTTTCCGTTGTCTTTTTCTTTTTTCCTTTACTTTTTTCCCCATGTTCTGAGCTGGCGGCTGGGTTTGGCTGGGCTGAAACCCAGAGGACAGACCCTTGCAGCGATGATGGAGACATGAATGGGCTTTTTCCACCTATTTCGAATCAATTATTAATTGCACTTATGTAAGCGGCGCATCGTCTGCCGCTCAAGGACGGCCGGGACGGATGCTCTGCCCAGAGCCTGGGAATCCATTACTTGCTCTGTTCCAGCTCGTAATGTTTTTTCCTTAATTTTCCGGGTTTAGTCTCGACCAAGATGATCTTTCCAGGCCTGGGAAAATGCGGTTTGGCTGCCGTGTCCGCAGGCGGAGGAGTCCCTGCTCTAGATGGCAGCAGCCTCCTTCCCTTTCAGCCTGACACAGCCCTGAAGCAACATCTCCCCTTTCCTCCTGCACCGTGTCCGGCCAGGTCTGGAAAACCACCGAGGCTGGGCTTTCTCCATATATCATGGAATCATAGAATGGTTCAAGTTGGAAGGGACTTTGGGGATCATCCCGTTCCACCCCCTGCCCTGGGCAGGGACACCTCCCACCAGACCAGGTTGCTCCAAGCCCCCTCCAACCTGGCCTTGAACCCCTCCAGGGATGGGGCAGCCACAGCTTCTCTGGGCAACCTGGGCCAGGCTCTCACCACCCTCACACCAAAGAAGTTCTTCCCCACATCTCAGCTCCATCTCCCCTTTTTCAGTGTCAAACCCTTCCCCCTCGTCCCATCGCTCCCCTCCCTGATCCAGAGTCCCTCCCCAGCTTTCCTGGAGCCCCTTTAGGGACTGGAAGGAGCTCCAAGGTCTCCCTGGAGCCTTCTCTTCTCCAGGCTGAACCCCCCCAACTCTCTCAGCCTGTCCTCCCAGCAGAGGGGCTCCAGCCCTCCCAGCATCTCCGTGGCCTCCTCTGGCCCCACTCCAACAGCTCCGTGTCCTTCTGATGTTGGGGGCTCCAGAGCTCCCAATATGTCCCACGTGAATCTCTCCAATTTCAGCCTCCTGCCAATGAACCACCATGGAGAACCTGACTCCATCTTCTCAATAACCTCCTTGTAGGTGCTCAAGGCTGCTGTTATGTCGCCTTAAGACTTTTCTCTTCTTTAGGTTGAATAAGCCCCTTTTCCTCAGCTTCTCATGAAGAAGCTCCAGCTTCCAACAATGCTCCAGCCTCCAGCAGTCTTGGTGGCCCTCCACTGAATTCACTCCAGTTCATTGATGTCTGTCTCATATTGGTGGCCCAAAACTGGACACAGCATTCAGATATGGTGCAATGAGCGCTGAGTGGAGGTGAAAAAGTGACAAACCATCGGAGAACGTGGGGAGGATGCAAAGGATCCTCGATTTTTGGAGGACAGGATGATGAGGACAGTTGTGGCGTGTCTGCAAAGGTTGACATTCACCAGGGCTGAGAGGTGGGGCTGAGGATTCAGCGCCGCCAGTTCAAGAGCAGGTCATGGGATCTGAGAGCGGAGAAGATGTTTATGCAGGGTGACCGACCCATGAAGCCTTATCACATTCTTGGCTGAAGAATCGGAAAAATTCACGGGGGAGCTCACCGCAGGGCTCGGAGGAGAAACAGCGTTTCTCAGCCGGCGCCGTGGGACATTATTCCATGCACACCTCACGCCTGAGGTGCTTAATGGGCACTGGTCACGGTCACTGGTGAAAACACGGATCATCTCACAGCTCGTTTGGATTCAGCAACTCCGAGTCTCAGCCTGAGACATCCCGGCGCTTGAGCGCGGTCCTCAAAGACTCAGTGACATTCATAAACTATTGGATGTCCTTGGGATGGGTGGCTGCCTGTCCTGGGTGCCTTTGCCTGGGGGAGGGACATGCTGTTAGTGGGTTTTTAGCATAAAAGCCCTGAGATCTGCAAAAAAACCCCTCTTTCCTGACGGCTCCTGCAGCGATCGCAGGAATTCAGATGCTGTGTGCACATACCTGAAAGAGCAATGAGCGGCGTCAGCAAATGCCCGTCAGCTCTTCTGTGTCAAAACAGGTGAAATCAGCTCCATCTCCGCTCTCTGCCCAGACTCTTCTCACACCTACTTTCCGCCAATTACCCAGCAGAAATTTGGAGACGACTTCTGTAGTGTCATCCCATCTCTGCTGAGGCTGCCCGAACGGCTGGGGCAAAGACAAAAAGATTTGGTGGAATAATTTTTTTTTACAGGTAGAAAATGTCTCTGCCCTTATCAGAAGCAAGAAAGTCTGTGGGGTTTTTTTATAGATGCCCAATGTTCAAATGGACCAGAGAAGCTGTGGCTGCCCCATCCCTGGAGGGGTTCAAGGCCAGGTTGGAGGGGGCTTGGAGCAACCTGGTCTGGTGGGAGGTGTCCCTGCCCAGGATGGGGCGGAGTGGTTTAAGGTCCCTTCCAACCCAAACTGTTCTGCTAGTCTATGATTTACAGAAGACCAGGCCACAGCAAAATGTCATCCAGAAGGATTTGGGGGCGTATAAGAAGGGGAGCATGTTTTGGGGAGTAGGTCTATCATTTAGACCAACCTCGGAGATGATCAATGTGTCTTTTAAAAAGCTGTGGGAGGGATCTGGAGATCACAAGTGGGTAGATCTGTCTCCAGGCTGGGTGCTGGGTTCAGGAGATCTTGGGCTGTTCCCACAGAAAATGACGGGACATCAACGCAGGTAAATACCGGGAAAGAGTAATTGCTGCTTTGGAAAGTGGAATGAAGTGGCCTTGTGGACATAATGTACATCGATTTCTAAAGAAATCCATTGTCTTGTGCTCCTTCACCTTTGCTGACGGGAAGGAAACGACTCTCCTTCATTAATAACCATTCACCAGACGATGCTCATGGGCTGATGGGGGATCGGCTGCCAGGTCCCTCCAGGTACCCAGGTCTGTGTTGGTGCATCCCAGCTCTGCACTGGGTGCGATGGGATCAGGGAGAACTGCTGGGATACAGGGCAGGTTTGGAGGACGGGTCTGTCGAGGAGCTCGGCTCAAGGCCATGGGTACCAGCTCTAGGATGCAGGAGCAGAACCAACGCACAGAAATACAATGGGCTGCAGCTGATACCAACCCCAGGCTGATGAAGAAGAGACCAACATGTGCGTCCCTTCGTCAGAAACAGGATGCGAGCGGTGATGTTCGTTGCGATAGGCACCCAGGAGAGGCTGACATCACCCTGGGCAGGCTGCTGCCCTGCAGACCTGCGTGTCTGGGCCAGCCACGGGGAGAGAAACGGGCACTTGAGGGCATGAGTCACCTCCTCCCGAGGTGAAGGTCTCAGCCAGCTCGGGAGAATCGCACCCCAGAAGCAGTTGCACCTCCAATTCCTGCCAGCACTGAAGGCAGGTCGGGCAGCTGGCACCAGCGTGCACCTCGATGCCTAAAGAGTGGTTTAGGGCAGTGATCTGCGTTTTGATCAGTTTGATGTCACAGTGCAAAAGCGTGTTGGTCCCCAGGTGGAAAAGCAGGGCCACCAGGATCAGCATCCCCCCAACACCCCCCCAGCAAATGGGATTTTCTACATCCATGGAGCAACAAACCCCAAATTTGCAGGAGGATTCTCCAGGTAAGGAGAAGCTGAGTGTGCCTGGAGGTGCCAGGGGGTGATCAGTCTCTACGTCCTCCTTCCTTGCCCAGGAGAGAAGCGCAATCACTGGACAGGAGTCCTGCCCCGTGTCCAGCTGATGGCCAGCTTTTTTGGGGATGTTAAGCTCGAGGAGATGTGGTTTCCACAATTCCCTCAGCCTCTGCATCGCCCCTGTCCATGACCGTGCCCCTTCTTGGACAAGAGGAGTTTGGAGCATCCCTGGCCAAGCGGAGGGGTGGGCAGTCACCGACACATGGGACGCAATGGCAACCTCAGGCTGGTCTGGGGATGAAGTTGATTAGAAGCTGCTGGAGTTTGCACGACCTAATTAAAGATTCACTGAGCTGACACAATGAGGGGAGCCAGAGCAGCAGTCCCGGCGCTCGCTCTGTGTTTCCCCGTGGGCTGCTCTGGGTGATGTCTCAGGGCAAGACACACATCACATCCTCAGGGAGTCCCTGCTCCCACGGGACCAGGTGGGACCTGTGTCCTCCGGCCACGTGGGGACACGATGGCCCCGGAGAACGGGGCAGTGGGGTGTTTTAATGCCCATTTTTCCACAGAGCTGTTCATTTTGCTGTGCGAGCAGTCTGAGGCTGAGTGAAATCCAGCTCCGTGTCCTGGCTGACCACACGGAGAGCCGGAGCCAGGGATGGCTGCCAGCACCTCGGCAGACCTTCTCCCGGCAGTTTGTGCCTGTTCTGCATTAGCAGGAGCCCACGGCAGCGGCTGCTGCCCACCCTGGGACATCATCCCCATCCCAGGACACCATCCCCACCCCAGGACATTCCCACCCCAGGACGTCCCCATCCCAGGACATCATCCCCAGCCCGAGCGACTGTGGGTGGCCCTACTCCGAGGGGTGGAAACCTCTGGCAAAGGCGGACGAGATGGGAATGAGCAAGCGGGGAAAAGGAGGAGGAACCGCTTCAGATGTTCCTGTTCAACAGCTCGGATTTGGCCCGCTCACATTTCTAAACCTAACGATGTTTTTTCACTTCTCCACCCACAAAGAGGCTTCCTGCCTCCTCGGCACTGCCCACAACAACCGGGCAACCCCGGATGGCATCTAAATTTTGCAGAGATTTGGACCTTGGCCCTTTTCTCCACCACCAGCACCTGGTGGCCAGGTTGCCCAGAGCAGAGTCTTCCTCCCGGTTATTGCTCCTGCAAAGTCACGGCAACAGCTGGGAAACAGCCGGATTTACCGGATGAGGCATCGCCTTCCTCCTCCTCCTCCCTCCGCCCCGCGCTGTAGGTGGGGAAGCTGGATGTTGCCTGGATCTGGGAACAAAAGGAGGAAAATCGCTGGAGATGGGGGTAGCCCTGTTTGTTTTCAGAGCACTGGAACCAGGTTGATATTTTATCCCGCTCATCTCCGGAGAATTTGTCCTTGAGGCTTTTTTTTTTTTTCTCCTTTAAAGAAGCATTTCATATATGGGAATGACTGGGGAAAAAAAATATAAATGTTTAGACCTTGTGAATATTAAAGACTCAGAGACAAAAGGAAGAAGGAAAAGTTAAGGAAATGGGGAGGTCCCAGCCCTTCCTGGTTCGAGGGAGGGTTAGAAATGCTGCCTTAAAATGCCCCTTTGGGAAAAACTATTGTTTTTTTCTTCTCTCATTAATCTTTATTTAACCCCCCCGCAGCTGCCTGCCGGTTCCTCACAGTCTCCACAGGCTCCCACCCACCCTGTGAACCCCACTGTGGTCTGTAATTCAGTGTGTTGGTGCTGGGTCTGGGGGACGTGGTCCCTCAGATGCCACCGAGCCACCCTGTCTCAGCCTCCCCCCGTTTCCGTCTCCTGCTGATGTAGTGTCTCGGTGACTCAGTGTCTCCTCCGTAGGTCTCAAGGACTTTGTAAAGCAAAACCTCTGAATGTGAGTGTTTCCAAGGGGCCTCAGCCGTGGTGGGAGCCCGGAGCGGTGCGTTTGCAGCCGGGAAAACTGACCCAGAGCCTGGTTTTCCTCCTTGTGTTGGTTCATGTCCGTAAATCAGACCTGCCTGGGACCATCCTCGGCACCCAGACCCGCTGGGCCAGGGGTGCTGACACCCAGGAGGGATGGACTGGGTTGGGGTTAGGGTTAATTTTAGGCTTAGGGTTGAGTTTAGGGCTGGATTTGGATTAAAAAATGCCCCTTTTCCAGGCAACCCCCACCCCTGCACAACCCAACGTGGCCAAGGGCTCGCTTTAATCTCGCTTTTCCCAAGTGAAATCTGCCACTTCTAGACCAACCGTAACGCTGATTGTTCCTGATTTAGAGATAGTTTGTCTGCGGAGGGGGGTGGAAGCCCTGGGTTTCTGGAGGGCTGATGATAAAGCCCTGCTGGACTCAGATCTGAAGCGTTCGCAGCTCTTCAGAGGCACAAATCTGGGAACCGTGTTTCAGGAAGGATTGGAAGCGGCGAAGTGGTATGGAAATACCGGGAGAACAAGATGCATCACGTTCTCCAAATGATAATTAAAGGAGTATCAACTGTGACTGCCGGGGAGATGGAAATCTTCCTTCCTGAGAGAGCAGCATCACCTCCACAGCAGCATATTCCTGCTCGAGTGACAATCCAATCGATGATCCCAAAATGGTTCATACGGCTATAGGTACTGCTAAACACTGCGGCTAAAATAATACCTATAGCTCTTTTCTTTTCCACAAAACAGAAAGAAAAAAAACCATACAATGGAGTGTGTTAATTCAAGAATAGCTGCTAATTCTGTACCAATTAGGAGATAAAATGCAGGAGTGGGACTGCTTATTAAATTACAAATCATGCAGACTAAATCTGAAGATTATTTAACACCAAGTGTTTCAGTAAGACACTTGCAAAACTGCATTGGAATAATAATGTCACCGTGGAAGCAGTATTAATCAAAGTAATGAAAATATAAATTAGGAAAGGCTTAGCCAATAAAAAGGAAATATATATAGTTTGAAGAAAAGAAATACATAAAGTAGCTACATTAAAGAATAAACCAACATGCTTAGAGTGCAGTAATTTAAAGACATTTTCCCTAGAATCATATTTTCAACACCAATTTGTTATCTTGTCCTGGTAAGCCAAAGAGATGATAAATATAAAAGATTTCTTCTATAACCATCTGCCAGCAAATAGACCCGTCAGCAACACAAAGAGTTCAGCCATTTCTTCTTGAGCTTCTTCTGTGCAAATGCACTAGACCCCGCCACTAATTTTCATGGAACAAAGGCAAAAGAGGTGGTGTAAGGGAAACATCAGCATTTGACTCCTTCTACCTCTGGGTAACGGTGGACGGAGGGGGAGCAGGTTTCGGCGTTTCGCTGCCCCACGTGTCTGCGGCTCCGCTTCAGGACAGCCCCGGGGCTATGAACAGCCCCCGCGCAGTTCACAGGGTCCCAGACTGGCCGGGGTGGGAAGGGACCTCTGGAGATCATCTCCGCCAGCCCCCTCCCAGAGCAAGGTCACCCAGAGCAGGTCCCACAAGGTCGTGTCCAGGGGGGTTGGAATCTCTCCAGAGCAGGAGACCCCACACCCTCTGGGCAGCCTCTTCCAGGGCTCTGCCACCCTCACAGCAAAGAAGTTCCTCCTCGTGTTGAGATGGAACTTCCCGTGTCCCAGTTTGTGCCCGTTCCTTCTTGTCCTGTCACTGGGCACCACTGGGAAGAGTCTGGCCCCATCCTCCTGACACCCACCCTTTAGCTATTGCTCAGCATCGATGAGATCCCCCCTCAGCCTTCTCTTCTTCAGCTGAACAGACCCAGGTCCCTCAGGGTCCAGCAGGGAGATGCTCCAGCCCCTCATCATCTTTGCAGCCTCCGCTGGACTCTCTCAAGCAGTTCCCACTCCTTCTCAAACTGGGGGGCCCAGAACTGGTCCCAGTCTCCAGCTGGGGCCTCCCCAGGGCAGAGCAGAGGTGGGGGATGACATCCCTCAACCCACTGGCCACCTCAGGAGACCATTGGCCTTCTTGGCCACAAGGGCACATTGTTGGCTCACAGGCAAGTTGTTGTCCACCAGGTCTCCCAGGTCCCTCTCTCAGAGCTGGTTTCCAGTAGGTCACCCCCAGCTTGTCCTGGTGCAGGAGGTGATTCTTCTCCAGGTGCAGGACCTTACACTTGCCCTGCTTGAACTTCATGAGGTTCCTCTTCGCCCAACTCTCCAGCCTGACCAGGTCTCGCTGGACGGCAGCACTGCCTTCTGGTGGGTCAGCCACCCCTCCCAGCTTTGTGTCACCAGCAAATCTGCTGTGAGAACAGGCTGAGAGAGTTGGGGGGGTTCAGCCTGGAGAAGAGAAGGCTCCGGGGAGACCTTGGAGCCCCTTCCAGTCCCTAAAGGGGCTTCCAGGAAAGCTGGGGAGGGACTCTGGATCAGGGAGGAGAGCAATGGGACGAGGGGGAAGGGTTTGACACTGAAAGAGGGGAGATTGAGGTGAGATGTGGGGAAGAACTTCTTTGGTGTGAGGGTCATGAGAGCCTGGCCCAGGTTGCCCAGAGAAGCTGTGGCTGCCCCATCCCTGGAGGGGTTCAAGGGCAGGTTGGAGGGGGCTTGGAGCAACCTGTTGTGGTGGGAGGTGTCCCTGCCCAGGGCAGGGGGTGGGACAAGATGATCTTTAAGGTCCCTTCCAACCTGAACCTTTCTATGAGTCTATGATTCTATGACGCTGCCCGTACAAATCCATTGCCCCAGTCCCGAGAACCCCTGAACCCCAAGAGCTGCCCATCGCAGTGCTGGGCTGGCACGGCCCCACTGCAGCAGGGGGAGTCCCCCGGGAGCCGCCGGCCGGCGTGGGTACCCCATCCTCGCTGGGAAAGGCCAGCCCTGGAGCTATAAAGAGAATTATTCTGACATCTCTCGAGCTTTATTCAGTGCTGACACTGTGCGTTTGCTGCTTTTCCCACAGAATGCCGGGGCTGGCCCACTGCGTTCCTGGAATGCTATTTCATCCCCAATTTGATTTACGAAAGAAGCCGAGAGGAGCCTGGAGGTGGAGAGGGCTTTAAATTGGCCTCGTAGATCTTTCTGGCACAAGGGAAAGGCTGGGAAAGCACCCCAGAAATGGCCTGGAGAGGGTTCTGGGGTGGGCTGGAGGGGTCTGAGCTGCCAGTGGTCCCCACCAAAGCAGCACCCCCTGGTGTGGGAACACATGGGGGCTCAGTGGTGACCGCTGCCCTTGGCAGAGCTGCACCCCAGCCCCATGGCAGCACCCCCTAATTTTTCCCCCTGCCCATTGCTTTCACCTCACCCTCCCAGTCCCTACCATCACTCCATCCTCCCAGTTCTCACCATCTCACCATCCTCCCAGCCCTCACCATCGCCCCATCCTCACAATCCTCACAATCTCACCATCCTCCCAGTCCTCAACATCACCCCGTCCTCCCAGCCCTCCCCATCACCCCAGGAATAGACTATTTCTGCTGCCACCTTTATTTATGCACAGCTATTTAAAGCTCCAGGCTGTAGGCAACGTCTGGGCACTCGCCCTGGGAATGCTGAGTCCCTCAACCAGGGAAACGACCCCAAAACACAGCCGCTGCCCCCTGTCCCGCTGCCGTCCCCACCACCGAGGGGATGGCTTTGCCGAGTGCCAGGAGATGGGGAGCCAGGGCCATGGGGAGCCCCGGGGAGCAAAAGCCAGCCTTCCCTGTCACCCTGCAAGCCCTGCTCTGATTTACAGCCCCTGGGAAGGGGCCAGGAAGGGTTTCCCAATCCCGCCGGTGGGGTTTATTGTAGCGATGCTGACTGGGAACACTGGCTGCAGCTCCCAGACCTCGGGGAGCTTCTCATCTCCCGGGGAACGGGCACGTCCTGCTGGAGACTGGGCTCCGGGAAACTGCCACCGCGGCCCCTTGGTGATGAGGGGTGGCGGGTGCATGTCAGAGCAGCTCTGAAATTAGTGATTTGTGCTAACGAACAATGGGGAGGCGGCCGGCAGCAGAGAGCCCTTGGCTCCAGCATTGCCAGGGGGGACTCCGGCTGCCGCGGGGGCTGCGGTGCCCACGCCGGGGGCACCACAACCCGGCAGTAAATCGCAGGGAGACAGGAGGTGACAACGCCACACTAAATCATTTGTGCCCTGAACTACCCGGGAAAATGGGAATAATTTATTTAACTTTTTTTTTTTTTTTTTCCAGAACGTGGCCCTCAACAGCTGTTCTTATGAATTATCCCAGTCCTGAAGGATCTTGTTAAGGGATGTGCATCGCTCCCACCGAAGGTCTGAGCACTGATGAGATTTGAGGGGTCAAACAGCACCGACACCAGCACCACCAGTTTCACCGGGAAAGACCCGGGAGCAGCAGCCCAAAGCTCTCCCTCCCCAAAGTCACCCGGCTCCGGCAGGTCCCCGGAGCCGAACACGCTCTGCACGAAGGGTGCATTTCCACGGGGCCGGGCCTGCCAGCTGCGGGAGATTAATTATTATTCAAGCGCAGATAAAACGAGCAAGTTAAATACAGCGATAAGGAGTTAGATAAAGCAGAGCTGCCCTGTTTGCATTTTATGGCGAGGCAGGAGCTCGCTGCTCGGAGCCAACCGGCCTCGGCAGCCGGGGCAGCCTGTTGGAAACGTGTCCCCGCGGCCGGAGCCAGTGACCCGGCACGATGGCTCGGCAGAGGGCTGTGGCTCCGGCAGCAATCCTCCGGCATTCCTGAGCCCGGCTTGCACCGGGGGAAGGGCACGGGCGTAGGAGCAGCCAGGGATGTTGGGTGCTGGGTTAATCCCCGATGGGATCCCACTCCCTGGTCAGGAGAGCTCTGCCATCAGATGAGCCACATCCCCTGTAGCTCACAGGACTGATTTGACCTCCTGAGAAAACTGCACTTTTAGTAGACTCTAGTGGCTGAATTGGTGACAATATTTACTTTATCGCCAGCTCTGGGGTGCAGGTTTCAAGGTCTCAGTGTTTTTGAGGTGTGGGGATGAGGAGGAGCGAAAACCGGGCACTTGCCCCAATCCAACGGGGTTATTTCATACCATGAACGGCACATTCCATAGAAATTAGAAACTTTGCTGAGGAGTTCTCTTTCTCTCTCTGTCCCTTGGTGGCTGCCACCCCGAGAACTCCTTGCCCCGGTGCCGGAGCCCTGAGCCCTTCCCTCCCTCCCGAAGCCCCAGCGCTCACAGGGTCCCACATTGGCTGTCCCTGCCAGGGGGGAACCAGCTTCTGCTGATGGGATGGGCTGGGGATGGTCCTTGGGTATTTTATATTGGTTTTGGGATCAGCAGTGTTTCTTTAGTGTTATTAATGTTAATTATTTAGTCTTATCCTATTGAATCTATTTCAACCCTCATGTTTCCTTGTTTTCCCCGATTCCCCTTCCCGGGTGGGGAGGGGTCATCAGGTGAGAGAATAATTGTCTGAACGACACTAAATTGTTAAGGGTCTCTCAAACTATAACAGGTACCCCGTCCCAGTACACCCCATCCCTAAAGCATCTTACTGGCCCAGCAAAGACAGGACACTGGGCTGGATGGAGCCAGTTCAGAGTATGCCGATCTGCCATCCCTGGAGATGCTGGACTGTGGTGGGATGCTAATCCCGAGGGATTGGGACCTCCAGTGGCACCCACGGCACACGGCGGCTGTGGGGTCCATGTGGATGGTTGCTGGCCCCACTTCCCACATGCCATCCCACTTCCCGAGTGGGGCCGCCCCGCACCATCCCTTCCAGCCCTGCTGCACTGGCCACAGCCTTGGAGCGTTTTCTAGACTCCAGCAGGGCTGGGAGCCGTTCCTAGGAATGCAGGGTGGGTGGAAGCAAGGAGACGGTGGAGAAGAGGCAGGGAGAGCACTTTGGCGAGGGTGGTGGGGCAGCCTTCATCACTGGGTTTAAACTGGGATGGGGTGGGATGGAATCAGATGGGGTGGAGTGGGGTGGGATGGAATGGAATGGAATAGGATGAGGTGGGATGGGAATGGGATGGGATGAGGTGGGGTGGGAATGGGATGGGATGAGGTGGGGTGGGATGGAATTGGATGTAGTGGGATAGGGTGGGGTGGGATGGGGATAGGACAGGATGGGGTGGGATGAAATGGTATGGAATAAGATGGGGTGGGATGGGAATGGGATGGAATTCGATGGGGTGGGGTAGGGATGGGATGGAATAGGATGGGGTGGGATGGGAATGGGATGGGGTTGGGGATGGGGTGGGGATGAGACGGGATGGGGTGGGAATGGATGGGTGGAGATGGGGATGGATGGGGTGGGGTGGTGGAAACATCAGCCAAGGTGTGGGGAGAGGGAGAGGAACCAGCCATGGTCCTTGGTGGGGCAAAGGCAGGTGTCACATCCTTGGCACATTGTGCTGCATCCGCAGCAGCTGCTCAGGTGGGGCTCCCCTGGGGAAACGCCACTCCAAGAGCCTCCTGCCTTCCTCACACCTCTTCCTCCTTCTCTTAATTGGCTCTAATTTGCATGGGGGTGCATGTCTGTGCAAGGTAGGGAGCACTCGCCCATGTCAGCAGAGACCCAGGGGCCTGTCAAAGGTGAGCAGATCCTTGATGTGCAAAGCACAAGGCAGCCCAGAGCACTTTCCATCGGGCCGGGGAACTTTCCAAAGGTTCCTCCCTGCAGCGGCTGAGCCAGCATCCTCCCTCGGACGGATCCTGGCCTGCTGCCCCGCCAGCGTTTCCATCCCAGCACCAGCTCCTCGAGAGCAGGAGCAGCTCTCAAGAATCCCTCCCGGGTGGGCTTTGCCAACTAGTGACAGGCAGCCAAGGAGGGGGTAGGTTCCTTGAACCCAGAGCCACCTTTGCCGGTGCCAAACTCTCCTTCCATCACCCCGCTTCGGGCTGCGGCAGGAGTGGGCTGCAGCCAGGGAGGTTTCCTTTAAAATGGGCTGCAGGGGCTGGGAGGGGTGGAAAAATGCGGTGCTGGGATCCCAGTATTGTTTAGTGCGAGGTTTGTGCGTGTTGCACACCCGGTGTCACCTGGAGTGGACAGACACCTGGGAAACGGCAGCTTTGGGGCTCTCCTGGGGTCATTGGTGCGACACGGGAGAGATGCCCACGCGGGTGGGGGAGATGCCCACGCGGGTGGGGGAGCTGCACACACAACCCCGAGGTGACTCAAAGCCAGAAGCCCCGTCTCACTGGGACGAGGCGCTGGCACAGCCCCCGCAGCAGTGTTTTGGGGTAGACCCCGGGCCCCCCATCGCCCCATCCCCTCCCCTCTGCGGTCCGTGCCCACAGCAAGGGGCTTGGTCTGGGGCTGAGAGGGGAAAAGCTTTCAGCCCTGGTGGTTTCCTGGGAAAGGGGGATATTTTAACGTTGTAAATGTAGAAAACACCCCGTGAGAAGGGCCAGGAGGAGCCCATGGTCTGCGCATTCACCCACCCCGTGCCAGGCTTCGAGACAGGGGTGCAGAGAACACATCTTTTGCAGCAGAATAATCAAAAGGGAACTTCTGCACCCGTTTCCACAGTGTCCCCAGTGCCCAGGACATGCCGCCTCCATCCAACCCACCCACGTCTGCTCTGCCCCTGGGGCCTCAGCGGGGAAACTGGGCCAGCAGCGCTGCAGGACGGGGAACTGCTCACCGTGCATTTTAAATGTCACTCACTGAAGTGTTTTCCAGCCAGAACCCGGCCTCATCCAGCCCCTGCATTGCCCCATCTTTCCCTGCCTGGCTGGGACCCACTCAGACCGGTACCCATACTGGGTTCCCAGTGAAAAATCCTGGGAGTCCTTTAGCGGGATCCTGGCAGGGATTTGCCCGGAGGCCGGTTACGCAGCAGCCCTGATGCTCCGGTTTGGAGACCCTGGACTGAATCACTGTGCAAGAGAGCGGACCCCGGGCACGGTGTCAGTGGTGACAGATCCCAGCGTGAGGCTCCTCCACGCGTGGGTGGCTGTTGTGATCCCCGCTGGCGGCAGAACCGGCGGCTGCAGCGGCGCCCGAAGCCTTGAGGTCTCCAAGAAAATGCCTTTTCTGCCTCCGAGGGTGCGGGGGCGAAGCGGGGGGTGGAGGAAGGATTGCTGTCCCCGTCCTGCACGGCTGCTCGGGGATTTGCCCAAGGCCACGCAGGGAGATCCTATCTCCCCAGGCCCGTGTGGGGTGGCCCCGAGGAGTGACAGTCCTGGGGAGCCTGGCGTGACCCCTAAAGTCCCTGGGGTGCCCGATCCAAAGAGGAAGCAGGAGTGTGTCAAGGACGCACATCCAAACTGCTTGGATCCAGCTGACAGTTCTCATCACTTCGCTATTTAGGGCTTATTTAAATATATATGTTTTTAAATATTTTTTTTTTTTTTAATAAAAAAATCCCAAATTCAGGGTTTATTTTAAAAGTAAGAGTTCCCTTTGGCAGAAACACCTTTCTTTTTAGCCAAAAGCCCCAGCACAAGCACTCCCAGGGCCGTTGGGCCACGCTCCAGCCCTGCTCCTTTGTCCTCCCTGGCCGGAGGCTGGGGGCCACCTCCCCAGTACAAATCACATCCCAGTTTCCAGCATCTCTGTGCCCTGTTCTCCCCGTCCCCCCAGGCTGGGCCCTGCAGGACCGGGCAGGGCAGGGGGGGGTCTCTGTGGTTCCCGAGCCTTGGGGTCTTGGTTGGGTGCACAGGGGAAGAGCAAGGGCTCCTGAAGATACCCTGAACCCCAGGGTCTTGACGGGGTGCTCAGGTGAAGGGCAGCGGCTCCTGGAGACACCCCAATCCCCAGGGTCTTGGTGGAGTATGCAGGGGAAGGGCAGGGACTCCTGGAGACACCCTGAACCCCGGGGACTTGTTGGGCTGCTCAGGGGCTCCTGGGGACACCCCAATCCCCAGGATCTTTGTGGGGTGTGTAGGGGCTCCTGGGGACACCCCGATCCCCAGGGTCTTGGTGGGGTTCACAGGGGAAGGGCAAGGGCTCCTGGAGATATCCCGATACCTGGAGTCTTAGTAGGGTGCGCAGGGGTTCTTGAGGACACCCCAATACCCAGGGTGTTGGTGGGGTGCACAGGGGCTTCTGGAGACACCCTGATCCCCAGGGTCTTTGTGGGGTGAGTAGGGATTCCTGGAGACACCTCGATCCCTGGAGTCTTGGTGGGGGATGCAGGGGAAGGGAAGGGACTCCTGGAAACACCCTGAACCCCGGGGACTTGTTGGGGTGCTCAGGGGGTCCTGGGGACACCCCAATCCCCGAGGTCTGGTGGGATGTGTAGGGGCTCCTGGGGACACCCCGGTCCCCAGGGTCTTGGTGGGGTTCGCAGGGGAAGGGCAGGGACTCCTGGAGACACCCTGAACCCCGGGTGTTGGGGTGCTCAGGGGCTCCTGGAGACCCCCCAGGGTTTTGGGTCGCCGGGGGCCGCGCAGGGCTCACGCTGGACGAGGGGGTCCGGCGGGTGTGTGTCCGGGCCGAGCCCCCCCAGGATGCTGAGGACCGGAGGGGTGTCCCGGTGCCGAGGGCGCGGGGGGGGGTGTGTGTGGTGGTGGGGGGGGTGTCTGACCGTGGGACCCCGGGGAGGGGCTGCGGGCGGGCCCCGATCCCGCTCCCGCTCCCGCTCCCGCTCCCGCTCCCAGCCCGCTCGGGGGCGGGGCGCGCCCAGCCCGGCGCGGCGGCGGCGGCGGCGCCGAGCCCGTCCCGTCCCGTCCCGTCCCGTCCCGTCCCGAGCAGCACCGCGGAGCCGCCGCCGGAGCAGCCCCGGGGGCTGCGGCCGCGATGGCTTCGCCCCCCCGCCCCGCCGCCGCATGAAGGTTGGCGGGGCCGGGGCGGCCGGGGAGGCGGCGCGGCGGGGCCCCGGAGCCCCGGTAACCCGCAGCCGTCAGGGCACACGGCGAGCCGGGCTGGAACCGGGGGCCGGTGCTGCTCGACCCCCCCCGCCGCCGCCGCGGCCGCCCCCCGGGGGAGCCGGGGCTGACGGTAACCGACTCTCGGTGCTCCTGAAGAGGATGCACTTGTTCCGGAGCTCCAGCTACGAGATCCGGCTGGAGGGCGAGGGGGGCAGCCTGCCCCGCATCCAGGGCATCCGCTGGGTGAGTGCGGGCTGGGCGGGAGGGGGGCGGCACGGCCGGGGGACCCCCTACCACCGAGAGCCGCGGGGGACGCTCCCCGGGCCAAGGAACCCCCTTCGCTGCTGGCTTTCCCCTCTTAACGTCCCTCCTTGCCCCCATGGATGGACTCCAGGCGAAGGAGCTCCCTTCGCCTCCAGCTTTCCCCTCTCGGCATCCCTCCTTGCCTCAGGGGACGGACCCCGGGCCAAGGAACCCCCTTTGCTGCCAGCTGTCCCCTCTCAGCATCCCTCCTGGCACCAGGGGACGGACCCTCGGCCAAGGACCCCCCTTTGCTGCTGCCTTTCCCCTCTCAGCGTCCCTCCTTGTCCTGGGATCCTGCACTTGGCCGAGGACAGGGTTCGGTGAAGTCGCCCTAAGAGCCAAGTGGGCCCCCCCCAAAGCTTATCGCCGCCTCCAGCCCCGCTTTCTGAGCAGGGCTTTGCCAGGGCAGGTCTGGCCTTTCCCTGCCTTCCCAGCTGGGCTGGCAGCGGGCTGTGATCTGTGACCCGCACCCTGCTCCCCCTTCCTGTTTGTTGGCTGGGAGGCCGGGCGTGCAGGGAGCCAGGGGTGCAGGGAGCTGGGTGTGCAAGGAGCCAGGGGTGCAAGGAGCCAGGGGTGCAAGGAACCAGGGGTGCAGGGAGCTGGGTGTGCAAGGAGCCAGGGGTGCAAGGAGCCAAGGGTGCAGGGAGCTGGGTGTGCAAGGAGCCGGGTGTGCAAGGAGCCAGGGGTGCAGGGAGCTGGGTGTGCAAGGAGCCAGGTGTGCAAGGAGACAGGGGTGCAGGGAGCCGGGTGTGCAAGGAGCCGGGTATGCAAGGAGCCAGGGGTGCAAGGAGCCAGGGGTGCAGGGAGCCAGGAGTGCAAGGATCCAGGGGTGCAGGGAGCCAGGCAAGGTGTGCAGGGAGCCGGGTGTGCAAGGAGCCGGGTGTGCAAGGAGCCAGGGGTGCAGGGAGCCAGGGGTGCAAGGAGCCAGGTGTGCAGGGAGCCAGGCAAGGTGTGCGGGGAGCTGGGCGTGCAAGAAGCCAGACGTGCAAGGAGCACGTTTCTGCCACTGCCTGCCCTCACCCCTTCTCCGGGCAGAGCTCGGCAGCCAGGCATGAAAGCAGCCCGTGCCATTGTGCCGCGGCGTGCGGGGCAGCGCACCCCAACCCCGAGCGTGTGAACAGGAAAGACCTTCCCCTGCGGCACACGGGGTTCAAAACGTTCCCTCCCCGCCAGGGCCAGGCCGTTTCTACAGGAGAAACCCGGCTCTTGGCAGCGGGACGATGCTCAACATCACGTCCTCCCTCCCCGGCTCTGTGCTGTCCCCTGGGGGGTCCCTGGGGTGCAAAAGGTCCCCGCTCTTGGCCTCTTGCTGTCCCCTTGGGACTGGGAGGTGACCCTGGAGCCTGTTCACCTGCCCGGGCTGAGCTTCGTGACCTTACCCTTCCCACACTGCTTGACACGAGGCAAATGTTTTTAAGGAAAAAAGGGGAATTTCTTTAAGGGATTACCCCCCCACCACCACCTTTCAGCATTTCTGTGCGGCCTGGAAAGCTCCTTCACAAAAATAAGAGTTTTCCTCTTGTTTTTTTTTTCCCCTACTTCCTGATTTTTTTCTCCCCAGAACTTTTTGGAACTTACTTTTGGGGAGGTTTTTTGGGTGGCAAAAAGCCAGGGAGGTCAAGGAAAGCAGCGGGCTGGGGCGTTACTGCCAGACTAGGACAAACCTGACAAAGTCTGGCTGCGCGGTGGCACGTGCAGGAGTGTCCCCCCCCCCCGAGTGGCTCCATGTGCACGGGGACAACTGTTTGAGGGGAGTGGAGCTGATCTTTCCTGGGAAAGGGGAAGGTTTCCCCACTTTTTGCAGGTGCCCGTTCCTCGGGGAAGGGGCGGGAGAGGTGAACGGAAAGGAACCGGCTGGCTGTGCCTTGGAGCAACAATATTGTCCCTTGTCCCCATCGCTGCAAGCCTATGGCTACTGGAAATAACTTCTCGCTTGGTGGCTCCGTCTCATCCCTCCTGGCGACCTGTTTCCCTGATCTCGGTGCCGGCAAATCCCTCCCAGCTCTTTCTTGCCACGAGGCTCCATCAGCGGGACATCGCAGCCCGGCGTCCCCGAGCAGCTCCGTCCTTCACCCTTCCCAGAGTACAAGTGCCATCGTGTCACCGCGTCCCTGGAGAGGACGGAGGGGACAGAGCGGGTCCCCCGAGCCCCCCTCCCTGACGAGGCTCCCGGGGGGGATGGCAAGCCCCTGGCTGGCTGCCGGGCCCGTGGAGGCTGCGGATGGGCGAGGACTTTCTCTGGAGCCGTAAAAGCCTGAAAATAACTCCTGTTGTTTTCCTCGGGATCCCAAACAAAAGCGGCGCGCGAGCGTGGAACGGTCGCTGCCGGCCTTGGCCCGCCGCCCGCCGCTGCCGGATTTCTGGAGACAGGCAGGATCCCAGCGCCCGCGTGTCCCGTAAGCAGGAAGATGGAAAGAGGCGACTCCTTCGGAAGCCGCTCGGAGACGGCAGCCACGATGGCTGCGACAATTAGGCAGGGGGTGAGGGTGGGGAGGGCATCCTGTGGGGCCGGACCCGGGAGCTGGGGAGCAGGGATGCTTTGGGAAGGGGTTTTCGGGGCCAGATGTGAGATTTTTGCGTGTGGTTCAGAGCTGGTCCGAGCGCTCATCCTTGGGCAGGGTTTTTCCGAGTCTCCTCTGGTGTCCTTGTCAGCGCGGCTCGGAGCAGGACCACGGCGTGTCCTGGCTCCCTGCCTCAAGGACAGACCTCACTTGTGGGGTGACGGCAGAGGCTGGCTGGGGACCGGAGCGGTTGGTGCTTGCACCTGAGAGGGGTGACGTGGACCCCCGGGTCCCACGGGAGGCAGCTCCGCTCTCCGGACACGGCCCGGCTCCTATTTGCAAACATTTGCTCCGCGATTGCCAGCGCGTTTCCTGCTCCATGGGGCGGTCACGAGGCTCGGGAAAGTTTGCAGAGTGAGTAAGTCACCGTGTCCCAGCCTCCGCGGCAGCGTGGCCGGGTCGGGAGTGTCCCCAGGGACCTGCTGCGTTCCCGCAGCCGCTTGTTTTCCATCCGCTGCCCAAATCTCTCCTAAACCAGTTGCAAAGTGCTGGGGGCAGGTTGGTGGCTCCAGAGGTGTCTGGAGGAGGATCTCATCCTCCCTGGGGTATGAAGCCCTGGGGGTATGGAAAGGGCTGGAGGAAATGAGGGAGCAGCTGGAGCCAGGCAGGGGATGGGACAGGAAGGCAGAGCACCCACCTGAGCACCCATGGGTGGGTGTCCACCTCCATCACCCTGCCAGCAGGTGCCAGGGCTTTTTTGGATTTCCCTCACCTCCTGGTCGATGGTTTTTGTCCTTTAATTCACTTGCAAAGAAGGCTTCTGCAACTAATTACTCCTGCCCTTAATTGAGGCTTTCATCCGGACTGTCCCTCTTGCTGGGATTGCTCAAACCTTCCCCACCAGCCCAGAACCAGCAGATCTGAGGAAAATTTGGCCCAGAAGATGCTGTGTTTTCAGTGCCCGCCCCCAGCCCGGAGTGCTGCAGACCTCTTAGAGCTGGGAAAAAATGGGGGAGACCACAAAACCGTCCCCTCGAGGTGAAGAAACCCCGAGGAAGGATGGTCCTCACCCCGTCTTGGGGTTAATGCTTTAAGTGCATTAACTGCTGGGGCCAGGGCAGCGCGTGGAGGAGAACAGGTCTGACGGGTGCTCACCTTCCCCAGCCTGTGATTTATGCAGCACACGCAGATGAAAAGGTTGTTTATTCAGGGAGCCCTTGTCCCTCTGGGCAGCACCTTGGATGGGAGTGGGGCCGCCTTTGCACCTGGATTGGGGCTGCAGCCGGGGTGGGCGATGCCTCATCCCTTCTCCCACACCTTTTTTTTTGTCCCTCTGCTTTTTTTTGTCCCTCTGCCCCTCTGCTCCGCTCTGGGGAGACACCCCCCCCAGTGCTGCCTCCAGCTCTGGGGACATCAGGAGAAGGAGCTGTTGGAGCGGGGCCAGAGGAGGCCCCAGAGATGCTGGGAGGGCTGGAGCCCCTCTGCTGTGAGGACAGGCTGAGAGAGTTGGGGGGGTTCAGCCTGGAGAAGAGAAGGCTCCGGGGAGACCTTGGAGCCCCTTCCAGTCCCTAAAGGGGCTCCAGGAAATCTTGGGGGGGGACTCTTGATGAGGGAGGGGAGCGATGGGACGAGGGGGAAGGGTTTGACACTGAAAGAGGGGAGATTGAGGTGAGATGTGGGGAAGAACTTCTTTGGTGTGAGGGTGGTGAGAGCCTGGCCCAGGTTGCCCAGAGAAGCTGTGGCTGCCCCATCCCTGGAGGGGTTCAAGGCCAGGTTGGAGGGGGCTTGGAGCAACCTGTTGTGCTGGGAGGTGTCCCTGCCCAGGGCAGGGGGTAGGACTTGGGGGGGCTTTAAGGTCCCTTCCAACCCAAACCTTTCTATGAGTCTATGGTTTTCGCTGGAACATCATAGAATCATGGAAATGAATTCTGTGATGGAGAAAAATGAACACGAGGATTAAAATCAGCTGCCAACAGGGGATAACCAGAGGGATGAGTGGTGGTGGAGAAGCCAAGGACTCAAGCGTGGCCCGATGGGAATCGGCATCACCACGGATGGTGGAGCTGGACCTGGATCCAGATCATGTCGCGGCTGTTGGCAGCCGGTGCATCCCCGACAGCCGGGACCCTGCTCAGACAGAGACGGTCCCCAGCCGTTCCCGACAGCCTGATGACAGATCCCTCCAGGAGGGACTTCCCGAGCCATTTCAGGGTCCCTGAGCTATTTTAGGAGTGGTAAACGGCATAGACATTAAAGACATAGACATTAAAGAGGAACCGGTTTAGAAAACAGCATTGGATCAGCTCATGGCGTGCAGATTTAAGTTAAATAGAATGAAAAACTCGGTGGGTGAGTGGGGTTTTCCACCCCCCAGGGGTGCCTTTTTCTCCTTTAGGCCAAGGGAGCACTGAGTTGCCGGTGGACCGGGTGTGCCATGGATGAGTGAGGTTTCCTATTTTCCTCTCTTCCTACTGACACCCATTCCACTATTTACTTTTTTTTTTTTACAGCTGCTGAGGCCTGAGTTCACATTTTCGGTCACCGCCACAGTCTCCTGCTGGAGCTCAGAGCCTCTGGCCACAAGGGAGGGAAAATTGAGCTTGTTTTCTTCTAATATGCCTTATTTTAGGCATGTCTGCTTTGAATTTTACCCACTGCTGTTTCCCTGTACCCAGCACGTGCTCGGTGACTTTCTGCCTTCGTTGGGCCATCGTTTCCAGCATCTCCCTTAAAATCCTTTGGAAAAACAGCTTCACATTCGCCGGCTCCAGGGTGAAACATCCCCCATAGCCATTCGGCTGTTTGGCTGCCGAGCTCCTCCCGGCACATGGAACCGCCACGTCCCAGTGGTTCATTACAGCTGATTTTTCAGGATTTATTGATTTATTTAAGTTTTTCTGGCTGTGCTGTGATTTGAAACCCATCCCCGGACATGGTACCTGCAGGGAAGGGTTCAGACACGTCCTCCTCATGGCTCTCTGCTCTCCTTGCCCTCTGCAGGAGCCCTTGCTCCCCATCATCTGGGGAGCGGATCTGGAGATCTGGTGGGACACCCTGGCCATGGCTTCTGTCCCTGGTGTCCTCTGCGAGCTGACCCTCCAGCTCTCTGAGGCTTTTTTGGGCCCTTCACATGACCCGCCGAAGTTTGGGATCTTTTCCGTCCTCTTTGTTTGGACCTGGCTTCAAAGCTGGAGGAAAAACCCCGGGCTCTGGACACCTCTCCCTCCCCGGGGGCTGTGCCAGCTTCCCCAAGCTCTCTCTGAAGTCCTTCTCCTCCGGTGGCAAGCTCCGTGCCTTGAATCCCGTGTCTTTGATCCCTGTTTGCAAGGATTTTACTTCTAACTTCCTCCTTTTATCTCCCGGCTCCCTCATTTGAATGCACTTCCCTTTCTGAAGTTAAACATAACTGGGGGGGGGGGTGTGGGGGGGGGTGAGGTCCCCCGGTGCTCACGTGGGGACGGTGGGACACGGTGGGACGACAGTGATGATCTGAGCTGGATCCAGGCTCGATTTCCTGTTGGGACATCACAACTCGCTGCTCCATGATGCAGGATTTTTAGTGGTACCCAAAGGGGTCACCCTGGGGGGGAGCCCTCCCTGCGAGCGCTGGTGTGGCGAGGGGCACGCGAGGGAAAATGGGTGTAAAGAAGTGAGGATTTAAGGTGACACAGAAAAAAAAAAAAGGCAGGTTTCTGGCTGCAAACGTTCACGGGGGCCGTTTTCTGCGAGATGGGACAGAGGGAAGGCTTTGCCACGGTTTGAGGAGGTGGTTGGAGGAGGTGGGTGCTGAGACCATGCAGGGACACTCGTCTCCTCGCCTGATGCAGAGCTGAGGCTGAGCTGTGCCTTGGGGGAGGCAGGAGCCCCCCCAGGGTGAAGGGGGGACACGGCAGAGCCCCCACGGCCACCGACCGTGCCCAGTGGTGTTCCTCAGGGGTCGGTACTGGGACTGGTGCTGTTTGACACCTTTGTTGGTGACACGGATGGTGGGATCAAGGGCACCCACAACGAGTTTGCTGACAACACCAAGCTGTGTGGGGCAGTGACACGCTGGAGGGATGGGATGGCATCCAGAAGGACCTGGACAGGCTGGAGAGGTGGGGCCATGCCAACCTCCTGAGGTTCAACCAGGCCGAGTGCAGGGTCCTGCCCCTGGGACATGACAATCCCAGGCACAAATCCAGGCTGGGCAGAGAATAGACTGGGAGCAGCCCTGAGGAGAAGGACTTGGGGGTGTTGGTGGGTGAGAAGCTCAACGCACCCCGGCAACATGCACTGGCAGCCCAGAAACCCCCACACCCTGGGCTGCATCCCCAGCAGCGTGGCCAGCAGGGCGAGGGGGGGGATTCTGCCCCTCTGCTCCGCTCTGGGGAGACACCCCCCCCAGTGCTACCTCCAGCTCTGGGGCCACCAACATCAGAAGGACACGGAGCTGTTGGAGTGGGGCCAGAGGAGGCCCCGGAGATGCTGGGAGGGCTGGAGCCCCTCTGCTGGGAGGGGGGGCTGAGAGAGTTGGGGGGGTTCAGCCTGGAGAAGAGGAGGCTCCGGGGAGACCTTGGAGCCCCTTCCAGTCCCTAAAGGGGGGGCTCCAGGAAAGCTGGGGAGGGACTCTGGATCAGGGAGGGGAGCGATGGGACGAGGGGGAAGGGTCTGACACTGAAAGAGGGGAGATTGAGGTGAGATGTGGGGAAGAAGTTCTTTGCTGTGAGGGTGGTGAGAGCCTGGCCCAGGTTGCCCAGAGAAGCTGTGGCTGCCCCATCCCTGGAGGGGTTCAAGGGCGGGTTGGAGGGGGCTTGGAGCAACCTGTTGTGGTGGGAGGTGTCCCTGCCCAGGGCACTGGATGGTCTTTAAGGTCTCTTCCAACCCAAACCATTCTGTGATTCTGATTCTAACACCCTTCTTTTTGGTTTTCCAGACCCCACTTTTGGACACTGAATCCACCCTGGACTATGGACACAGCCTCACCCAGGTGGGAAAACCCACAAGGACATGAGTTTGGGGAGGGGGGAGATGGCAAAACATGTCTTGAAGGCTGGGAGGGGTGGGGGGGCAGGGCACCCCCATGCCCTGGGGTCCTTGGCTCAGCTCTGGGATGCTCGGCCATTCGTGGGGATGGGTGATGGAGATCCTGGGGTGGGTGTGAGGTGCAGGGTGCTAGGGCACGGTTGACCATGCGAGGTGTCAATACAGTCAGGGTCCATGCCTCGCCACCCATGCCCTCCCCACTTCTTCTGCAAGCTATAAAATGCCTTTCCACCCCCAGGCCTCCTCGGAGAAGATCTGGCGAGCTGGGAAGCTCCTCTTCATCCACCTCACCAGCACCCGCCCCGGCCTCATCCGGGACCACAAGCATCACCTGCGGCATCACAGGTGGGACGGTGCCACCGTGCCATGGCGAGGACACCCTGGGCTGCCCAGGACCCCCACAGCCCTCCGAGGAGGGCAGCACTTCTCCTGCCCCTGTCTTCTGGTTTGAGGAACCCACAACAATTTATTGTTGTTTAGAAAATTATTGTCTCACCCAATGACCACTCCCCACCCCGGAAGGGGAATCGGGGAAAACCAAGGAAACATGAGGGTTGAAATATAAATAGATTTAATAGGAAAAGACAATAATTAACATTAATAACACTAAAGAAACAATATTGATCCTGATACCAACACAAGGACCATCCCCAGCCCATCCCATCAGCAGAAGCTGGTTCCCCCCCAGCAGGGACAGCCAATGTGGGACCCTGCGAGCGCTGGGGCTTCGGGAGGAAGGGAAGGGCTCAGGGCTCCAGCACCGGGGCAAGGAGTTCTTGGGGTGGCAGCCATCAAGGGGGTGGGAGAGCGTAAGGACTCCTCAACAAAGTTTCTAATTTCTATGGAATGTGCCGTTCATGGTATGAAATAACCCCGTTGGCAGCTTGGGGTGAGTGCCCGGCTCTCGCTCCTCCTCGTTCCCACCCCCCGAAACACTGAGACCTTGAAACCCACACCCCAGAGCTGGCGAAAAAGTAAATATTGTCACCAGTTCAGCCACTAAAGTCTTCTAAAAATGCAGTTTTCCTGGATGTTGGAAGAGAAATGAGTCCTGTGTCGCTCAGACCAGACACCGTCCCAGGCTGGGGCTCCCCTGGGGGTCTGGGCACCACAGCCCTGTTCTGGGGACAATTCTCATGTTTTTTGCCCTTGCAGGCAGTGCTGCTCGGGGAAGGAGCTGGTGGACTGGTTGCTGAGCGCGGGGCTGGCCGTGCAGACACGCAGCCAGGCCATCGGCGTCTGCCAGGTGCTGGTGGACGGAGGGGTCCTGACCCACGGTGAGGGCTGCCGGGGTCTCCGGTGGGTGCACGTGGCACCCCGTGGGTCTCCCGTGGGGGCACAGCCCAGCTCATGGCGCTCTCCCCCCGACCCCGCAGTGAAGCAGGAGTGGCATTTCCAGGACAAGGATACCCAGTTTTACCGCTTTGCTGAGCTGGAGCTGAGCCCCGAGCCCGGCGCTGGGCTGCGGGATGCGGAGGAGCTGCTGGAGGCACTGGCCTTCCTGGCCCAGCTGGGTCCCGACGCGCTGCTCACCATGGCCCTGCGCAAGCCGTGAGTGACATGGGGGCTCCCCAGGGGCAGGGAGGGCTCATTTTCACCCTGGAGTCCCAAAGGGATGGGGTGACCCAAGCATCCCTCCATGGCTGTCCGACCCGGGGGAGAAAGAGGGTGCTGGACCAGGGGGTTGTGCCTGGGGAGGGTTGTCTGTGCCCCGAGATGTGGTGGGGAGAGGGGGCACAGATGGCTGCTGACCCCCCCCCCTCCCTCCCAGGCCTGCCCAGCGCACAGAGGATGAGCTGGAGCTCATATTTGAGGAGCTTCTCCACATCAAAGCCGTGGCTCATCTCTCCAACTCGGTGAGCGCCGCTGTGCCTGGTGTCCCCTGCGGTGCCTGTGTGTGTCCCCAAACCACTCCTGGTCCCCAAATCCTCCTGCCTCCCATCGCCTCCCGCCTGGGCATCCTCTCCTGGTCCTCTCTGAGCATCTCTGGGCTCCCTTCCCAGCCTGTCCCCTGTCCCCATGCGTGTCCCCTCCTCACTCGGTTCCAGGCTGGGGTGACCCTGATGGCAGATTCCCTTCCCACCCTGTCCCTGTGTATGTCCCCTCCTTGCTTCGCTCCAGGCTGGGGTGACCCTGATGGCAGGTTCCTCTTGCCGCAGGTGAAGCGGGAGCTGGCATCCGTGCTGATGTTTGAGTCCCACCAGAGAGCAGGCACCGTGCGTGAGTATCATGTGGCCCAGGAGCTGCGCAGGGGGACCCCAGGACCCCCAGGAAAGGGTCCCCAGCCTGGGGAGGGTGGATGGAACCATTGCCATCAGTGTGGATGCTCCTGCTGTCTCCTGGTGGACCAGGGATAGAGGGGACCGCAGCACTTGCCGTGTTCACCTGGGCTGGGGGCTCAGGTTGAGGGGGCTGAAGAGGGATGCTTGTGGGCTCCCCCTCTTTGACTGCCCCCGTTTCCCCTGCAGTGTTCAGCCAAGGAGATAAAGGCACGTCCTGGTACATCATCTGGAAGGGCTCAGTCAATGTGGTGACCCATGGCAAGGTAGGGGTGTCCCTGTGCAGCCAGGCTCTCCAGACACCTCATGTCACTGTCCCCCAGTGGTGACGAGGGCTCCCACCCCATCCCTCACCCTCCTTGGCCTCTCCCCAGGGCTTGGTGGCCACCCTGCATGAGGGGGACGACTTTGGGCAGCTGGCATTGGTGAATGACGCGCCCCGGGCAGCCACCATCATCCTCCGAGAGGACAACTGCCACTTCCTCCGGGTGGACAAGCAGGACTTCAACCACATCCTCAAGGTGGGTAGGGGGCACCGAGACCCAGTTGGGACACACCGTCAGCCTCTGTGGTGTCTGCAGGGGAGGACACTTCTCTGCGTGCCCATACGGGGTTTTGAGGTGCCACCAGCCAGCCAGGGGTTGCTTGATGGATCCATACTGGGGTGATGGCTGGTTCTTCTCTCTAGGATGTGGAGGCCAACACCATGCGCCTGAAGGAGCACGGGAAGGTGGTGCTGGTCCTGCAGAAGAACCTGCAGGGTGGCAGCAACCAGCCAGCCGCAGCGCGGAGCAGCAGGTGACTTGATAATTCAACCAGGGCAAGTGCAGGGTCCTGCACCCCCTGTACCAGGACACATTGGGGGTGACCTGCTGGAGAACAGCTCTGTGGAAAAAGACCTGGGAGTCCTGGTGGTGTTGTCCACCTCCTATTGTGGAGGACCATGAGCCAGCAATGTGCCCTTGTGGCCAAGAAGGCCAATGGTCTCCTGGGGTGCTTCAAGAAGAGTGTGGCCAGCGGGTGGAGGGAGGTCATCCCCGCTCTCTGCTCTGCCCTGGGGAGGTCACAGCTGGAGACGGGGACCAGTTCTGGGCCCCCCAGTTCAAGAAGGACTGGGAGCTGCTGGAGAGAGTCCAGCGGAGGCTGCGAGGATGATGAGGGACTGGAGCATCTCCCTGCTGGACTCTGAGGGACCTGGGTCTGTTCAGCTGGAGAAGAGAAGACCGGGGCGGGGGGGGTGTCTCATTGATGCTTATAAATGCCTAAAGGGTGGGTGTCAGGAGGATGGGGCCAGACTCTTCCCAGTGGTGCCCAGTGACAGGACAAGAGGGAACGGGCACAAACTAGGACACGGGAAGTTCCATCTCAACACGAGGAGGAACTTCTCTCCTGTGAGGGTGGCAGAGCCCTGGAAGAGGCTGCCCAGACAGGGTGTGGGGTCTCCTGCTCTGGAGAGATTCCAACCCCCCTGGACACAACCCTGTGGGACCTGCTCTGGGTGACCCTGCTCTGGGAGGGGTTTGTGGGAGATGATCTCCAGAGGTCCCATCCCACCCCATATCATTCTGTGATTGTGTGACAGCAGCCTGTCCTTGTTCCCTCCTTGCAACCACGCTGCCTGTCCCGCTGCCTCCTCTGGCTTCCCTTGGAGGAGTCTCGATGGCCCCAGAGGGGGATCAGGGATGCCAGCCCATGTTGAGCAGCTGTGTCGAGTGGCCCGGTGGCCCGGGGTGGTGGCCTTGCCCACAGCTGAGGTGCTGTGTCCGTCCCTGATGAGCCTGCTGCTCTGCCCACCAGGTACTTCGTGATGGCTGGGACACCAGAGAAGATCCTCGAGCATCTGCTGGAGTTCATGAGGCTTGATGCCACACTCTACGATCCCGTGGGTAAGTGGGGGGTGTTCCCCCAGCTCCAGGGACCACATCCCCGAGCCACCCTGAGATGGGCAAGGGGACCAGCACCAAGCGGGCTTCCTTATTCCCGGTGTTCCACCCCAAAAGCTGCTCCTCTTACCCTAAAATCCCCCGTTGGGGCCGGGAGAGGAGGCAGCCCCGGGGCAGGGAGCGTCTCCTCTCTCGTCTGCTCCCGCGTCCCTCCGTCTCCCTCTACCTTTGGAGTGGAGCAAAACCGGGCGAGACAGGAACCAGGAGATGTCCCCAGCGGGTAAAAAATCCGAGCTGGCGTCATCGTCCTTGGGGCTCTCTCACGGCCAGCGCTGGCGCTTTTCCTCCAGCCCTTGGATTTTCTTTCAGCCCCCAAAACCTGCAGCTTTGCCAGCCCTTTCCGTCATTTTTAGAAGCAAAAACTGACCCGCAATGAGCACGGTCACTAGTGGGGGACACCACAGGCCAACCCCACACAGGGCAGGGGTGACTCGTTTCTGGCCAGCTGCACCCACCTGGCTGTGACCAGCGTGTCCCCAGCCCACTGGCCGTGGTGACGGGCAAATGATGGTGGCCTGGTCTCTTGCAGACACGCTGCTGGGGGATTTCCTGCTGACTTACACCGTGTTCATGCCGACCTCACAGCTCTGCAGAGCTCTGCTGCACCAGTATCCTTCTGCGGCTGGAACTTGGGGGGGACCGGGCTCCATCCTACGCCACGCACCCCCCTGCCAGGGGCCAGCGCACCCAGCGTGGTCCCTGTCACCCCAGTGGGACCTCAGGGGTTGGTCGGGGAGCCCCAAAACCCCCCAGGCTCTTGGGCACAGGGCACATCCCCATCTCCCATCCTATGGGGTGCGCAGCTATGGGGGGGTCCCCGTCACCCGTACTGGTGCCCTTGACTGGTCCCAGTTTCCGTGCAGAGCCGCTGGAGGGCTCGGAGCAGGAGAAGGCCACCTACTCCCTGCACAAGCGGCGGAAGATCCTGCGGCTGGTGAGCCAGTGGGTGCTGCTCTACGGGCGGCTGCTGCAGGGCGACCGCAGCACCATGGCTCTGCTGCAGGTACCGGCAGCGGGAGAGGGCCGGGGGGGGCGTCCCCAGAGGGGTCTGGCTGTCACCATCCCCTGCTGACCACTGGCCACCTTCCTCCCGCAGAACCTGGCCGACCTGGCCAGCCAGGACCCCCGCCTGGGCGGGCTGGTCCAGGAGCAAGCACAGGAGCGCCGACGGCCCCGAGCGTGAGTCCCCCCGGGGATGGAAGGGTGTCCCCATCCAAAACAGAGCCCATCCCTGTCCCTAGAGCCACCGCTGGTACCCGTGTCCCCAGGTCCCGCACCCCTCATGCCCGGGGGATGTTGTGCTTTTCATGGGGCTGAGCTTTTGGCCAGCAAAGCAATGATTGCCACAACTGAGGGGATGCCAGCAGCTCTTGGGCCACCTTGTCCCAAAGTGGGGGTTTCTCGGCCACAGGCAGGGTGTCAAACACTGCTAGGACCCTCTGGTGCCCAGGGATGCCTGGGGGCTTGGTGGTGGCCTGGATCCTGGGGGCTGCAGGACCCGGTTCTGTTTCCAGCACGGGCTGCAGGGCTCTGACACCCCCTTTATCCTCTCCCTGCAGGCTGGAGAACGGAGACGGCAGCGTTTCTCCCCAGCCCAAGGTAGGGGTGGCCCGGGGGGGGTGGAGTGCCAGGATGAGAGGGGGTGGAGAGTTGGGTCACCCCTGCCCTCTGGGGACCCCCGGCAGGAGGGGTGGTTGGTGGGGTGGCATCCTCCCCGCTCTCTCCCACCTTTCCCGCAGGCTCGGAGCTCAGGGAACTGGCTCTCGAGCCAGGAGGAGGCGATTCTGAGCAGCGGCTGTGCCTTAAGAGCCCAGGACAAAGGTATGGTTACACACAGCGGGGACTGTCCCCTCCCCAGCACCTGGGATGCTAAAACCCTTTCGTCCTCCCCTCGTAGTGCCCTACGAGATCTACAGACCCGACCACTCGTGCCTGATGACGGTGCTGCCCGTCAACGCCTCGGTGCGGGACATCCTGCGGTCCCTGGCCCCCCGGCTGGGCCGGGACCGGGAGCACATCCTAGTGAAGGTGAATTCGGCCGGAGGTGAGCGGGCTCCCCCCCGGGGGATGTCACTGTCCCAGGGTGGCAACTGCCCCCAGCCCAGCCAGGATCGGACCCCTTCTCCATCCCGGCACCGACCATCCCCTCTCCTGCAGATAAAGTGGGGCTGCAGCCGGATGCCGTGGGGGTGTTCACGGCGCTGGGGCTCAACGAGAGGCTCTTTGCTGTGAGCGTGGAGGAGCTGGGCAGCCTGGTGAGCAAGGGGCGGGGGGTTCTGGGGATGGACAACACTGGGATGTCCCCCCCTGAGCAGCATTTGGGGCTGTGGTGCTTCCACAGCAGCTCAGGGTTGGGGGTGTCCATCCCGGGAAGGAGCTGGTGTTGCCTTCCCTGCAGTGGCTAATGGCCCGAGGGGTCGAGCATCCTCTCTCCTGTGCACAGACCCCCCACCCTGAGCAGCTGGGCCCCCACGTCGGCTCCTCAGAGACCCTGGACCTCATCAGCTCCAAGGACCTGGCCAGCCACCTCACCGACTACGACTGGAACCTCTTCAAGAGCATCCACCAGGCAAGACCAGCCCCCACAGCAGGGCAGGAGATGCCCCCAGGGTAGCTTTCGGGGCACCCCTCAGCCACCACATTGGGCTTTGCAGGTGGAAATGATCCACTACATCGTGGGGCCGCAGAAGTTTCACGATGTGACCACGGCCAACCTGGAGCGGGTGATGCGGCGCTTCAACGAGCTGCAGTACTGGGTGGCCACAGAGCTGTGCCTCTGCCCCGAGGTGGGCAGGAGAGCCCAGCTCCTCCGCAAGTTCATCAAGCTGGCCGCACAGTAAGCGCCTTGCCACCCATGTCCCTGCGAGGATGGAGCCGGTGGTGGCCTCCTCACCTGACCCTGTCCTTGCCTGCAGCCTCAAGGAGCAGAAGAACCTGAATTCCTTCTTCGCGGTGATGTTTGGTGTGAGCAACACGGCTGTCAGCCGCCTGGCCAAGACCTGGGAGGTAACTGCCTCCGGGCTGCCTCCAGGTCCCTGGAGGTCCCTCGAGATCTGTGGTGATGGATCCGGGTACCCTGGCTTGGGCAAGGCTGGCCCCAGTGCTGGGGTCCAGGCAGACCCTGCCCCCCTAAGTTCTGAGCAAGGGAGATGCCAAGGGCAGGGAGTGTTTCCCACTGGGCAGGGGACCAGGATTAGCCCCAGGGTCTGGTTGGACCTAGTTGGGGGCCAAAGTGCCCCCCACCGGGGTGACAGTGGGCTCCGAGCATCTCTGGGGGAGAGAGAGCTGGGGTGCCAGGGACAGTGACCCTCTCTGGGAGGTCTCCTGGGGAGGGAGAGATGGGGTGCTGACAATGGTCACCCTCTCTTCCTCTCTGGGGATCTCTGGGGGTGGAAGAGCTGGGTTGCCAGTGATGGTGACCGTCTCTGGGGGATGTCTCTGGTGGTGGGAGAGCTGGGGTGATGGTGACCCTCTCTGGGGGTGGGAGAGCCGGGGTGTCAGAGATGGTGACCCTCTCACAGGGTCTCTGGAGGTGGGAGAGCCAGGGTGCCAGTGAACCTCTCTGGGGGTGAGACAGCCGGGGTAATGGTGACTCTCTATGGGGGTGGGAGAACTGGGGTGACAGTGACCCTCTCTCTGCACAGAGGCTGCCCCACAAGATCCGAAAGCTGCACTCAGCACTGGAGCGGATGCTGGTGAGTGCGGCCCCTTCCCACTCCGTATCCCCCCTCCCAGCAGGGTTTGTCCTTACTTCCCAAAGGGTGTGAGATCACAGGGGTGCCATGGAGGTGCTGGCCCCCCTTTTCTCCCCTGCACCCAGGGCAGGCAGCACCTGGGGCTGTGTTCCCTGCGCTGAGGTCCTGTTCCATCCCCAGGACCCGTCGTGGAACCACAGGGTCTATCGCCTGGCCGTTGCCAAGCTGAGCCCCCCCATCATCCCCTTCGTGCCCCTCCTCCTCAAAGGTGGGTACCTCGGCCTGGGAGCTGCAGGTGCAGGTGGGAACAGGTCAGACCGGGGTGATGGGGACCCTTTTGGATGCATCCAGCCCTCCCCGGGGACCAGGAGTCTGATCCCCCCAATCCCCCCCCCCCCCACAGACATGACCTTCATCCACGAGGGCAATCGCACGCTGGCCGAGAACCTCATCAACTTTGAGAAGATGGTGAGTGAGGCAGGTTGGCTCCCCCGTGGACCCCCACCTTGGGGGGATCTGCTTGTCCCCCCCATCCCCTGGGATGCAGATCCAGAGCGTCCCCGTGGAGTTGGCGCAGCCCCCCCATCCCCACCCCCCCCCCCGGCAGCCAGGACCCCTGGCCGTCCCTCGTGCCCTCGTGGGGGGACACGGGGCGGCCGCTGCTGAAGCCGGAGGGGACCGTGTTTCACCAGCCGGGGCCGGGTGACAGCAAGTGACCTTTGTGCATTGCCCACAGCACATGATGGCAAAGACGGTGCGTGTCCTGCAGCGCTGCCGGGGCCACGCACACGGTGAGTGCTCCCGGGGGTGGGGGGGGGGCTAAGAGGAGGGGCCTGGGGGTCAGCACCCCCCTGGGGATGGGGCTGAGCTCCCTCTCTCTCTCTCTCTGCCCCCAGCTCCGCTCTCCCCACTGAGAAATCGCTCCCCGCACCGGCCGGAGGACCCCAAAGCCGTCAGGATCTCCACGTGTACGTCTGGGGCTCACCCATCCCCACCCCCACCCCTGCCCTCGGGGGGACCCCCCACTCCTTGGGGCCAGCCTGGGGGAGCGGGCACCCACCGTCCTTGGGTGGGGGGTCCTGTGGGGACATCCCAGGGGCACCAGCCTGGCTACTGTGGGTGAAAGCTGGTCCCAATGCTGCTGATGCCTGGGAATACCCAAGGATGGAGGCCGAGCTCCCTCTCCTGCGTGGGGCAAACCCACGGGTCACTGGAGGCACCAGTGGGCAACTCCTGGGGCTGAAGAGGGTCAGGGGGTGCTTCCAGCATGTCGGAAGCGCTCTGGGTGTTAGGCAGCAGGATGGGGCACGCTTTGCCCCATGGAGCAAGGCTGTCCCCACTTTCTCCTGCTTCTTCAGCTCCAGCGGGTTCCTGGAGGTGATGGAGGGGGATCCATGAGCAGAGAGAGAGGGGATGGAGGGGATCCATGAGTCAAGGGAGAGGGGACGGAGGGATTCATGAGTCAAGGGAGAGGGGACAGAGGGGATCCATGAGTCAAGGGAGAGGGGATGGAGGGGATCCATGAGCAGAGAGAGAGGGGATGGAGGGGTCTTTGAGTCAAGGGAGAGGGGATGGAGGGATCCATGAGTCAAGGGAGAGGGGATGGAGGGGATCCATGAGCAGAGAGAGAGGGGATGGAGGGGTCTTTGAGTCAAGGGAGAGGGGATGGAGGGATCCATGAGTCAAGGGAGAGGGGATGGAGGGGATCCATGAGCAGAGGGAGAGGGGATAGAGGGGTCTGTGAGTCAAGGGAGAGGGGATGGAGGGATCCATGAGCAGAGAGAGAGGGGATGGAGGGGATCCATGAGTCAAGGGAGAGGGGATGGAGGGATCCATGAGCAGAGGGAGAGGGGATGGAGGGGGGATTTCAATGAGCTGAGCAAGAGGCCATAGAGGGGGATCAAGAAGATAACTGGAGATGATGGAGAGGTTCACTGAGCTGAGCTGGAGGTGCTGGAGGGGATCAGTGAGCCAAGCCAGCAGCAGTGGAAGGGGATCAGTGACTCAGGCGAGAGGCAGTGAAGGGGGATCCATGCAATGAACCAGTGTGATGGAGAGGGTTGGCAAGTGGAGCCGGAGGTGATGGAGGGGGATCGCTGAGCCCAGCCCTGATCTCGGCTCTCCTGGGCAGGCTCGGAGCAGTCCCTGAGCGTGCGGAGCCCTGTCTCCACCTGGGCCTACCTGCAGCACCTCAAAGCCATCGACAGCCAGAAGGAGCTGCTGCGTCTCTCGCACGACCTGGAGTCCTGAGGGGGCCGGAGGGGGACAGCGGGGATGTGGCAGCCCCTCTGCCAGCGGCAGGGACAGCCCCGGTGGCTCTGCTCCTGGTAGCACTGGGCACGGGGCTGTGCTGGAGCTGGCCAAGAGCAGCCTCTGGCTGCCGGCACCAGGTCCGGCACTGGGGTGCCGGGATGCAGCTGGGCTGTGGCCATCGAGGGCCAGGGACAGCGGAGTGAGCAATAGAGGTATTTTTGTACGCAAGGCTGCACTCTCCTTTCTTCTCTGTGCAGCAGCCTGGATTCACTCCCTGCACGGGCCAGGGGGGAGAACGGAGCCCTGGATGCGTCCCCTGATGCTGTGCCCCTTGGGGGTGCTGGGCTGGAAGATGCCCCTTGCTCCCGGAGGGACTCAAGCCAGATCATCCCTGTGAGCAGGGATGTCTCCATCGGGGTGCAGACACCTGGGCTGAGCCCAGGATCTGGCTCGTGCTGCTGCGTTGCCCCATGGATCCTAGGGGCAGCCCCAGAGGGGACCTGCCCTTTCCTCTGTCCTGTGTGTCCCATGGGAGGTGTTGGCTGCGTCCCCTGTCCCACCCTTTGGGAGCTGTGTGACCGCAGGAACCAAGGGGAAAGTATCTTGAGCCCCCCCAGGACTGTTGGGGCTTAAACCAGCCATGGGCTAATCACAGCCTTCTCTGTGCCTCAGTTTCCCCACATGGATGGGGCCAGGCATAGCCACGTACAGCCATGGCGTGGAGGTAGGAGAGCATCCCTCATGGAAGGAAGCTATGGTGGTCTTGTGATGGAGATGGTGACCTGCTCTGGCTGTCCCCAGCCCCTGACCAGTTGCTGTTGGGGGTTTGGGGGAGACGTCTCTGAAGGAGGCAGAACTGATGGACCCCGGGGGGGGGGACCCCTCTCCCTCCTCCCAGAGCATCCCTGTCTATGCATGGAGCAGTTTTAGCAATGACCTTCCCAACGCTCGGAGCAGGCCTGGGTGAAGCTGCGGGGTTCAGGGGAGTTCGCAGCCCCCCAAAGCTCCCGCATTGTCCAGGTCCCAGTGCAGGGGAGGCTCGTAGCCCCTGGCAGGTCTGTGCCCCAGCCAGGACACCATGGAGCCACAAGCCAAAGCCCCCCAAGCCTTGCCCCAAGGGCTGGGCTACAGGGGACCAGAGCTCTGCTGCATTAATTGCTCTTCTCAGTATCGCTGTGCGGATGAATGGGTTGCTTAAAATAAAAGTCCCCATCACACCTAAATAATGTTTCAGGCCATGCAGCCGGCTACGAGGGTTCCTGGCAGCTCCCAGCACCACGTCCATCCCAGGACCCCTGCCCCTCCCGCCCCAGTGTAAAGCTTGGCTTTGTGGTTCTCTGCTCCATTGGCCATGCTTGATGGGGACCAGGTTGTGACACCAGCCATCTCCCAGGTTCCTAACTCCAGCCCCATGCGTGGTCCCAGCAGCAAGCGTGTCCAGGCAAGCAAGGGAAGGGCAGAGAAGTGATGGCAATTCCTTGGCATCTGGACCCAAATCGGGCAGCCCAGACCTCCTGCAGTCACCTTTCCCCAGCTCTTTGCCCTGAAGGACCAAGGGAGCCTTGAAATGGAAGAGCTTGTCTGTGGGGAACGAAGGGTTAAACCAGAGTTGTGTGTTTTCCAGATGTTTCTGGGCCTGTGGATTACCTTCAGTCTGCAGGTTGGCTGGGTCGATGGATGTGTCTGGGGGCTTCCCCCTCGGCTGCTAGCGGGACACTGGCCCAATTGGCTGGAGAAATCTCCGCTTGAGTGGAAAAGCTGACCCTTGTCTGGTTTTCCTGGAGCAGGCTGTGGAGAGCATCCTGTTGGGGAGCTCAGGGCGGTCCGTGCCCCTTCATGAGCCTGTGTCGTCCACAAGCCGTGTCTTCCCAAGGAGCAGGAGTGTGAAGGTCCAGCCCCACCAGCAATTCCCATGGAGCTGCAGAAGCCCCAGAACATCCTGGGGGTGAGGGAAAACCTGGAGAAACAGTCCAGATAGTGGAGTGATGGGACGAGGAGGAAGGGTTTGACCCTGAAAGAGGGGAGATTGAGCTGAGATGTGGGGAAGAACTTCTTTGCTGTGAGGGTGGTGAGAGCCTGGCCCAGGTTGCCCAGAGAAGCTGTGGCTGCCCCATCCCTGGAGGGGTTCAAGGCCAGGTTGGAGGGGGCTTGGAGCAACCTGGTCTGGTGGGAGGTGTCCCTGCCCAGGGCAGGGGGTGGATTGGGATGAGCTTTAAGGTCCCTTCCAACCCAAACTGTTTTGTGATTCCATGATAAAAGGGCAGTGAACCCAGGGCGGATGTGAAGAGGAGGATGGTGGTAGGGGACGAGGATGAAGCTGGGTGTTGGGCAGCCCTGCTGGTAGAAAACACCGGACTGTGGAAAAATAAGAGGGTGGATGTTTGCGTCCTCAGGCAAGATCATGGGTAAAACTAAGGTCTGGACGAGGGTGTAGTGCAAGGGATGAGAGATACCAGAATTGTTGGGCACAGGAGCAAGCGTGGCCACCAGGACTCCGGGGCGGCTACCAGGGGCTCAGCATGAGCAATTGCCATCTCCTCTCCTTGGCTCTAACACAGGAGCAACATGGAGCCAGCCCCGGGGTGCTTGACTCACCCCTCGTGGGCGAGTGCCCTGAACAGGGTGACAGGGTTCGGTGACAGCCAGCAACACTGTCTGTCTGTCACCAGTGGTTGACTCTGGACCGTGGCCCAGCACACGCCGACCTGCTCCTGTCCCAGGATCTGCAAACCACGAGAGCGGGCCAGGAGAGGCAGGTTGTCCCCAGGGACATGGTGGGCTCTGGTGGCTGCAGGTCCAGCACCACTGGAAGGTTGAGGTGGGAACAAGGTGTGTGGGACTGTGGCGATGTGCGAGTACAGCCGGTGGGGAGTCTTCACACCCAGCCACCAGCTTCTGGAAGGTGTGGCTGAGGAACAAGGGCAAACACGCTGTTCCTGCATCTTTGCTGATGGAGCTGACGCTCCCAGTTCAGCCCAAGGCAAAAGGCTTCATCCTCCCCGGTGAGGCTGGGAAAGCAACCTTCTGCAAAAAGAGATGGGCTCCACCTCCACCATCCTCCATGGTGGGCTTCCAGCTCCCTCACCATGCTCTGAGGGACTTGCTCCAACTCCAGATGCTGCAGCTCCTGCTCTTCAGGGCATCTCAGAGGAACAAGATGGATGTGTGACGGCTGCGGCCAACCATCCAATGTCCAACCCCCAGCAGGGCCCGAGGCACCGCCTGGATCCTGGCAGGGCAGGGGTTGGCTTTTGCATGAACCAGTTGATGGACTCAAAGAGCAGCCCCAGCACGGGGTGACACAACGGCTGCTCTCGGGGAGGACAGGTCAGTGGGGTCACCAGCCGGGGGCGGAGGGTAGGAAATGACTGAGGCGTGAGAAAGAAGCCAAACCTGGTGCTTATTACACCAAACGCGGCTCTCCCGTGCCAGCTAACGCACCCGGGGGGGAATAAGGCTGTCGCAATGCTGCTGTGTTGGCAGGAGGAGGTGCAGGCAGCTGCCTGCTCTGCTGATGGGGGTTAGAAACTGCCCCCCCCTTGTCCCAGGGGGAATTTGGAGGTCAGTCCTCACCTGCCGAGGTGGAGATGGACAAGGAGTGACCCCCTCCTTGGTGGGGACACCCTGCCCTAGATCTGCTGATTCTGGTGATGAAAGCATTGGGAGCATGACTGTCTGGTAGCCACCATGGCAAGCTGCCCAGGAGAGCCTGGGGCTGTTTACAGAAGCTCCAGGAGCCTCCAGGTGAGGAGTCTTCCCGACATCGCATCAGACAAGCACCTGGCCAAACCAGAGGGACATGGGACACAGGGGACCAGCCAGTATTGGGCCATCCCTGGGTCTGTGGCAGTGCACGGGAGAGGAGGCGGAGAAGCGGCTGGTGGAAACCATTTGGGCTTTGGGCAAGGCTTGTGATGAGGCTTCCTGAGAAACCACCTCACCCTGTGAGGAGAAGCCAGAAACCAGGCGGTGCCTGTGATGGACCCTCGGGTGCAGCACCAGCGTCCGCTGCTGGTGTCTTCTTTATTTCCCTAGAAAGCCAAGGAAGGGCGATGCTTGGGGACAATACCCTGCTCCCAGGTGGATGAGCTGAGGTTAGCCCATGCTGGCCCTTGAGGGACCGTGGCTGGGAAGAGACAGGGAGATGTGAGGAAGAGCTGAACTTGCCCAACATCTTTCGGCAGCAAAACGGGTTGAGGAGGTTCCTTCCTGCTCATCCCAGGGCTCTGCTCTCCAGGCCAGAAGGGGAAAACAACAGTTTTTAAACCGGCCTCCAGGAGGATGGTGGCTTGAGTCTGGGTTATTTTGCTGACGTGGTGTTGAGCTGAGCTGGGTAGTGGAGGGACGAGGATGGAGATCGGCCCAGGGACAGTTGAGGTGCCCCTTTGAGGACAGGGAGGTTGAGCCACAGTTCAGAGGCAGCGCGAAGATGCCTTTGGAGGCAGGATGGGTGCTGATCTATTCCAGTCCAGTCACTCCCATGCATTTGGGTGTACTGGTCAGCACGTACAACACGCTCAAGGACAAGGAACAAGTGGGATCTGGGTCCCCCCCAGGCTGTGGTAGAATGGAAAGCTGTCTCCAGCCAGATACACCAAAACACCCACCATCTGGAAACATCTTCCACTGGGATACTCTGAATTGAGCCAGGGCTGGCCCTGCTGTGGGCAGGGAGGAGGTTGGTGACCACTCCAGGCATGGGCTGAGTTCCCCTCTTGGAGTTACCCGGGGCCATGGAGGCTCCCTGAGAAGGGCAGCCCCACGCAGGGTGGGGATGGACCAGCTCTGGGCTCGACCCAGGAGTGAGACCACACTGGGATGGCCCACAAAACCTGCTCCCTGAGCAGCCTCGATGCCGAAGCCTGGCTTATGGTTATGTCTCAGGGTTTCCTTGTGCTGCTGGAGGACCTGGAGGCTTCAGCCAAGGCTGGTCTCTGCCGTAAGGGGAGCACAGCCTCCAGAGACAGCGGCTGAGGAAGGAGAGATCGTTATCCCCAATTAACTGGGGAGCAAAAAGTTGTACCCAGTTAGCACCAGTTGTATGGGAGCGTGTGGCCCATCGAGGGACCAGGCTGTGGCACTGGCCACCAGGTTGCATCTCTAATGGACCCATTGGGCTCTGGGGGGGCAAAGACCCCCCTGAGAAGGTTTCCCTGTGCTCCTCAATCACCCCCGGGGGTCAGGCACACATGGAGTGGAGCAACACTGGGATACTGGATTTACCAGCCCTGCTCCCACTCCAGGCACCCTATAATTAAGCCGTGCACATAATGAGTTTTGCCAAAGTTTGGGTGCAGCTTGCCCGTGAAGTCCTCGGTGGCATCATGCTCCTCCTTCCCCCCCTTCCCCCCCCCCCCCCCCAAAGCTCCCGGGGGACCCACATATAGCAGGGAGTGCCAGGGAACAACGTCATTCCCAACCTGCTCTCTGGGAGGCTCTGGAACGCCCAGCCCCACGTCTACAGAGACGATGAAGAGCTGGATCCTCCTCGTCGGGGCAGGAATAGCCCTGGGCTGCGCGTCTGGCAGTGAGTAATGGAGCCTTGCTTTGGCAGAGGGGCTAAACCTGCCGGTGCCCCCGATGGTAAGGGGCCAGCGCCGGGATGAGAGCGGAGGGTGCTGAGGGCGATACCCTCAGCCGGGAGCTGGGCTGTACTGGGGAAGCTGGTTCCTCGCCAGGCTGGATCCAGCAGAGCTTTGGAGGGGAAAGGCTGAGGGATATTCTTGTGCTGGAGGGCTTCCTCCAGCCCTGGGGGGCTCAGCTGGTGGAGATGGTGGTTTATCCTTCTCTTGGATGGGTTGAGGCTTCTCCTGGGTCTTTAGCCTTCCCCACCAGTTGCTGCCCAGTGCATCTTGCTGTGCTCTGGTCATGCAAGCCCACCTTCCTCTGGCTCCTCCAGCCTCCCACACTGGGGGAGGACGAAGGGAAGTATTTTTCTCATACTTTATCCCCAATCTCCCCGTGGGCGGAGGGGCCAGTCAGATGTCATGCCAAACACAACGTGAACTCGGGTGTTTTGCCCTTTAGGACTCTGCGGTTGTTACAAGAGGAGACAGGCTGGGGGAGACGATAAAGAGTAGTGCTGTCTTTAAGGCAGATGCTGTGACAAGTAGTGGCTTGTGGGCACCAGGGTTTGGCTCTCGGTTGACCAGGATCCTGCTCGACTAAGGTACCCTCATTGCCATCATGTTGCACAAAATGTGAACTGTGATCTATTTGCAAGACAGGAGTTCCGTCACTCCTGAGGCTGCCAACGGGCTGGAGCTGGTGTTTCAGAGACAGATGAGTCCCCCCCGGGATTAATGGTGAGGAGTTTTGTGGGACCAGTGGCAGAAGAGGAGCTCCCAAATCTGGCAGGAGGATTTGCTGTGATCTCGTCTTGTTTAATGCAAGCGCCAAGTTATTCTTGCTTGAAGGTGTAACTGGGTTCGCTGTGGCTGGGAAGGTGGGCGGCTTTGCTGGCTTGTGTCGTGGTCTCTCCTTGGCACACGTGTGGGACCAGAGCTACCAGAGCATCACCCCGACGGACCTGTCTGAGCTGTGACACCTTCACAGTGTAATCACTTGGCTTATCCTGGGCTGGGCAGGACAGCGGTGGGAGGTTTTTGCTTGATCATCTCACAGACAGCTTGCACCCAGGGTTACATGTGGTTTCAGGGGCCAGGAGCATGTAAATAAAAATTTGGGGAGCTCAGTTCATCAATAGCTCTTTTGTTGCAGGTTAATTTGTCCTTCAAACGGGCCCTTTTAGAGTCGGGGTTGGTCTTCGGTCTGCGTTTGCACAGTGCAGTGAGTTTTTGAGTCAGGCCAAGGACTGAGGCTCTGAGAGGAGCCGTAACTCGTGTCCGTGCACTAAACGAGGCTGAGATCCGCCGGGAGGGCTCCGTCACGTCTCGGACGTTTCCCCACACCTTGGCGAATGGAGCCGCTCAGGAAACGGCCCTGCGCTTTTTCGGTCAAGGCTCTTCTTGGCGGAAACGAAAGGGAGTTTGTTCTTGTCCAAAAACCTGTGCTCAGGGGAGGGATGGATCTGGCCGAAGGGCTGAAAATGAGAAAGAAATGTTTGTCTGGCTTTTGTGCAGCCAGAAAATATCCTCTGGCTGGACCGGCCAGATACCGAGTGAGTATTGGAGCGTTGCTGGCCATGTCCTTCTGTGTTGGCCACTGTCCCTTGGATGGTGGAGAAGCCTCGGCAGCCCACAGCTGAACCCCTCGGGCAACGGTGCAATGCAGAGCCTCCTCTGCAAAGCTCCCGTCCTTGCCTGAGTCACTGCACGTCCCGGTATCAGGGCTTTGCTGGGACACGCTCCGGCAGCACGTGCCCCAGGACTGGGAACGTCTCAGCGGTGACTGATGTGTGGGCAGTTTCTGCCTTGCACAATTGCTCCAGGATTGCTGCTGGAAAACGAGCCTGGATGCATGATTCAGGATGATTTATCCTGGCTGTGGCTGCAGGAGTCAGAGGGATCCATCCTGGGGACAGGGATCTCAGGTGCCAGCACCATCGGAGCTCCAGACCCAGCTCCTGTGCTGAGTGGACTGGGGAGACTGGGGGTGTCTGGACACCATGAGCATCACTCGCCACCCAAACCATGGGATGGCCCTTCCCTCTGCAGCCCTTCCCAGGAGCAAAAATGGGACTAAAGTAGCATCAAGGGCTGGTGGTCTCCAGGAGCATCTCGAGCCACCCCTTCCTACTAACACCCCTCTTGTTATAAAGCGGGTTTGCAGAAAAGGACCCAGTGTCCAGAAGCCAAATGGGTGTCAGCAGTGTCTCTTTGCAGCAGGGTCCACCAGCTTGGTCTGGGTTGGCTGGTGGGGAGAAGAGGTTCTCCCCCTCTCATCAGCACCTGTGGGACCTTGGTGATGGGGTTCCGAAAAGCACAAGTAATTTGGGGGAAATGCCAGACAACAGAGTGAGCAATGCGGTTGTAGGGACAAGCCATCAAGCGTGACCAACACTTGGAGGTCACTCTGGTCGCTGCTGTATCAGGAGTTGCCCTGAGGGTGTGTTTCACCTGCTGGAGATCAAGGCAGGTGACCCAGAGGTGTCTAAGGTGCTGTGTGATTGCAGGGTTGCAAGGGAAAGCAACACCCTTTCCTCCAGGGATCCCTTTACAGGCAGCCGGGTTGGGACATGGCTTCTCAGGGTGTCCTTGGAGATGGTCACCTTCCTGGCTGGAGCAAAGGGATGCCCAGAAAGCCATGCCCAGGCTGTCTGGTGTCCCATTACAGAATCACAGACTGGTATGGGGTTGGAAGGGACCTCTGGAGATCATTTAGTCCACCCCTCCTGCCAAAGCAGGTCCACCCAGAGCAGGTTGCACAGGAACATGTCCAGGCAGGGTTTGAATGTCTCCAGAGAAGGAGACTCCACCACCTCCCTGGGCAGCCTCTTCCAGGGCTCTGCCACCCTCAAAGGAAAGAAGTTTCTCCTCATGTTTAGACGGAACTTCCTACGTACAATTTTGTGCCCATTTCCTCTTGTCCTGTCCCTGGGCACCACTGGAAAAAGACTGGCCCCATCGTCCTGACACCCCCCCCTTTAAGTATTTACAGGTGTTGATAAGATCCCCCCTCAGTCTTCTCTTCTCAAGCCTAAACAGACCCAAGTCCCTCAGCCTTTCCTCATAAGAGAGATGCTCCAGGCCCCTCAGCATCTTTGTAGCCCTCAGCGTACCCTCTCCAGCAGTTCCCTGTCCTTCTGGAACTGGGGAGCCCAGAACTGGACACCCCATTGCTCCCATCAGGAGCTGAGGATAAGGCACCTTCCCTAAACATGCAGTCTCTGGGCTGTCTCTTAGACAAACCCCATGTCCTTGTCCCCTACAGCCCCTCTTTACTTGACAGCAAGTGTCCACTGTCCTTCTGAGACATGGCACTTGCTCTACTCTGGCCACAGCTTGAGCTGCTGCATTATTTTTAGCTTTGCCACCGTGTGTAATAAAGCACACGCTCGACGATACATTTATCATCTAAATAGCTGGGGAAGGAGCTCCCAGTTTTCCCAGCATTGCAGAAAGAGTGATGGCCAGGTCACAAACAAGGGCGTCCGGAATGTGGCACCACTCCTCCGGGCCAGGGACAGTGGGACCTGGGGCACTCCTGCTAAGCCTGGCATTAAAGGGGTGAATCAGAAGGAGCAATTAATGGCCAAGAATGTGTTTCCTGGTGTGAAGTGGCCCTGACGTGGTGGTGGACGTCCATGGCCAAGGAGAAGTGACCCATGGAGATGGGTCCTGAGGATTCAGCCAGTCGAAATGCTACCCCTGAATGCTGACAAAGGACCCCAAACTGCTCCGGGACAGGAGCCTGGTCCTTCAGGCTCCCCCAGGAGGGGAGCGTGGGCAGGAGGAAGGATGCTCCTGGGTCATGGGTGGCTGGGGCAGGGTGGTGGGTCTGTCCTGAGGACCACCCTGTTGTTTCTCTCTCCCAAAGACCTCTACACGGCCCCTGACTCCTGCAAGGGACGCTGCCAGGAGCCCTACAGCCCGGAGGACGAGTGTCACTGCAACACTGAGTGCGAGTGGCACCGCAACTGCTGTGAGGATTACTACAGGCTCTGCCGAGAGGGTAAGCATCCGTCCCCGCTGCCGGGGGGCTCAGGGGAGGTTGCTCGCCCCCAGAACCCAGCTGAGGGGTGCAAAGGGATTGGTTTCAAGCCTGTGTCAATATGTGTGTGTTATGGTTTGAGGAACCCACAGCAATTTATTGTCGTTTAGACAATTATTCTCTCATGTGATGACCCCTCCCCAGCCAAGAAAGGGAATCAGGGAAAAACAAGGAAACACAAAGGCTGAAATATAATTAGATTTAATAGAATAAGACCATGTAATTAACATTAATAATACCACTATCGATCCCAATACCAACACAAGGACTATCCCCATCCCATCAGCAGAAGCTGGTCCCCCCCAGCAGGGACAGCCAATGTGGGACCCTGCGAGCGCTGGGGCTTCGGGAGGAAGGGAAGGGCTCAGGGCTCCGGCACCGGGGCAAGGAGTTCCCAGCCACCAAGGTGGGGGAAGAGAGAGAGAGAGAGAACTCCTCAGCAAAGTTTCTAATTTCTATGGAATGTGCTGTTCATGGTATGAAATAACCCTGTTGGCAGCTTGGGACAAGTGCCCAGGTCTCACACCTCCTCATCCCCGCACCTCGAAGCACTGTGATCTTGAATCCTGCACACCATAGTGGGCTATAAAGTAAATATTTTCACCGATTCAGACAGCAGAGGATTTTAAAAGTGCAGTTCTCCCAGGCATTAGAAGATAAATGAGTCCTGTGTCCCTCAGACCAGGGCAGAGTGGTCCTGGGCAGCCCCAGCCCGTGTCTTCATCACCCTGAGCTCCTTCTCCTTTCCCTGCAGGTGGGGAATGGGATGAGGATGCAGCTCGCACCCGCGGTGAGTAGCTCCGCTCCTGAGCGAGGGCCATAAACCACCCCCCCAGCTTCACCCCAGCTCGCTCCTCTGGGGGTCGGTGGCATCGGGGTGTCACGTTGGTATCTGTCCCTGTCCCTGCCCGTGTCACCCCATCACCCACTGCCCCACACCGTGGCGTGTCACTGAGGAGCAGACGGTGGAGTGAGAGCCCCGGCATCGCCTGTTCACCAGCAGCGTTACCTCCCTGCGCCCCAGCCAGGGGACGTGGGCCGGCACCGAGCCGCCAGGGATGGGGGCAAGTTGGCTTCTGCATCCCCTGGTCACCGCGGACCTGAAATGTGGGAGACGGAGGGGTGTTTCAAAGAGCAGTGTCATGTGGAGGCTGAGGGGAGACCTTCTAACTCTCTACAACTCCCTGAAAGGAGGGTGTAGAGAGTTGGGGGTCCGTCGCTTCTCCCAAGTGACAAGTGATAGAAGAGGAAATGGCCTCAAGTTGCGCCAGGGGAGGTTTAGGATGGATATTAGGAAAAATTTCTTCACTGAAAGGGTTATCAACCATTGGAAGAGGCTGCCCAGGGAAGGGGTAGAGTCACCATCCCTGGAGGTATTTAAAAGCCGGGCAGATGTGGTGGTGAGGGACATGGGTCAGTGGTGGTTTGGGCAGTGTTGGGTTGATGGTTGGACTCTATGTTCTGAAAGGTCCCTTCCAACTGAGACGATTCCATGATTCTGAACCTGGGAGACAGGGACTGATGCTTCCCAGCTCACCCAGTGCTTAATGAAAGGCTCTCATTCCTCCAGCCCAGGGGCTGGTTCTTGTCCCCAGGGCATGGTGTGTGTTGGGACACCCCTGCCACCATTGCACCCCTTGACCTGCTGTGTCCCAGGATTGTGACATCCTGATGCAGCACCCAACGCCGCGTCACCCTCGCTTCTCCGTGGCTGATCTGCAGCCTTAGGAGCTGCTGCCTGCTCTTGCCAACCTCCTGCCTCTCCTTTCAGAGGGTTTCTCCAGCAGCCGTGATGCCATCACTGACGAGGACCTCCTGCAGGTGTCAGAGCAGCTTTACAAGGCGGACCACAACAAAGCCCGGCCCACGGACATCGCCATTAACCCCCAGTACCAGGCGTCCCCCGACGAGACGGGTGACCAGGAGGACCGGTCCCCACTGCCGTGAGTCTGCACCAGCATCCTCAGGGGGGTGGCGAAGGGCCACCACAGCAGAGACCATCCAGCCAGGGAGGGCTAGTTTAGGAAGGGACCTCTGCTTCCTGGCTGAGTGCAGGATCCACTCTCTCCAGGCTCTACAGATACGTCAATGAGAAGCTTTTCTCCAAACCCACCTATGCCAGCTTCATCAAACTGCTGGACAACTACCAGAGGGCCACCGGCCGGGAGGAGGAGGTGACGGCTGAGGAGCTGAGGGAGCAGGACAACTTCCTCCGGGAAGTGATGAAAACCGAGCTCATGAAGAAACTCTTTGCCTTCCTCCACAAAAAAAGTGGGTCTGGAGCAGGGCAGAGCTGCTCGGGGTGGAGAGTGTGGTCCCTGCAGGTTGGGGATCCCAAAGGAGAGACCAGTGGAGTGGGGGATGAACTTGGAGGATACAGACTGGAGGGGAATGGGAGAGGGCTACCAGGACATGGGAGAATTGAGCTGGGTTGCTCTTGAGTGATAGAGGTGGGGGACCCCTGGCCCCCTCCCAGGACACTGCTCCCACCTCATGTCCCCTTCCCTGCAGACCGCTATGGCTCTGAGCAGGAGTTCCTTGCCGATTTGAAGGAGATGTGGTTCGGGCTCTACTCCAGAGGCGACGGCGAGCAGGACTCCAGCGGCTTCGAGCATGTCTTCTCAGGTAGAGCCCGCGCCAGGAGGACGGGGGCTTCGGGAAACGCTGGGCTTGGGGGAGCTCACCCCAGGGTCTCGCTTGTGTTTAGGGGAGGTGAAAAAAGGGAAGGTGTCTGGATTTCACAACTGGATTCGCTTCTACCTGCTGGAAAAGCAGGGCACTGTCAACTACTTCAGCCACAACTTTGAGGGGCCGGTAAGTGATCCCAGGGGGTCCACAGCTGTGCACCAGCTGGGAACACCCCGAATGTGCCACATCCTGAATCAGCCACATCCCAAATCAGCCACATCTCGAATGGAGTGAATCAGAGGCATCAGAGATGCTCACATCCCCTCTGGCTCCGTGTGTGGACCCTGGGATGGAGACAGGGTGGGAAGGTCCAGAAAAGACCATGAAATGGGCAAAAGGGGCTCCAAGCCCAAAAGTGAGAGATTTGAGGTTGGGGGCTCTGTCTGGTGGCCCCTCAGACCAGCTGAAAGCTGCTCTGGATCCATCCCTGGAGAGGTTGTGAGGATGCCCGGCTCCGTAGGCAGATGGGCTTTTCTTGAATTCCCTGCCCTGCGGCACCCGGAGCCCAGCGGGGCCAGGGGGCTGATCCCCGAACCCCCTTTCTTTAGTGGGACACCTACCCCGATGTGCTGGGGCTGCAGTTCAGCTGGGATGGCTTCTACAAGGAGGTGGGCTCTGCCTTCATCGGCTCCAGCCCCGAGTTTGAGTTTGGCCTCTATACCTTGTGCTTCATCGCGCGTCCTGGGAGGGCGTAAGTACCATGTGTCCGTCTGCATCCGTCTGTCTGTCCTCTGGCCCTGCAGCCAGCAGTGCCCTCCTGAGCCCCATCAGCAGCCGAGTGGGTCCCCAAGCCCCACACAGCTCTGGGGATGGAGCAGCGCTGGTTGGGGACACCAAGGGCACCCCAGAGATGCCGTTGTGGGGCTCAGGGGTGGAGCAGTGCTGACTGGGGACACCGAGGCCACCCCAAAGATGCCATTGTGGGGATCAGGGATGGAGCAGCACTGGTTGGGGACACCAAGGTGGGGATACCACTCCAGGACAGAGCAGGGCTATGATCCAGGCTGTGTCCCCACAGATGTCACCTGAGCCTGGGTGGCTACAGCCTGAGCATCCAGACCTACCCCTGGACCAAGTCCACCTATGGCGATGGCAAGAAGTACATTGCCACCGCCTATGTGATCTCATCCTGAGACTGGAAGATGGGGGGTGACCACAGCCCCACGCTGGGGCCCTGAGCTGCCCCACACCAGGGACCCACAGCACTGGGCAGGACTGGTCACACTGGAGGTGGACGGCCGTGCCCTGGGACCAGCGCAGGGCACTGGAGGGAGCCAGGCAGGACGGTGGTGGCCGTGCCCTGCGTGGAGGCAGCGAGAGGATGGAGGCAGCGGCTGTGGCATCCCCCCAGTGCCACCGAGTGTCATGTCCCCCAGTGGCAGCAGAAGAGCAGGAGGAAGCGGGGGGGGCTGGCAGTGGAAAGGAGCACCCCCAAGAGAAATAAATACTGACCCTGAACGGAGAAGTGTCCGATTCCTGGGTGCTGGTCCCCCTCCCCGCCACTTCTGTGCCAGGGACAGGGCAGGTACTGGCCCGGGGGGCCGTTGGGACCCCCAGCTGGTGCCAGGGCCACATCCACCCACACACCAAGCCTCCAGCCCCGGAGCTCCCCGGTACAGCTAGTGGCAGGGGAGGGGGGATACACGGACACAGAGCAAAGCCTGTGCCTGCGGTGATAGTCCCCCTCTACCACTCCAGGAGCCCTGTCTGGGGTTTGGGGGGGCTGCAGCCTCCCATTCCCCCCGGGCAGTTGGTCCCCCAGCTGCAGGGTGGCACTTGTGCCTGGCGCCATGGGAGGGCACTTGTGCCACTGGGAACTGGTTATTTGGGGAACCCAGGGGTGGGGGACAGCCGAGAGCCCCAGGACTGGGGCATCTTACCAGATCCAGCCCCTCACTGCCCTGGATCTACTGGTGTGAGATGGCGGAGGAGTGGGGATACTGGAAAAAGCAAGCTCCCACCAGACAGGGTCAGTAACACCATCTGTGCCACTTACCCCTCCAGTGTGGCACCCAAAACTTGTGCCCTAATTCCTTTATCCACCCCCCCACCCCAGCTTCTCCGGGTGCTGTGGGCTCAGCCTCACTCCCTGATGTCCCTGAGCCCTGGGGGTCCTGCCCCAAGGGTCCTGCCCCGAGGCTTCGCCCCACTCAGGGACCGAGGAGACATCTGAGCTGCTGGGCCCCTGGGTCTCTGTCCCCGAGGCAGCTTCTCCTTGGGGGCTGTCACAAGGATATTGGGGTCTGCAGAAGGTGCATCCTCCATCCTCGCCCAGCTGCGCCCTCCCTGGGGGGCTGTGGGCCCCCAGAGACCCCCCAACCCCACACCCAGAGCTGGGGCTGCTCAGGGCTCCAGGTGCTTTTCTCAACACTGCACTGGAGGGGGGGGGGCAACAAATCCAGAGCCTCCTTGGGCAGTGGGACCCCCAGGATGACACCTCCCATAACTCGATTCACTGCCCCCCAAGCTGGTCCGGGGAAAGGACGTGCCACTCTTGGGAGGTGACAAGGACCCCTGCCAGCCCCATCCCTGCCTGACGATGCCAGCCCTAACGAGAGCTCCCCGAGGCCCTGGGATCCCATCATTTCCCCCATCCTCAGCCCCCTCTCCCGCTTCCCCCCCCCCCCCCCCAGATTTGGGTGGGCAGGACTGCCACCAGCTCCGGGCAGCCTTTTGCCCCCCAGTTCTCCTGCCTGTCCCCCCCGCGCTGGCAGGGCAGGCAGCAGCCCAGGTCCCAGGGTGGGGATGCTGCGCGGCAGCTCCCGGGCGGGAGCGGGGAGATTGGAGCTGCCTGACAGATGGCCGGCTGCAACAGTTCCCGGAGAAGGGGTGGGAGTCCCCGCACCATCTGCCAGGGGTCACAGGTGACCCCCAAACCCCGCCGCAGGGGAGGGGGGCATGCCACAGCTTGATTTATAGAAATGTACTGGGAAAGAGGGGAAGAGGCGGTTTGGGGGGACCTGGGATGGGTGCGGGTCGGTGCCCTTCCATGGGCTTCCTGCCCGGCAGCGTGGGCTTCACTCCTCTCCCGTGCCCCAGAGCTGGGGTGCAGCGGGGGCTGTTTGCAGGAGCCGTGGGGGGGTTAAGCTGTGGGTTCAAGCGCTGTGGGGCAGCCCCGGGGCCCTGGCCAAGGCAGCTTGTGCCAGCTGGTAGATGCTCTCATGGGGGGGTGGTTTGTATGGGGCAGGGAACAGCCCGGCTGGGGGAGACGAGGATCTTCTGGGCACCTTCCTCCTTGCTCCAGCCCATCCTGAAGGTCTGGAGCGGAGCTGTCGGGAAGCAGTGGGTGGGTGCTGGCACTGGACCCAGTTCCTCCTCCTGGTTCTGCATCCCTCAGCCCACTCCCTTTCCTGCCAGCCTCCCCACCAGCATCCTTGATGCCAGACCTCTCATCTAGAAGGACCCTGGTGGCCCCAGGCATCACAGACCACAGTGACGTCCCCTGCCCACAGGTCCCCTGCACCCAACAGTCACAGCCAGCCCCACTCCCAGGGCTGGGAAGATGTTTTTCCAGCATCCATTTCTGGGGTGAAAGGAGGCAAAACCTTGCAGAGAAGGGTCACCCACCCTGGCTCAATTTGCTGCCGTGGTGGTGGGTGTAGTGCAGGGGGGACTGGCCAGTGCTTGGAGATACTCAGGTGATGCTGGGGAGCTGCTCTGCGCTTCGTCCACATCTAGAAGGAACCCCCCCTGGTTGCAGTAAGCTGGGCAAGGAGGGCTGAGGTGGGCACTTTTCAGGGTACCTGCTGGTCTGATGCAGTCCCTGCCTCCATCAGAGTGGGAGGCAGCAGCCTGCCAAGGTCATATCCAGCTGGCCAGGCCAGGGGGAGTACTGGAAATCCAGCCGTCAGTGGGGCTCCCCGTACCCTAAACTCCCTGGCAGAGGCTCCACAGCATCCTCCGCAGCATCATCCCTCTACCTGAAGGACCCCCTGGTCCTCCCCGGGGCCAGCACATCCCCCCTGCATCTTTCTGCCCTGGGGTCCTTCTCCCTTTGGCCAGGGGGGCCAGCATGGGGGGACCCTCCGGCTTCCCCCCAAAGTGTTGGGAACTCAAACAAAACGAGGGGAGAAGAAAGAGAAGGGCAGGAGAGGGGTGGAGAGGAGGGGCAGGTGTCAGCAAGCTGCCTCCAGCCATCTGTTGCCAGCTCGGGGACTCCGGGCCCCCCCCCCCCAGCTCCACGCCTGACGGGGACAACGCTCGCTCTCGGGGGGGGGACACACGACACTGTGCGGTCGCATCCCCCACCTGAGCGCAGCCACGTTGGGGAGTTTCGGAGGGGGGTGCAGCCCTCCCTCCGTGGGGCTCCTGGGCTGCCCGGGTGCCTTCACCACAGCTGAGCTCACGGGGGGCTCAGGGGAACGTTACCCCCCACTCCCTGCATGGAGGGAATATTGGGGTAACCCTTTGGCTCCCCCCAAAATCTGTCTGCCCAGATGTGTCCCCTCCTTGCAGACGGGAGGGGTGGGCGCAACGACCGCCTGCAAACCAGGGCCAGGGCTTGGGCTCCTTCACCTGATCTGGGCCAGCCCAGTCTGAAACCCGTTGCCTTGGCCCTGTGGTGGAGACGCTCCTGATTTACACCACTGTTAGGAGAGCCAGACCCTGGGCAGAGCTCTGTGGGTGTGATTTTAAGCTGCTAGCACACACAGGGTGGGTTTTTCCCTATGTTTTCCCCATTTTTCCCGTGCTGTGCCAGGCACAGAGGACCTGGAGGAGGAGAAATGAGAGTCTGGCCGTCTCCGCATCCCTCCCCTGCCCTGCCAGCCCAGGGACAGCAGTGCTCCCTCCGTCCCTGGAGCCTCTCAGCACTGAGGTTTATGCAAGGCCAAGATGAACGCCACCTGGATGAGCCGCTGTGCAGACAGTGGGGCAAGGAGGGCTTCCCTTTGAGTGCCCGGGGGGCTGGGAGACACCCACAGGGCGTGCAGAGCTCAGCTCCTCCAGAGAGGCAGGCGGGACACCCCAAGCATCTCCCAGGATACCCGCACGTGTGTGCCCCAATCATTCCCCTGCCCCTGGGCGAGGTGAACCACCCTGGGGGGCAGGCAGGGGAGGTCCCCCCTGTTTTGAAGGAGAGATGCTGGAAATGCGGGGTCCTGGGTGGAGGGATGCTCTGGCACCCACAGGTCCTTGGCCCAGCTCATCCGTCGGGTCTCACCTTGGGAATAGATGAGGTTTCTGAAGAGATCCCTCCAGGATTGATCCTGGCACGGCCCATGGCAGCCCAGGCGTTATATCCGAGCTCTGGAGAGCCGCAGCCCCGGGTATCACCACCAGCTCCCGGCCATTAGCGCTTTTGCAAAGTGAGGATGAAGAGGTTTAGGGCTCCATCTGAGCCCCCAAAAGGCAAAGCCTGCTGCATTATAGCCTAATCCGAGAGGCCTTGGGGACCGCGACTCTAAGTGGAGGCTCTCTAATCCCCTCCCGTAAACGATATGGCACTAACTACCCCGATGGGACTCTGGCCACATCTGGTAGGATGTTCCTGCCGGGAGTGCCCGGCAGTACCTTTTGCTAAGAGGATGAGGATGCAGAGGGGAATATGCTAAACCATTTACGCCGCGGGCACTTTTTTTATCTGCCACGATCAGATGTCTGAGCTGGCAGGATGGGATCTCCATCTGGATGTAGGGCCCCGGCGCTCGGCTTGTTCCCTCCTCACCACCGCCGCTGGAGAAGCACCGCTGGGGTGGTCCTACGAAAAGCCCAGTGTGGATGCATCCATCTCCCTCTCCTGGGGCTCAGAGTTTTAAGGGGAGGCAGAAATGCCCCCCATCGATGTTTCCCGTGCTGTGCCCCATTGCTGGCATTGCCATCCGTGGTGCTTGGCTGTATAGTGAGGGAGATGCTGTCCTGTGTATGGGAGACTCCGAGGTGGCTCAGGAACCCCCTTTCCCAGCCCTGAGCACAAGTTAACCGAGAAAATGACCCAAAACAACCCAGCCCCCGCATGCGCGGTGGGCTCCGTGACCAACCAACTAAAGGGACCCCAGGGGCAGCGTCCCTCTTCTCCCCCTGCACGCCCGGGGATGCCAGAGAGACGGTGGCAAGGGTCAAGCCCCACCGCAGTGGGGGTAGGAGAGTTTTCGATGGTAAATCCTCCTCTTACAGTGATTTACCCTGAGAATGAAAGGGGTGGGGAGAGCAGAGCTCCCCCCGCGACCCCCGAGCCACCAGGGAGGGGATGAGGAGCATCGCTGGCAGCTGGGCTGGGGGTCCCACCCCCGGAGCAGAGGTTAATGAGAGCCGCGGAGCCGCGGCGGCCGTTAGCCCATATGGACACACGAGCGGCGGCGGTCGAGGGGGGGTTGGCGCGTGCCAGCGTCCTGCCCCTCGTTTGGGGTGGCAGAGCCCCCCTCTCCTCTGGTGCTACCACAAGTCAGCTGAGATGCAGGGTGAGGGTGCTGATGCCCCAATCGGGAGCTGGTCCCCACATCCCTCCCATCACAGAGTCACAGAATCCCAGAGTCACAGAATCCCAGACTGGTGGGGGTGGGAAAGGACCCCTGGAAATCATCTCCCCCAACCCCTGGCCAGAGCAGGGTCACCCAGAGCAGGTCCCACAGAGTCATGTCCAGGCGGGTTTGGAATCTCTCCGGAGCAGGAGACCCCACACCCTCTGGGCAGCCTCTTCCAGGGCTTTGCCACCCTCACAAGAGAGAAGTTCCTCCTCATGTTGAGACGGAACTTCCCATGTCCCAGTTTGTGCCCGTTGCCCTTGTCCTGTCACTGGGCACCACTGGGAAGAGTCTGGCCCCATCCTCTTGTCCCCCCACCCTTTAGCTATTGCTCAGCATCGATGAGAACCCCCCTCAGCCTTCCCTCCTTCAGCTGAACAGCCCCAGGTCCCTCAGCCTTTCCCCAGCAGAGAGATGCTCCAGTCCCTCATCATCCTCGCAGCCTCCACTGGACTCTCTCCAGCAGCTCCCAGTCCTTCTTGAACTGGGGGACCCAGAACTGGTCCCAGTCTCCATCTGTGGCCTCCCCAGGGCAGAGCAGAGGTGGGGGATGACCTCCCTCCACCTGCTGGCCACACTCTTCAAGATGCACCCCAGTTTGTGTCCTGTCACTGGCCACCACTGGGGAGGGTCTGGCCCCATCCTCTTCCCCCCCCAACTTTAGATATTGCTCAGCATCGATGAGACCCCCCCTCAGCCTTCTCTTCTCCAGCTGAACAGCCCCAGGACTCTCCACATTTCCATCCCAGGGATGCCCTTCCCATGCTCAAATAAACACCACTGGGGAGAAGCAGGACCACAACATGTCACCTGGGGTGGGGTCCCAACACCTCCCAGGGCACGGCAAGGACCGTGATCCTGCCATCCCGGGGCAGGGATGCCTGCAGTGCCGCCCCACAGCTGCGTCCGGCCGTTGGAGAGACAAGCCGAGGTGGCGTCCGTCGCCCCCCTCCCCGCGGTTGGGCTAACGGCCTGGACCCCGCTGGGCCCCCTCCGCACCCCTCTCCCGCTCCCCGCGGGGACGCCGAGCAGCCAACTGTTCCCCGCCGAGGCCGGCGAGCTGCAGCCTGGGCTAATCCAATCCATCAGGGGGGTAATGAGCTATGAAAGTGCGGATTCAATTAAGGGGGATGGCGACGGAAGGCAGAGCCCGGCGGCAGACGGAGAAAGGAGCCCGCTCCCCTCTGAAAGGGTCCATCTGTGCCGCCGTGTCCCCTCTTTGTGCTCCCTGAAAGAGCCGCCGAGGCACAAAAGCCGCCGCGTCCCCGCCGGGCGCTGGCGCTGCACAAGGGTCCGGGGGTCCCGGCAGCCCGGGGGGGGGGGAAACTGAGGCACGGCATGGTTAAGGGAACCACTTACAGCACCCAGGGCAGGGTTTGGAGGGTAAAAGTGTGCACCCATCTCCCTGGATGGTGGGTGCAATCCCCTTTGTAGGTGATTTAATTTTGATTTGTGATTAGGTGGGGTTTGTGCAGGGCTGCTTGCCCAGGAGCTATTCCAATAGCCCAGCACGGCTGCTTGCCCAGGGTCCCATCCAGACCCCCCATGGGGGCCTGTGGGCGGCAGGATGAGCCCACAGTTTTGGGTTGGTCCCCAGGGCTGGGCTGGTCCTGGGGTCACCTGCCTTTCGGTGCCCGTCCCCTGGAGCAGAGGGGTTTCATGTTTGCTGGGCAGTGACATCCCAGTATCCCCAACAGCCTCCAGGCACCTCCAGGGCTGACACTGGCTTGGGCATCTCGTGGGCACGTGGCCGGACCCAGCAAGCTCAATCCTTTGCAGAAGCTTATATTGAGTCACCACATGGGGGAGAGCAAGAATTGGGGGCTGTGCCTCAGTTTCCCCCTCCGGGAAGGGCTGGAGGAGGTGGCAGTGCCCTGGGTAGGGGGCATGTGGGGTCCCCATCACCTGCCTGCCCTTGGCTCTGGGGCTCCTCCTGCATCACTTGGGCTGGAAATACCCCCCGAGGCCTCTTCATCTGAGAGGCTCCCGCCTGATTACAACTTGGGAGGGATTGGGCCGGGGACGAGTTTAAAGACGGGATTATTCCTGTACAAATTCTGATTAAACCGTCCCCAAACCCTCCTGCTACAAGATTAAGCCGAGCTCTAATCTCGCCCGAGCAGCAAGACTTCGTCAATAACTCCAAATCTCTCCGCTGTTAGTTTATCTGCTGGGGATTAAGCTGGGAGGTTCCTGAACTTGTATTATAATATAAAAATAAATAAATAAACCCAAACCCACTGTGTGTGTGCTCTGGGCAGTGCCCAACAGCCACCATCTCCCGTGTCTCAGCCAGGGATGGGGCTGAATGAAGCTCCCGGTGCCACCCAGATGCCAACGCAGGCTCTGGGGACTGCCCAGGGCTGCCTGTCCCTGCCTGTCCCTGCCTGTCCCTGCCTGTCCCTGCCTGCGCTACTGTCGGCCCAGGGTGGCCCTGGTCCCATCCCCTGAACTGGGGATGTTCGGGGCTGCCAGCCCTTGTGGGAGCCCAGGCCCTCATGTGCAGGACAGTGACATGCTCTGCTCTCGCAGGACACGATTTGTCACCCGACAGCAGCCCTGGGCGGTCACAGCCCCCAGCAGAGCAGTCTGTGGGATGGCTGTGGGGTGGCACAGCTTGGGGACAGGCTGCCGGGTCTCCACGAGCTCCTCTGGTTGCCCAAGTGTTTTCCACTTGCTCTGCTGGAGCACCAGGGCTCAGGTCCAAGTGACACCCCAGGAACGTCCCTCAAATGTGATTTCTGAGGCTTCCAGACCAGGGCAGATGGTGGGACAGGGGGAGAAGGATGAAGTGCTGCAAGTGGCATCCTCTGGTGCTCCTGGTCCTCCCCCACCCTGGCCACTGCTCCTGGCGAGCCCAGTGGGGTGAGACTCACGGTGACATCTGTGTCCCCTTCTCTCTGCATGCTCTGGCTCTGCTTGGGACACTGAAGAGGGGCTCAGGAAGGAGAGGACCCTGTGAGAAGGGCCCTTCTGCTGCTCAAGCTGGCACAGGGTAAATATTGCCCAGGTACCGAGGGGGTGACACCTCTCCCAGCCACATTGGCCCTCTTGGTCACCTTGAACTCCCCTCGGGGTCAGCCCAGCCCACCAGGACCCCCACCAGCATCAGGGTCAGACCAAGAGCCAGTAGCAAAATCCTTTTGGGTGTCAGGAGGACACCCAGCACCTTCGGAACCAACGTGGTCCCCGGATCCCATTGCAGGGTGGGGATGGGTATGTCCGGGAGACCCGGGGTGGCTGGGAGATCCGGGGGGGCCCCAGAGGCGAGGGATGCTCTAGTGCTGGCCATGACTGGACCGAGCAGATGCCGGGGGAGCGCTTCCCTTAATCCCCTGGCCCAGTCCCCGCTGCGTAAACACTCTGTACAGCTTTGCAAACAGATTGAACAGCGGCTGAGCCGGAGCACGGCAAAGAGCTTAGGGGCTTGGTGGAGCCAGCACCGGGATTTGTGCGAATTACCCGCCCCGCGCCACTGGGATGGGGAGCACCGTCCCATCTCCGCTGGGCTGGGTGTGGGAAGGGGTCCTCGCCTGTGTCCCCGGACGGGGAGGGCAGCAGGGTGGTGAGAGCAGCCATGGTTCCCCAGTTGGATGCATGAGGTGCAGCTTTTGAAAGTTCAGAGGGATTCCCAGCCTGGGACATCATAGAATCATGGAATGGTTTGGGTTGGAAGGGACCTTAAAGCTCATCCCGTTCCACCCCCTGCCCTGGGCAGGGACACCTCCCACCAGACCTGGTTGCTCCAAGCCCCGTCCAACCTGGCCTTGAACCCCTTGAACACAGTGGAGGGCCATGGAGATGCCAGGAGGGCTGGAGCCCCTCTGCTGGGAGGACAGGCTGAGAGAGTTGGGGGGGTTCAGCCTGGAGAAGAGAAGGCTCCGGGGAGACCTTGGAGGCCCTTCCAGTCCCTCAAGGGGCTCCAGGAAAGCTGGGGAGGGACTCTGGATCAGGGAGGGGAGCGATGGGACGAGGGGGAAGGGTTTGACACTGAAAGAGGGGAGATTGAGGTGAGATGTGGGGAAGAACTTCTTTGGTGTGAGGGTGGTGAGAGCCTGGCCCAGGTTGCCCAGAGAAGCTGTGGCTGCCCCATCCCTGGAGGGGTTCAAGGCCAGGTTGGAGGGGGCTTGGAGCAACCTGTTGTGGTGGGAGGTGTCCCTGCCCAGGGCAGGGGGTGGATTGGGATGAGCTTTAAGGTCCCTTCCAACTTGAACCATTCTATGATTCTATGACCTCCAGGGATGGGGCATCCACAGCTTCTCTGGGCAACCTGGACCAGTGTCTCATCGCCCTCAGAGTGAAAAATTTCTTCCTCATATCTCATCTATGATAGAGATGTGACAGCTGAGGCTGCCCAGGCTCTTCTCCCAGGTGTCCAGCCCCACAGCGCATCCAAAGGGACCATCTCCTCTCCTGTGACATTGCCTGGTCCCATGCTCCAAGGACCTGGGTGGCCGGAGACGCACACACACCGCGCTGGGGCTCGGTGGGATGCTGGGCGGGTAGACTGGGAGGTGCTGGATGGTGCAGGGATGGGGACACACCGTGCACAGGAGTCACCCGCCTGCACAGTTACATCCAGGACCAACTGCGACTCATGGAAAGAAGAGATTTGTCCTGGAGACTGCAAACATGCGAATGATGGGTGGGTTTGTCACACAACGGTGTGAGCCTGAGGGTCACGGCTTCGCACAAGCCCAGCACGAACCCTCGATGTCTGGTGGGTGCAGACGAGATGCCTCCTGGCACATCCCAGGTTCCCCAGCATCAAGCACAGTGCCACCATGTTGATCCTCTTGGGACCATGCGCGGCTCCTCTCCCACCGACCTGCACTAATCAGCAAGAAAGTTAGTTGCCAAAATCTGATGTCCCCAAGGGGGGAAAGACGATTAACTCAAGAATCAACAGTCTGATATTTCAGCTTAGTGGGAAAATCCTTGTGGTTTCCCAAGCTGGGCACATTAGGAGCTCAGTGGCTCACGGTGTTATCAGATTACAAACAATATCAGAATTACAGCTTTTAAATCTGGGTTTTAAAAAGACTTAGCAATTATACAGCTCTGGGCACTCCCCCGCCACTCGGGAAACCAGGGCGACTCAGAGCCAGGACCCTCAGAGCCAAGAGTTGCTCCCAACTGTGGTTTTGCCATCGTTGACCATGTGCCTGGCTGGTGCTGGACACCCCAACTGCTGCCATGGGAATGAGGGACAAAACATCCCTTCCTTGAGGTCTTCTCCACCTGCCCAGGAAAGGATGGTGTAGGAGGTTCTTCCCAGCTGGACTTTCCAGCTCTGATGGTCATCCTTCATCCTGCACGTTCCTCAGCCATCTTTCTCCCTCCAGTATCCTTGAAAAAAGAGTCCTGGTTTTCAGGCAGCTCCCTCAGGGATGGGGCTGGGTGCCGGGGGGACAGGAGGGGCTGGAAGGGCGGCTCTGCCACCTGAGCTGACCTCCATGTGGGCCCAGGTGGAGACCCCGGAGTCAAAGCAACATCCAAGAGGTGCCTGGAGTGGTCCCCGCTCTGCCTCCAAAACTGATGCTCATCCAGCCATGGGAGTTGCAGGAGGAGATGATGGACCATTGGAGGCTCCTGGTACCTGCTCCAGCCTCCTGAGGCCTTCTCCCAGGAGAAGGAGCATCCTCCAATCTCAGCTGTGTCGTTATATAGGAAGGGGAGAGTTTCTAACAAGGGCTCCTTTGTCCTCGATGCTAATTAGTCACTAAGGCTACATAAGTGCAGCTGAAGGACTCGCTCGCAGGGCTTGGCTCCTGGGTACCCAGTTGTCCCCAGCGTTTCTGTGGGTCCTCACTGGGGCTGGTGACCAGTGGTGCTGCCTCCCCAGATGCCCTTTCCCAGCACCCAGACCCCGCCTGCTCTGTCCCCCCCCGGCTGTGGGACCTCTCCCAGCCTCCCCCCACGCTGGGAAGGGGCTGCAGGGACCCACCAAGGCACAGTGGGAAGAGAGTCCCCACCTGGGCCACCCCGAGGGGAAGAGGGACCTGTGCCAGCCCTGGGGAGCATGCGGTGCAGCGAGTGTGCCAGTTCTCAGCTCCTGGCCATCCCACAGCCCCAGCAGAGCCAAGCGTCAGAGCCATAGGGGATTTGAAGGAGCCCAAGTGCCAGCCAGCAGAGCCACGGCCCCAGAGCTCCTTGTGGACTGCAGTCACACAGAGGTATTCCCTTGCCCCCCCACCCCCCCCAACACGCGTGCCGGGGGCCAGCTGTGTTCTCACACGCCCCTGCACACACGCAGCCCCGGGGGGGGCGGCGCAGGAGCAGGGCAGCGTTTGCCCCAGCCTGGCACGGCTCCCTGCCCTCTTGGCACAGACTGGGGCTGCTGGAAGGGGCGATTCCCCGGCTGTCGGGCACACACACGCCCGGAGGGACCTGGCACCGAGACGGGCTTGGCCACTGGCCAGCGAGTGAAGGGCCATGGCGGGGGGGGGAGGAGGAGGGGGCGCACAGCTGGACCCTGGGCACCAGCGGGCAGCCGGCCGCTGTCCTCATCCCACGGCTCCCAGAGCATCGCTGGGGGGTCACGCTGCCGCCAGGGGTGTGCTCGGGGGTGTGTGCACACGTGTGTGTGTCTGTAGGTGTCCAAGGGTGGGTTTGTGTGTATGTGTGTGGGTTTGTGTGCACACGTGCACATTTGTGCAAGGCCATAGGTACGCAATAACGGAGCTGCGGGAGGGTTGTGAGTCTGTGTGTGTGTGCACAGATGTTGTACCTCTGTACCTACACACGCATCTCCCCCTGTGTGCACACGTGTGTAAGTCTTGGTGTGGTTTGAATGAGTGTGTGCATATATATGTTGTGCACACAGGCTGGGAAGGGTCTCCCCACTTCCACAGACTGCAATAACCTCCAATCCACGGTACAGAATGGGCAGGGTAACACCCATCCCCAGGTAGAAGCATCCCCAGGAGGACCATTCCCCAGAGAAGCATTTCCAGGTAGGTGCATCCTCAAGTAGGTGTATCTCCAGGTGGGTGCGCTCCCAGGTAGGAACGTCTCCAGGAGGAGCATTCCCAGGTAGGTGCATCCTCAAGTAGGTGTAATCCCGGGAGGAGCATCCTCAAGTAGATGCATCCTCAAGTACATGCATCTCCAGGTAGATGCATCCCCAGGTAGGTGCGTCTCCAGGTAGGAGCATCGCCAAGTAGGTTTAATCCCGGGAGGAGCATCCTCAAGTAGATGCATCCTCAAGTACATGCATCTCCAGGTAGATGCATCCCCAGGTAGGTGCGTCTCCAGGTAGGAGCATCGCCAAGTCGGACCATCCCCAGGTAGGAGCATCCCCAAGTAGGAAGATCTCCAGGTAGGTGCATTCACAAGCAGGTGCATCCCCAGAAGAGACATCTCCAAGTAGGTGCATCCCCAGGTAGAAGCATCCCCAGGTAGGAAGATCCCAAGGTAGGTGCATCCCCAGGTAGGTGTATCCTCAGGTAGGTGCATCCTCAATAGGTGCAACCCCAGGTAGGATCATCCTCAGGAGGAGCATTCCCAGGTCAATGCATCCCCAGGTAGGGGCATCCCCGGCCCAGCCCACCCCCAAAATCCAATGCTCCCCCCTTCCTTGGGGACACACAGGAGCCCTCCTCTCCTCGCCAGCCCCTGCCCAGCTCCCTCCTGCTGTGCGGCTCAGCCCTGTCCCTGCTCGGGGCTGCAGCGTCTCCCCCAGCCCATCTTGGTGCAGCTACAGCTGCGGGTGCCCCCAGAGAGCCCCCCGCCCTCGCCCTGCGCCGGGCAGTGCCAGCCGTGTGCCGGGCACAGCTTGCGGGGATGCGGCGCTCGGCAGCTCCCACCGGGCTCCCGGCAGCAGCCGGCGCACAGGGTTTGGGGACGGAGACGCACTGAGGTGTGCGAGGACACGTGGAACGGGGGGTCCCCACGCGAGAGGCCCCCACGGCCGCCAGAAGCTGTTTTGGGCTTTTCAGTGCAGCTGGGAACCGAGGGCTCGTGGGTGCTGGGGGGGCCGGGTGACGCTCGCCCCGCTCTGGGGAGGGGTGAGGGCTTAGACGGGGTGAAGCCAGGTCACCCACGTCCCCCGTACCTTCCTGGAGCCTCTGCACGGCCACGGGAGCAGAGCCGACACACGTGTGTGTGTGCTGGCACGTGTCACACCCTTGTGTGCATGTATGGGCTGCTCACAAGAGTGTGCACACACAGATGTGCACAGGAGAGAGCATCAGCACGTCTGTGCACGGCGTGTCAGCGTGCACACGTGCAAAGGGCCACCTGCGTGTGGTTGTGCACATGGGTGATATGTGTGGGTATGGGCATGTCCATGGAGGTGCACACGTGTGTGCATGTCAGGAGCAGTACATGCGCGACTATGTGCATGTTCATGTGCGTGTCTACATGTGTGTGCATGTGTGTTCATGACATGCACCCCACACAGGCTGGGCAGAGCCAGCAGCAGCTCCGTAAATGCACCCACATTCACTCCACAGCCGAGTCCACCACCCCAGTGCCTCTGGAAATTACCTTCCCAGGGGATCCCATGGCCACTGCTGGTCCCATGGCCAGCACTAGCCACCACCAGCAGCCCATGGAGCCCAGCCATGGGTCAGAGATCCCAGCTGGACCTCAGCACAGGGGAACGGGGATCCTCTGATTCCCCCCAGGCAGCCCCTCAACACCACCACCACCACGCTGGAGACCACAGAAAAGGAGACAACAGCCCCAGGGCAACGCTGCTTGAAACAAGACCACAACTTTATTTGAGCTAAAAACCCGATTCTGCTTTCTTTACAAAAGGATAAACATTTGCTCTCGGTACAAAAGGGAAGAAGCCCCAGGACCCAGGGGCTGGGCTGGGATCTCCAGAGCTCAAATCATCTCCAAATTCCCAACTCTATACAAAACACCTCTGCAAAACAGGGAGGTTTGGCCAGTGGGACATCAAAAATAGTTGCCTGGATTTTCTTGAAAAAAAAAAAACAAACCCAAAAAATAGTTGCATAGCCTTTAAAAGTTATTGCTCATCTAGAAATAGAAGGGAATGGTTGGGAGCTGCTGGGCACCATCAGCCTCCAGAATCCAAGAAATGGCCCTGTTAAATATGTAGTTCAACATTAAATATGTAACCCCTTGGTTAAATACTTGGTTTCATCATCAGAAACTAGACCGTGAGGGCAGGAGGAAAATAAATTAAATAAATAATGGCTAATAAATAATCCTGGAGCAACAGCACTGCAAAAACCACACGTCTCCACAAAGCTAACTCCAACTAAGCACTTGGGAGTCAACTGGAACATGAGGAGGTTATTCAGCACATCCCACATTTCATGTAACATGGAAGGAAATAAATTAGACCCCCCCCAAACACACACACACAGAGTAAATAATAAATAAAACGGGAAATTAAGACACAATTCTTTTGGCAGGATGTTCTTCAGGACACGGATGGTGAGAAATGACACTACAGACCGTAAGAAGACGTGGTCCTAGTCAGGGTTCAGCTGAGAGCTCCTCTTCCAGCCAGGGTATTTGTGCTCTGGAAGATCAACACTCCCTTAACGAGGTTGCAGGAGCTGTGTGCTGAGCTCGTGGTGGTTGTGGGTCACAGGTGAGGTCTGAGGCTCAGAAGAAGATGGGCAACCAGGCTCAGTGCAGGAGGAGAGCGGTGGAGGGACCATCTCAGAGAAGCTCTGAGCCTGGCTGGACCACGGGACGATATGGTGACAGCAAAGATAAGGTTCTTCATTGGGTGGGAAGCTTCAAGTAGGAGCAACCATGTTGGTCTTCTGCAAGTGATTGAGATCATTCCCACCTCTGCCAGCCCATCTGGCCATGGCTGAACTGGGAAAACCATGACCCATCAGAGCCTGTGGAAGGGGAACCAGTCACCCCAAGGGGCAGGAGGGGCTCGTCTCCACCTGATGCGAGACAGAGGTGTGCCCATACCCCACCACCCCAAGGAGGGGGGAAAAGGAGCCGTAACATCTTGGCAATGGACCATCCCAAGTGCTGGAGTGCGTTCAGGCGGAAAGTCCTGCAGGGTGAAGCCACTTTCACGAGCATCTCTGGGGGAGAGGGAGTGGGAGGCAACGGCTCGGCTTTCGGTGGTGGCTCCTCAGGGTTCAGCCATAGGGAAGGGTTCACGTGGCTCCTGGGGACAGCTCGGAAACCAGCAGGGTGGTACCAGCGCAGAGCTGGTGGCAGAGGACAGAAGAGCCAGCTGAACCTCCCATGGTGATGTCCTGCAGAGATGCTCACAAGTCTCTCACCCCGTGGCAGCGATTTCCTCGCTCCGGTTGTGTCCGTTCTAGAAACAGCTCCACAAACTTCTCTCTGCGTCAAGAATTTGAGTCTAACTCTGCTTCGCTACTCATTGAAGATGGTGTTGAGCTGGGGCCCGGCCACGTGGTGTGGGTAGGACTCGTAGCTCATGTCTATGGGGATCTCATAGCGGGGGACCGTGTTTTGGAAGTGGGAGGCATGTCCATGTGCTCCCGCCAGGCTGACTGAGGGATAGTGGGCCATGAAGGTGTAGGATTTATCCAGGTCTGGAGACCCATCTTGCTTCAAGGAGAAGTTCCCGCTGATGCTCAGGGGTGGTGTCAGGGGACCCTCATAGGGGGGAGTGGTGCAGTCAGAGGGATGGTTTCCAAAAGAAGCATCCACCAAGCTCTTGAAGGTCGGAGGCTTTAAATGCAGCAGATGGGTTTCCATGGTCCCGTAGGGTGGGCTTGGGAGCCCTGGGGACTGGTAGCTGAAGGAGTGGCTGGATATGGCCGATTCACACACCGGGGACTTCTCTTCATGCTTCTCCAGGAACAGGGTCTGCGGTCCCAGCTGCAGACAGCCAGCCACCAGGTTGCTGGTGGGCTGGGACAAGCCCTTGCAGAGCATCTCCACAAAGCTCTTCCCTTCAGGAGTCTGCCCCGTCTCGAGCACCTCAGAGAGAGCCCAGATGTAGTTCCTCGCAAGCCTCAGTGTCTCAATCTTGGACAATTTCTGAGTCTTGGAGTAGCAGGGCATCACCCTCCGCAGGTTGTCAAGAGCATCGTTCAGACCATGCATCCGCGTGCGCTCCCGGGCGTTGGCCTTCACCCGTCGGGCCCTGAACCGCTCCAGCCTCGCCTTGGTCATTTTCTTCTTCTTTGGTCCTCTCCTCTTCGGTTTTTCCCCATCATCCTCTTCCTCCTCTTCTTCCTCAATGCTGTCGTGTTCTTCATTCAAGCCAGACATCAATCCAAAAGTACCTTGCCTGCTGTCCTCCTCCTTTAGCTCCTCTTTGGAGCCCAACGTTTCATCCATCCAGGTTTGGGTGCTCACGAGCTCTGCCATCTCTTTGGGCTTGGCATACGTCTTGGTCATCTCTGACCTCTGCAACGAGGGGACAAGGAGATGTTAGGGAATTCCAGCAGGAGAATGGTGGAATGGTGAGGGCATTAGGAACTGGGGTCAAAATCATCTTCCAGAGGCATCAACTGCTTTCTGTCCACCAAAGGTACTTACAAAATCTATTTATCCATCACCTCTCTATTTACCTACCTACAGTAACTTCTGCTGAATTTTTTGGGGAGCCACTGAAGCCTCTCCATGGGCCCCAGCAGCTCCTTTCTAGGGCTCAGGACTTCTAACAATTCCATTTTGGGGTTATTCCCACTCATGAGTCCCTCCCCTCGTGGCTTCAACCCTGACTGCGGGTTGCAAAAGGGAGCACAAAAGTCAAGGTCCTCCATCTCCGGAGATTTTCCTGCCTGAGCTCTTCTAACCTGAGCATGTTTGCTTCAACCTTCGTTCCCCTCGGCTGTAACAAACACAGTCACACCGCACGGACCAGCCTGGGTTTCATGTTAATCAGCCCCCCAAATCCTGTCATCGTGCCTGACTCATTTAATAAAGCTTAGCATCTAAGCAGCTTTGCTGAAAGTGTGCTGCCCAAGCCCTGGCTCCATGGGCCCTGGCCACCCCATGTGGAAAATCCTGCTTTTAATATGCGTGATGGAGCCCACGGGCTGGATTAGGGTGTTAATTGCTGCCCACAGCCATCGTATCCCCAGAGGACCATGTGGCCCCAATTAACTCTTCAGCGAAGTAATAGGGGGTCCGTCAGATACTTGAAAATCTGGTGGGTGAAGGTGGTGAGGGGACCATCTCTTGGACAGGATGGTCTTTCCATCTCTTGGATGGGTCTGGCTGAGGCAGGATGGAGAAGGTCCAAAATGTGAAGGTTCTGGTGGGACCATGGGGCTGCACCTGCTTTGTGTGGTGAAAGCAGCCCAGAAAAGGCTGCAGATCTTCTCTAAACCCCCTCCAGGCTGCACTCTGAGGGTTATTTCACTCCACCCTTGGAGACCTACCCCAAACGCAGCATCCCTGCCTCCACCTCCTGTCCTCATTGGTCCCGCACACCACAATCCATCCCAGAAGAAAACCAGCCGGTTTGGGGCTGTGTTCAAGAGGAGACCCCAGGGTCCTCCCCCGTTCCCTGCACCCCACAGCACAGTATTCCCATGGAAATGTTTCAGAGCACTGTCTCTTTGGAAATCCAGTTTGAATTTTTAGGGATGTTGCTCTCTTTCTCCAGAATATTGACTTTTTTAAAAGTAGGGGGAAAGTAGACAAAGCGGGAATTGCCTGATGAAGTCATTTTGGTGATTTCCCCAGTTTCCTAAGTAAGGAGATGGTGGGAACCCACTGCGGAATGGGAAGCTGGTCCAGCCCCTTATACTTTTCATTTTCGAATGTCTCCATCCCACATTGTCTGAAAGAACCGCCACAAACCCATTGCAGGAAAAAGCCTGCTGTAGCCGAAAAGTTAATTTTCAAGTGGGGATGGCTCCGCTCCCGGCACAGGGAGATGCTCTCCCTTTGTGTCACCGAGCTCCTGTCCCAAAACAAGTGGGTTCAATTCCTTCTCCTTTCCTGTAGGACCAGGAACTTGGTTTCAACCCGCCGCTGGTTTCTTCTCAAGGCACTCGATGGCCCAGAGGAGGAGAGTTGGTTCCGGACAAAGACAGACTGACTCCAGCCCTGTACTGACAGCCCCTGTACGAAGTCCCTGGACAGGGCCACCCAAGGCAAAAGAAGCACAGAGGGCTGAGGAAGAGGATGCAGGAAAGATGCTGGCACAAGAGCCAGGAACAAAATGGGCAGCTGGGACTGGGAATTCATCCTGGAGAGGGGCAGGAGGGACAAGAAACCCACAAGCAGACCACGAAAATTAGGATTTGTTTGAGAGCTCTGCACCACGTCCTGCCTGGGAACACAGCAGGACGTGGCCCAGCTGTATGTGGACCCGGTGGGCTCCAGCTGCAGGGCAGATTAAAAGCCCTACAGCTGCTCCATCAGCTCCAGCGTGGCCAATGGGGTGACTACAGGGACACCGGTGTCAGCTGAGTCCTGAATCCGGAATCTGGGTTCAGGGGCTGCCCACAGCTCCCAGTCCCATTCATGGTCCCAGTCCCACTCCCACCCTCAGCCAACTGCGGTAGGGGAGGGGGGATGCAATGTCATCTGATGGGGGAAAATCTGCTCAAGGGCAGCCCTGCAGCATCCACACAGACCTGGAAAAGTGGGAGGACGGTGCGAGAAGCTGGTTTCCTCCCTTCTGGAGTCCTGGCCCCGGGCAGGACTCGCTGTGGAGGGGGCTGCCCCTACAGAGCACCGGGTTCCCCTCCCCGGGGCTGCTCCCTCCGGGAGCGGAGAAACAAAAGCCAGGGGCTGTGGCAGGTCCTTCATCACCTCCTTCACCTTCATCACTTCCATCCCCAGCGAAAGCCACCCCCGGGGGCGGCCGGACCCACCGCCAGCCAGTGCCCGGCTCCGGGACAGGGCAGAGCCCCCAGCACGGGGGTCCCCGCCGGGCTCCAGGGCTGCGGCTCCATCCCCGACGGCTGCGGGGATGCGGAGGGGCGGCTGGGACTCGGTGCCGCCGGCTCCATCTCACCCTTCTCCCGCCACCCCCGCCGGAGCCCCCTCCGGGACGGCGTCCCGCTGTTCCCCCGTCGGGACAGAGCCCCCCCCGCGCCGTCCCAGGGAACCGGGGGCACCGACCGGCCGCGGAGCCCCGTTGGAGGGAGCCGACACGTCCCTTCGGGTCGCCCCGCACCCCCGGGGGTCCCAGTCCGCCCTTACCTGGGCACCGGAGCGAGTCCCCGCTGTCACTTGCCGGGGCGCATGGTGTCTCCAGCCCCGGGGGCGCGGGCAGCTCCCGCGGCGACGGCACCGGGAGCTGCCGGGCGGTTTTGAGAGCTCCGCGCCGCCGGTGGCTCCTGCCCGGCCGCCGATCCCCCCTGGCTCCTCCCACGGGGGGAGGTGACCGAGCCCGGCTCCTCCCGCCCCCCCGGGGCCCCGACGGCAGCCCCGGGCATCCCTGGTTTAGTGCCCCTGGGTGGGGACCCCCGGTCCCTGGGCATCGCTGGGTGGGTGCCCCCCGACGAGCACCCTCGGGTGGGTTCATGGTCCCGCATTGGCCGGGGTCCCGTGGGTGGGCACCCTTGGGTGAGCATCCCTAGAGCAGCACTCTTGGAAGAGCACCCTGGGATGGGCATCCCTGGACCAGTACCCTTGGATGAGCACCCTGGGATGAACACCTTAGGATGGGCATCACTAGGTGACCACTCCTAGATGGGCACCCCTGAATAGGGTCCCCTAGATGAGGACCCTTGAATGAGCACCCCTGGATGGGCTCCCTGGGATGGGCTCCCTGGGATGGGCACCCCTGGACCAGCACCTTTGGAAGAGCACCCTGGGATGAATACCTTGAGATGGGCACCCCAGAGTGGGCACCCCTGAGTGGGCGCCCCTGGATCGGCATCCCTGGACCCTTGGAAAAGAACCCTTGGAACCCTTGGTACCCTTGGAAGAGAACTCTGGGATGGGCACCCCTAGATGGGCACCCCTGAATGGGGACCCCTAGATGGGCATCCCTAGGTGGGTACTCCTGGACCAGCACCCTTGGAAGAGCACCCTGGGATGAATACCTTGGGATGGGAATCCCTAGATGGGGACCCCTGAATGATGACCCCTAGATGGGCACCCCTAGTTGGCCACCCTTGATGGGCTACCCTGTATGGACACCCCAGTTTGCCCAGCACCAGGACAGACCCCACCATGCAGCTCCCTCCATGGGGGTGTCCCCCAGGGGGTCCCCATCCAACATGGCATGGCCAAGCATGATTGTGACAGTGACACAGGGCTGCCGGGGTGTCAGACTCGGGTGTCATCACCCTCTGCCACCCCTTGGCCAGACACTGCCGTGGTGACAGGGGCGCTGGGGACAGCAGGGGGGCAGGCCCTGGGTGACGCTGGCTCCGACCCAGGTGCTGGGGGTGGGCGCAGGGGCCGCGGCTCCCTCCCCACTGTAATGAGAGAGCAAAGGGGGAGTAATTAGTGGCTGGTGCAGCCAGAAGGGGCCTGGCTGAGCTCGCCGCCGCTCAGACAAGGGAAGGGGCCCCGGGGCTCCACAGCCCCCGGCCAGTGGGGGGGGTGATGGAAAAAGACCCCCCATTAATTAAGGGAGGAGCGTTATGGGTCACCTTGCTCTGTCCCCCCTGGACGTGGGGCTCGGCTCCTCCAAGCTCGGAGGCTGCAGCCACCCAGCCTGGGCGAGGGGCTGGGCTGGGACCCCCCGCAGCAGTGGGGCTGGAAACGGGGGACGGCAGTGACACCCCAAAAGTCCTCCCTTCCCCCCCACCCCCTCCATCCCTGCCTGGACCCAGAGCTCGGCGTCACCGCGTGGGAGCCCCCCGGCACGTGTCAGCCCCCCAGGACTCTCCACCTTAATTTAGAGTGCCGGCAATCATGTCCTTGGCAGCCTGGGATTACAGGGAATACTAATTAATTCATTAGTGGATTCATGGCTTACTGCCCACCGCCGGGCTGGGCCGGGCCGGGCCGGCGAGAACAGATTGCGGCCAATAAATCTGCCTGTTGCCACACTGCCCGGCTCAGTGGCCGCTCCGTCCCCTCCCTGACAGATGGCTCCAACAGGTCCGGGCACCCGCACAAAGGGGCCGGTGGGCGCCCGGAGTCGGGAGAGAGGGGGGGGGACACAACGAAACCTCCCCTGGGGCTGGCGGTGGCCCCCAGATGCTGGGAGCGGGGGTGACCCCCAAGGAGGGAGGGGGGCGATGGCGGGGGCATTGTCTGCCGGGCCACGTGCCGCTGGCTAATCCCATTGTGCGGGGGCTTTGCATCTGTTGGGGTTACAGGGGGGGCTCTGGCCCCCCCGGGACCCCTCTTGCAAGATGTTCCACCTTCCCGCTCCCGCCTCTGTCGCCAGCCCCGGGACGGGGACCTCGCTGGGCAGAGCGTGGGGGGGCTGTGGTGGGGGTGTAGCCCCCCCCCCCCCCCCCATCCCAGGTGGGTGTTGGGGGTCCCCGGGGTCGACTGGCATTACCAGTTGCCAGCTGGACTCAGCCCTGCTGATCCCCAAACCCCAAGCTGTGCCCACCCCAGGAGCCTCCCACCCTTCCTGAGAGCCCCCTCACCCTCCCACGTGACTTTTCTTTGTGTCCCCCCCGTCCTCGATGCCTTCCTCATAGCCCCCTCATCCCCCACGTGTCTTTCCATCCCTCCCAGGTGTCCTCCATGCCCCATTTACCCCTCCCATCTCTCAGGGGTTGTCCCCCCAGGTCCCCTGTCCCCTGTAGGTCCCCCATATCCGCCTGCCAGCACCTTCCCACCATCCCACATCCCTCCCCAGCTCTCCATTCCCATGGGATTTGGGGGGGGTAGGGGGATGCTCTGGGCACTGGTTTGTTACCCCACACCCGTCTCAGCTCTAGGGCACAGTGTGTCCCTGTCACCCTACACCTTCCCACCCGGGAACACCCCGAGAAAAGTTGGCGGATCCTGAGCTCGTCCACGTTACCCCCATCTGTTGGTCACACGTGAGATGTCCCTCACCCTGGGCCCCTTCTCTGCTGCTCTGCAGGGAAATCTTCCTTGAAAACATCATCCTTCTCAGATGCTCCACATCCCAGGGCAACCACGGGGGGCAAGCACAATCCCAGTAGGGCTGTAGCGATGTGGAGGACTCGGGGGGACCTGGAGCAGGTCATCCCAACAGCTGCAAGGCTTGCCAAAAGGAGCTAGATTTGGGGTGCTCCACCTCGATGATGCTCCACCTTGATGATGCTCCACCCTGGGATGCTCCACCTCAATGATGCTCCACCTTGGGATGCTCTACCCTGGGATGCTCTACCCTGGGATCCTCCACCTCAATGATGCTCCACCTTGGGATGCTCCACATCAGTGCTGCTCCACACAGGGATGCTCCACCTTGACGGTGCTCCACCTCAACGATGCTCCACCCTGCAATGTTCTACCTTGATGCTCCACCCTGATGATGCTCCACCTTGATGATGCTCCACCTTGGGATGCTCCACCTTGACGGTGCTCCACCTCGATGATGCTCCATCCTGGGATGCTCCACCTGGATGATGCTCCACCTGGAGAGAGGATGAAGCCACCACCCAAATGCTCCACCGGGGCACAAACCTGCATGTACAAGGGGCAAAATTTGGGGATGATGAGAATTGGGCAAGGCTCATCCCACCCCTGTGCCCATGTCCCACCAGCACCCCCAGCCACCACCCCCCGCCTCACTGTTCCTCTCCATCCCCTACTCCCCTTGCCAGCCCCTGGCCTCGGGGGGGCCGCGGCCTGGAAGGGGGTGGGAGGTAATTGCCAGAGTAAATATTGTGAAAGCCGACTGCTGCCCCGGTGCCGGGCGCCCACCGCCCCCACGCCCAGGCTGGCATTCCTGGGCCTGTGCGGAAACGCAATTACCGCGTATTAACGGGGTCTAATTTAATCCCGGCAGCTGCGCCCGGGACGGCTCATTTGCATGACACTGGGGAATGCAATTAAAGAGAAATCAGGGGCTCTGGGGGGCCTGGTGGGGCGGTGGGGAACCGAGGGGGCCACGGCCAGCGCTCGCTGACCCGTGTTTGTCAATTTGAGCGATGGTGGCACCGGGGAGAGGTGGCGGGGGGCAGGGAGCTGTGACAAAGGGGCCCTGTCCTCAGGGTCCCCCAGTTTCGGGGGTCTCCCAAGCCCCATGGGCATCATCCCAGTGGCCCAGCCATGGGGTCCTGTTAGCTGCAGAGGGTGTTTCACCACCCTGATGGCTGGAGAAGGACCATGTCAGGGGCTGGGGACACTGAGGGCACCAGCCACATCCCCTGCAGCACCCCTGCTGCCTGCTGCCCACATCCCACACCCCAAAAATCACCAGGCATGGGGCACAGAGCACCCAGTGTGTCCCGGTGCTATGGGGTGCTCTCATATGGCTCTGTGCCTCAGTTTCACCTTGCCCAGCCCAGGGGGTGGGATGCCCAAGTGGCCCAGCTGGACCAGGAGGCACAGATGGGCTCCAGCCCCCCCCAGCGAGTGGGGAGGGAAAGGCCACAACCCTGCTGTCCCCCAGGAGAGAGCTGGGAGCTGTTCCCAGTCTGGCTACTGGCCCGCCGGGCTCCTGGCAGCCCCAGGATGCGGCCACTGCGGGCACAGCTGGGAGAGCTTGGATTTGCTCCCAGTTGCCCTCGGCCCCACAGAGCTGGCAGAGGGTGGCCCGGCGTCCCCCTCCCCAGAGCGGGGCTGGGGATACCCTAGGGCTGGGGGACATCTCCATCGCGGGCAGGGGACAGTGAGTGACACTCCAGCAGCGCCACCACCTCCTGCACCAGCCCGGCTGAAGCCAGGAGATCCCCGTCCTGGGGACCCTGTCGCCAGAGCCCTCTGGAAAAGAGGGGTGCAGCACCCACCCAGCACCTTGGCCAGAAAAGGGTTTATGAGGGTGGGGAAAGAGCCTTTTCCCAGCGCTGTGGGGCAGAAACCCCCCAGGGCTCAGCCCCGAGAGGGCCTTTTCCTACTGGCAGTGGGGCCAGGGCCAGGGAGGGTAAGGGGGGGTCCTGGTTGGGCTCAGCAGCACCAGCCTGGCTGTTGAGGAACAGGATTGAGCCCACCATGTCCCCTTCCCCCATGCTGGCAGGGTCCTGGGGGTCCCCACGCTGAAGGCAGCCATGTGGCACAGTGGGTCCTGTCCCCCAGGGCACCCCCAAAGCAGGGGTGCAGCCCCCACCTGCAGCCGAGGTGTGGGTGCCCAGCATGAGCAGTTGGGGTGCGGGGTCCCCAACCCCTGCTTTGTGTCTCCAGGAAGGCTTCCAGGATGGGGGGAGCGTGGGGCTCAGACAACGTCTGCTGGTGGGCTGAGGGTGCCGGCCCAGCCCCCCTCCATCTCTCCATCATCCTGCGGGGGGGTCTCCAGCCCTTTGCCCTCCCACCACCCCCCAGCTGTCCATGAGCAGGACCTTGTGTCCTGGTTTGAGTGACACAGGACTCATTTCTCTTCCAATGCCCAGGAAAACTGCACTTTTAGAAGACTCTGGTGTCTGAATTGGTGACAATATTCACTTTATCACCAGCTCTGGGGTGCAGGCTTCAAGGTCTCAGTGTTGCGGGGTGCGGGAACGAGGAGGAGCGAGAGCCGGGCACTCACCCCAAGCTGCCAACAGGGTTATTTCATACCATGAACGGCACATTCCATAGAAATTAGAAACTTTGCTGAGGAGTCCTTACGCTCTCCCACCCCTTTGATGGCTGCCACCCCGAGAACTCCTTGCCCCGGTGCCGGAGCCCTGAGCCCTTCCCTTCCTCCCGAAGCCCCAGCGCTCGCAGGGTCCCACATTGGCTGTCCCTGCCAGTGGGGACCAGATTCCTGGGATAGAATGAGCTTGGGATATCCTTATATTGGTATCGGGATCAATATTGGTTCTTTAGTACTATTAATGTTAATTATTTGGTCTTATTTTATTGTCTGTTCATATTTCAACCCTTGGGTTTCCTTCTTTTCCCCCAATTCCCCTTCCCGGGTGGGGAGGGGTCATCGGGTGGAAAAATAATTGTCTAAATGACAATACATCGCTGTGGGTTTCTCAAATCATAACGCTCTCCTTGCTGCACGCACCACCCACCCCACCCCATCACCACCCTCCCCCGCACCCAGCCCTTCCCCTGCACCCCTTAATTTCGATAACGAGATATTTTCTAATATGACCCCAGCAGCCCCCCAACGGGCCCGGGGGGGCCGAGCGGGAGCCGCACAGCTCCTGGAGGAAGAGCCCAGGTCGCTGGGGCGGTGATGGCATACACGGCCCCGGGGGTTACCGTGTCACCCCGGGGACTGTCACCACCACCACCCCCACCACCCCCCCGGGAAGGTTGTCACAGGCGGGTGCGACGCTGCAGAGCCAGGAGCGGAGCCGCATCCCCGGGCGGGAGCTGACATCTGCTGGTAAGAAACCTCCGCAGCCGGCAGCGCCGTGGGGTGCCCCACGTCCCCCGCGGGGGGGCTCCCAGCACCGCGGCCGGGCATCACCTATAAATGTGGGGGCAAGACAGAGCTTGTCCACGCAGAGGTCCCGGAGCAGGAGGGCTCCCTCAAACTGGGGTGTCCGCCGGCACGGAGGGATGGAGGCAGAACAGCCCCGAGCGGATTTAGGGGGCCAGGACATAGGGTACAGCGCAGCCCCGAGGTCACAGGACAGACTTGGGGGACGAGGACACGGAGTACAGCACTGCCCTGAGGTCACAGGACAGTTTGGGGGGACCAGGACAGGGGGGACGGCACAGCCCTGGGGTCACAGGACAGATTTTGTGGGGGCCAGGACATGGGGTATATCCACAGCCCTGGAGGTGCTGGGAAAATTTGGGGTGCCAGGACATGGGGTACAGCACAGCCGTGGGGTCACTGTCCCCCTCTCCCCTTCTGACCCTTAAACCCTCGGGGGGGGGCAAAAAAAGGACCCTGTGTGAGCATCAGCAGGGTGGTCCTGGCCGCTGGGGACCGGATCCATCCCAGCAAAGAGCCTGTTGGGGTCTGCCCCAAAGTCCCCAGAGGCTGGAGGTTTATCTGGGGTCCCCCTGTCCCTGTCCTGGCTCTACAGTAGGAGGAGGAGGAGGAGGAGGAGGAAGATGCCTTGGCACAGGTGGTGACGCTGCTGCCTGGACGGCGACCACGGGCCCCAGATGTTGAGCTGCGGGCACGGCACTGCCGGGAGCCACTGTCTCTGCCCGTTTGGCAACCTCCTCGCCCAGCTGCCTCCCCCCTCTCCTCGGGCTCCACAGCCGGGGCTCCCGTCCGCCCCCCCCGGAGGATCCCTGGACCGTCCCCCAGGACCCACAAGGAGCCGCGGTGGCACCTGGTCCAGCTTGGCCCCAACCCAGGCATGGAGATTTGCCGGCATCCCCAGGGATCCGGGCCAGCTCAGGGAACGCATCCCCAGGGAAGAGGAGCCCGGGCACTTCTGCGGGCACTGGGATCCAGCCGAGGGGTGACTTTGCTGGGGGAGCAGCGGGGGGGGACACATATATGTTTGCCAGGGTCGGATTAGAGCAACCCCAAGGATGCCTGGCCTCCCTGGAGAGAAAGTGCTGCTCTTAGCAGGGAACATGGATTTTCTGAGAATTTACAAGTAAATCCATTAATTAGTTGATGAGCTAAAATTAATTAGGAATGGGTCCTCCAAGGGCTGCTGTTCCGTGTCGGGTCGTTAGGTCCGGCTGACAGCGAGAGCAGTAAATTGAGTTAACTGAAATAATCACAGTGATGTGTCCCAGCTGGGCTGTCTCCAGGCTCCACATTCAAACTGTGGCCACGGGGGCTCCTGAGGCGACCGGAGCCAGAGTTGACGTCCAGGGACACCACAGTGTCTCCTGGTGCCAAAGACCCTCTGCGAACCGGGACCACGTTCGTGCCCATCCCCTGCCTGTGGATGCTCCACATCAGGGAAAAAAAAGATGCCCTGAAGCCTCAGAGCTGTTGGATGGATGTTGCCCCCCACCTCCAGCACCCCCAGTGCCCCCCACTCCAGTTACTTGGAACCCCTCAGTCTTTTGGGGTCACCAGCCCCCAGGTGGTGGGACTCTGCTGCCCCGAGCGTCCTCGCTCAGAGGTTTTTCTGCTCAGCCAAAACCGTGTCCCTTTTTAAGGTCATTTCTCATGATTTCGGGCCAGCTTTGTGCGAGAGGCAAACAGGGGCGATCCTTTCACGCCGGATCACGGCACCCGGCACAAACCCAGGAGGACCCTGGCAGCCAGGCTCTGATTTAAGCTCCATCCCCAGCAAATCCCTGGCTAATAACGCTCTAACCCCTCCTCAGGGAGTAATTACGGGGCCTGGAGCTGTCGGGAAGAACTTGTGCCGTCTCCCTGGGGACATCCCGCTCTGCGGAGGGTGGCAGCGCCGCCGCGTCCCCACCAGGAGCCCTTTTCCTGGGGAGAAAAAATAAAAATAAAGAAAAACCAAGAAAAGCTGTTTTTTCAGCTGAGATTTCTCTCACCTGCGGTGGGAGCTGGAGGTGGCCGCTGCAGTTGTCACTGCATACGTTTATCCGCCCCCGGCTCGGAGGGGACTTCGCCACCCGAGAGCTCCCATGAGCTCTCACACCACGCACCTTTCCCCTGCCAAACCGTGAAAAAAAATGGGGAAAAAAAATTGCTTCGCTTACTTAAAAAGCTGCCAAGGAACGGCAGGAGGGGGGCGGTGGTGAGATGTGCGCAGCAGCACGCACCCCTGCGTCCCGCTGCCAGCCAGGAGGAGGAGGAGGCAGCTCTTCCTCCAGGGACGAGGCATTTGCCTGCTCCAGGAGGTGCTGGGTTTATTCCTACAAGGAGTTTTTTTTTGGGGGTGGAATCATTCATTTAGGGCATCCCACCACGGGTGAAAAGCTGAGATGAGCTTGTCACGGATGAGCAGGTTTTGTCCTTCCTCCAACGAGAAGCAAAGCCCTGAGACTCCACTGGTCTCCCAAGCTGGAAACCAGTAAGCACTGGTCCAGCAGGGTGGGTTGGGGATACAGCTACAAGCTGCGCCCCACAAAACCCTTCTCAATACCCCTCTGGGCTCATCCTGGATGGAGCCGTGTCTCTCCAGAGCATCCCATGACTCCAAGAAGACACGAAGCTTCTCCCTCCCCCGTCCCCGGGAAGATCACCCGCTTCCCACGGAGCTGCCAGCATCATCCTCATTGCCATGGCAACCAGGCAGCACCCACCCCTCCTTCCAGTCCCCCCACAGGCAGGGTTTTGGCAGAGCTGGGGGTGTCAGAGCTGCAAATCCAACCCCCCCCCAGCCCCCACAGGACCTCCATGAGTTGGGGGAGGGCAGCGACAACCCCATCTGGGACCTGGGGCCACGGCCAGGGTGGCCCACAGCTGGGGACAAGGGGACCCTGGGCGGGAGGACACCCCCCCCATAGGGCTGGTGATCACCCCCACCGTGATGAGCAAAGGAACAGGGGTGACCCCAAGGGGGACAGAAGATGCTGCATGTGGCAGGGGTGGCCTCCCTGTCCCCATGCACCCCCCCCCGGCCATCCAGTGTCACCTTATGTCCCAGCCCTGCGCACCCCCCAGAGCACCAGGACACCCCAGAGCATCATCGTCCCTACGCTGGAGGTGGGGACACCGAGCTGGAGACCACCATGGGGACCCCAAGAGATGCCTGTGCTGTCCCCACTCCTGGTGGCCTGAGTGGCAGATGCCAGTCGGGAAGGGGGTGGGAGGACCCCCAGGAGCTAATGAACTCTGCTAACGGGGACCAGATCCCCTGGCACCCAAACCCTGGTGGGGGATGAGAGTTTGGGGACAGCGACGTCTTGTGGGGTGGGGTCTTGGGCTCTGTCTTTGCAGGACGAGCTCAAAGGCACAGCTGGGCACAGCTGGATCCAGCTGAGCCCTGCAGCTGGAGGGCTCCCAGCAGGACTGGAAAGCACTGGGCTGGTGGCCATAAGGATTGAAGACCGTGACTGTGGGGCTGGTGGGTGTTCTGGGACCACCACGCACGGGAGGGGGCCCTGAGGCTCTGCTGGCACCAGTGTCACCCCCAAAGGGCACCCGAATGGAGTCGGGGGACACTCGGTTCATCCGCAGCAGCTGCCTCCAGCTGGCAGCAGGACCGTACCCTGGACTAGACCACAGCGGGCTGGGATTCCATCCCTCCCGGCCACGGGACACCGGAAAACACGGGGCAGGAGAAACTGGGCAGTAATTAGGGGTTTGCTTTATTGGTGGCTTTGGTCTGGAGCAGTGGGAGAAGAGCCATGGGACGAGCTGGGGGTCAGCCAGCGCCGGCCTCGGGGAGCTCTCGATGCTTCGGCAGAGCCAGGAGTGCCCGGAGGGAGGACGGGGATGGATCCTGCTTCCCGGGGAACGCGCTGGTACACGGAGACATCCCTGGGAGGGAGCCCAAACCACACCATGGAGGGGAAGCCCACCCTGGGTCCTCCACTGGCCCAAAACCTGCTCTGAGTCAGCCCTCCCAGCCCAGCGCCGGCTCCAGACGGGCCACCGTGACACACAGGGATGTGGGGGGTCACAGGGGTGGCATCAGGGGAGGTTCAGTGGCCCGGTGGGGTGGGTTTTGGAGTGGTGGGAAGGTTTGGTGGGATGGCAGGGTGGGTTTTGGTGTGGCAGGGAGATCTTGTGGGATTGTAGGGTGTTTTTTGGGGCGGTGGGAAGGTTTTTGGGGTGGTAGGGTGGTTCAGTGGGGTAGCAGGGAGGTTTTTGGGGTGGAAGAGTGGGGTTTGGGGTGGTGGGGAGGTCTGGTGGGCTGGCAGGATGGGTTTTGGGGTGGCAGGGAGGTTTTTGGGGTGGCAGGGAGACCTGGTGGGGTGTCAGAGTGGGTTTTGGGATGGTAGGGTGGGGTTTGGGGTGTCAGGGAGGTTTTTGGGCTGACAGGGTGGTTTTCGTGGTGACAGGGTGGTTTTTGGGGTGGCAGGGAGGTTTGGCGGAGTGGCAGGGTGGGTTTTGGGGTGACAGGGAGGTTTGGGTGCCCAGTGCTCAGGGCAGAAGCACAGAAGGAGCCGGGCACAGTCCTGGGGAGCCACATGGGAGGAGGTGGGGGCTCCCAAGTACCCCCAGGAGAGCACACCCCTCCCCAAGCCCCAACCCTGGAGCTGCACCCCAGCCAGCGACAGGACACCCCGTGTCCCCAGGCTCCCCGGGGAGGGAAGGGACTTACCGTGCTGGTCACTCGCTGGTTACCTGGGAGAGAGACACCACCCAGGAGGTGAGACCTGCCCCGGTCCCACCATCCCACCCCCACAGGAACACCCAGCACCTACCCCACTCCGTCCCCCACCGACATCCAGCGCAGTGGGGTGGGAAGGAGCTGGGGACACCACTGAGGGGGTCACCGTCCCCCCTGATGGCAGCAGAGCCCTCCCAGCCCCTGCTGCTCCCACTTACCCGATGAGGTTGGAATTCAGAACGCTCAGCAGTTCCTCCAGCCCGTTAACCAGACGGGCCAGCAGCCCTCCGTTAGCCCTCGCGACCACCTCAACATCTGTGGGGAGAAGTGGGGTTACCCGCCCCACCCCAATGTGCCGCTAATGGGGTGCTCCTCGCCCCCCACCCCCCCAGTTCCTCCCACCCACCCACCAAAACCGCTGGCCCTGACACCCCAGCACCTCCTGACCCTTGCGTTGCCACCCTGGCCAAGGCCACCATCCCCATCCCAAGGGTGCTGGGGGGGCTGTAGGGGGTCAGGGCTGCTCAGACACCACCCCCCCCAGCACCCTATGGGTCTGACCCACACCTGCCTCGGAGGGAGGAGAGGGATGCAGGAGCATCCTCACCCCCAGGAACAACCTTCCGGACAAGAAAAACCCCAGAGATTTGCTGTTCCTTGAAGGGCTCAGGGTCTTTGGGGGGGTCCCAAACCTTTGCCTTGCAGCCCAGCCACCAGACTCCCCCCCAGATTAACACGTGGGACCCCCAACTCACCAGAGGTTGGGAGGGACGTCTCATCGAGAGGAGCTGCAGGAGGAAGAGAGACGGCGTCACCTCGGCTGAGTGTCAGGACACCCCACCACACACAGGACACCCCCAACTCTGCCCCCAGCCCCTTGACACATGCGTTTGGACAGCCCGCGACCCCCATCCCGCACCCCACAGGGCACCACCCTGGTGTCACCCCACATCCCCGGGGGGACCTGCCTACTCACCACCAGCAGCCAGGCTCCAGACGAGCCCGACCAGCAGCAGGACAACCCAGAGCTTCATCATCCCAGAGGATTTTGGATGGATTTCGGATGCTGAGCAGGGCCAGGAGCCACCCAGGGACGAGCCGGCACCAGGGTCTGTCCCTTATGAAGGCAGCAGGGGCCAATGGGCCAGGACTGGGAGGGCTGGGGGATGCTCAGCATCTTCCAGGTGTGGGAAGGTGCCAGTGCCCGGGCACCTGGCCAGGGGGAGGATTAGCCCGGATTAGCCCTGCAGCCCCTCCGGGCCCCGCTGCCAGCCCCAGGAGCACCCAAACCGGCCCCGTTCCCAGCGCTCCCAGTCCTCTGGGTGCCAAACAATTCCCGAGTCCCCAACAGCTCGTGTAGCTCTATATCATCCCAGTGCCCTCCATACCACCCCAGCATACTCCATAGTCCCCCAGTACACTCCAGATCACCCCACAAGCCCATGCCTTCTCCAAGCCACCCCCCTCCGGCTCACTCTGTTGCCCCCTGCTCACTCCCCATCCCCTATACGCTCCCTGACTGCCACCCCCCCCGGCCACAGACCTTTCCTTCTCATCACAGAGCTTGTTTTCAGCTCCAGCACTTTATTTCTCACCACTTGACAGATCCCGGACAGCGAGAGGATGTGCGGGAGCAGCGGAGGTTTGGTGGGATGAAGGGGGGCATGAAGCCGGTGCCCCCTTCCCCTCCTCCCCCCCCAGCAGGGAATGGGGATGCAGAGGGGAGGCAATGGTGGGGACCGTCACACTGATAGACGTGGCCTGAGAAACACAGAGGGGACACAAGAGGACGATGGCTCCACTCAAGAATTGGGACATGCTGTCCCCACTCCTCGCAGCCTGAGGAGCAGGTACCAGGCGGGAAAGGGGTGGGAAGAGCCCTGGGAGCTAATGAACTCCACTAATGAGGGACAGAGCTCCCAGCAGCAAACCCTGTGGCAGTGGGACAGGGATGCTGCGGGACCATCCTCCTGGTCCAGCCCGGCCCCAGCTCCTCGTTTTGGGGGTGAGTGGGGCAGAGCATCTCTCTCCCCTTTGGGGGATGTGGGTTGAGCTCTGGTTGTCACTGATGGTGGGATCAGCTGAGCCACAGGGTTCTCCCAGGCCATGGACAGGAGCACAGGGGGGACCATGAGATGAGGACAAGTGGCCCTGTGGGAAAAGCTGAGGTTGCCGTGAGCTGCAAAAAACCCCCGGCCACAGACCTTTCCTGCTCATCATGGAGCATGTTTTCAACTCCAGCACTTTATTTCTCACCACTAGACAGATCCCAGACAGCGAGGGGATGTGTGGGAGCGGCGGAAGCTTGGTGGGATGGAGGGAGTGGGGATGCAGAGGGGAGGTGACAGTGAGGACCGTCATGCTGACACATGTGGCCTCTGAAACTCTGAGGGGACATGAGGGGACGATGGTTCCACTCGGGAACTGGGGCAGAGCCAGGTTGCAGCAGGACAGGGATGCTGCAGGAGCATCCTCGTGGTCCAGCCCAGCCCCAGAACCTCACTTCTAGAATGGAGGGGGCAGAACATCTCTCTCCCCTTTGGGGGATGCGGGTTGGGCTCTGGACACCACTGATTAAAGGGATCGGCTGAGCCAAAGGATGCTCTGAAACCAAGGCCATGGGCTGGAACTCAGGGATGGACCACGAGACGAGGACAAACCGTGCCCCTGTGGGGACAACCAAGGCACAAGCATCCAAGCAAAAAAGCCTGGATGAATAATCTCCCTGGCCCCGTTCAGCAAACAAACCCTGTCCGGAGCGTACGTGAAGCAGGGAGGGAGGGAGCCGTGTCATGTCTCAGTGCGGGGGTGGGGGGGGGGAGCACGGTGCCGGCTCCACAGCCCCGTGTCGGCATCGGGGCAGCCAGAGCAGCCGAGCGTGACCCGCCGTGATGCCTCCCAGACAGCGCTGACGGCGCGGCCGGGGGTGATTCGCCTGGGCAGGCACAGAAAACGCAGGAAAAAGGGTTGGGTGAGATTTTATGGAGGTGCCAACAGCAGCTCCTGGATTGGCAGAGGGGGGGGGAGGACACAGGGATGTGTCCCAGGAGATGCTCCGGCAGGCTGGGACCTGGATGGGGATGGGGGGCTACTGGGGGTGGGTGGGGTGGTACTGGGGCAGATGGGGTGGTACTGGTGGGGCAGACGGGGCGCTATTGAGGGGGGCAGACAGGGTGCCATAGCAAACTTGTACCCAGATGCAGGACACGGACCAGGCTTTTGCTCCCGGCCTCCCCCCCTGCCGTCTCCACCAGCTCCCGTTCCCCATGGGAGGATGATGCTCAGCCGCATCTTTCCCCCAGCCCTCGGCGAGCAAACACACCCAGCTCCACCTGAGTGAGGCTGGGGGTTTAAAGAGTATCAAGTCTTTTATTTTCAGGCTAAAACCTGCAAAATTGTTTTTTTCCTGCTCAGGTGGGGTCTTGGAAATTGCACAGCCTCTTTGCGAGAGCCCAGAGCTCAGAGAAGACACCATTTACCCATTTGTCCACATAAATCACCGTCCCTGGTCCCAGGCAGAGCCCCCGCTGCCTCTTGGCTTCAGAGACGGGGGATAAATCCTTGGTATTTTCCATATATTTCATATATTTCCTCCTGAGGGAGGATTTCTGCCCCATACCCTGCTTGTTTCTTGCCATCTCCGAGTACCTCCTTCATCCCCACTGGGAAGAGGAGGAACCTCGGAGCACCCAGCTCTGTCCCAGGGTGGGATTTCAGGCACCTGGCTGCGGGATGTGGAGCCAAAACCCCCCTGGGGGGGAACGGTGCAAGCATGGGTTGGGAGAAAATACCCAAATACTCGGCGAGGGGAGGCTGGGGAGCCTGTGTGCCCACAAGTGGAACTTCATTTTGATGTTCTACCATTTACAAGGTGCTCCTTCCCAGTGGCATGGCCAGCAGGGTGAGGGGGGGGATTCTGCCCCTCTACTCCACTCTGGGGAGACACCCCCCCAGTGCTGCCTCCAGCTCTGGGGCCACCAACATCAGAAGGACACGGAGCTGTTGGAGCGGGTCCAGAGGAGGCCCCGGAGATGCTGGGGGGGCTGGAGCCCCTCTGCTGGGAGGACAGGCTGAGAGAGTTGGGGGGGGTTCAGCCTGGAGAAGAGAAGGCTCCGGGGAGACCTTGGAGCCCCTTCCAGTCCCTAAAGGGGCTCCAGGAAAGCTGGGGAGGGACTCTGGATCAGGGAGGGGAGCGATGGGACGAGGGGGAAGGGTTTGACACTGAAAGAGGGGAGACGGAGCTGAGATGTGGGGAAGAAGTTCTTTGGTGTGAGGGTGGTGAGAGCCTGGCCCAGGTTGCCCAGAGAAGCTGTGGCTGCCCCATCCCTGGAGGGGTTCAAGGCCAGGTTGGAGGGGGCTTGGAGCAACCTGTTCTGGTGGGAGGTGTCCCTGCCCAGGGCAGGGGTGGCACTGGATGGTCTTCCAGGTTCCTTCCAAGTCTAACCTTTCCATGAGTCTATGGATTAAATAATTGCTGCCCTAAAACCCCCAGCTCCGCTCTCAGAAGCACCAAGGGCTTCAACATTTGCATGAAGTTTGATGAAGCCACAGCTCTCACTTCCCTGGATGAAGATGTCACACCATGTCCCCAGCCCGTCCCCATCACCAGCCGCTTGTTCCCCTGCTCAGTGCACTGGTTTTCAGCTGGGTCCCAGTCTGGTTCCTGCAGGTGACATCGGGATGGGACTGGTCTTGGGCATCCCCAGGGGTGGGTAACTGGTCCTAAGCTCCAGCCATGCTCCACCAAGGCTCCACCAGCCCATCCGGGACCTGCCCATTATATCCCGGAGCAGAGGAGGGATTATTTCTCAGATGAACCGGAGCTGGGCAGAGCCAGGGGACCGAGAAGGGACCTGGGGGTCACTGCCAGAGCTTGCAGGACCCCCAGATTTGGGGGATCCCCATGGACCACCCTGCAGAGATGGAGGAGGAGGATAAAGCTCAGCCCAAACCAGCGTGGGGCAGCCCTGGCAGGTTGGGACTGGCCCCCCCCATGGGACCCACAGCGCAGGCAGGATGGGCCGTGGGAGCCAGCCCTGGTGCCGGAGGGGCCGTGGGGCTAATCCAGGATAATCCCAGTTTTGGCTGCTCTCCACGGGGAAGCCCTGGGGCTTGTTTATCCACCAAGACTTTCCTTTTCCGGGAGCTCCAGTGCTGATGCCCTGGGGCTGGTGCCATCCTCGCACCCGAGAGCAGCTGGAGTAGGGACCATGAGAGCCCGGGGATGACAGGGACCATGGTGGCTCCTTCCTGAGGTCGTGGGGCTCTGACCACGACAAGTGGGGTGACTTGTGACCTGTCCCCCTCCCCTGGGCAGATCTGGAGGGACAGGAGCAGAGATGGACCCGGAATTTGTGGCTTGGGTCCACTTTGGGGTGAGCCCCACGGGAGGCTGCTGGGGTGCCCAGCCAGCACCCACCACCCTCCATTGCCCAGTTCGGGGCCATGCCGACGTCACTGGGGACAAAAGCCACCAATGAAGCTGCCTGTGCCCTTCCTGGGTGTGCAGTGGCAGCGGCAGCGGCACAGGAGGGGTTAAGGAGCCGCTGGTGCAGACCCAGCACCATCTCGATGTGGTTTCCTTCAGATGCCCAGATCTGGCGGGGAGGAAGAGGAGCCAGAACGATAAGGTGGCAGGAAGATGAAGAGGCCCAGAGCTATGAAGGACCCCAATAAGGAAATGGGGGGAGGCTCAGCAGGGGCCAGGGACAATGGAGAGGACAAAAAAGTCCCAAGCAGCACCCGCTGCTCCAGTCTGACCCCTCAACCCCAGTTGAGGCACACGTGTCCATGGGGGGCACCACAGGTTCCCAGCCCCACCTTGAGTCCTTGGGCAGGGGTGGGACCGTATATGGGGGTCCCTGGCAGGAACCCCCCAGCCTTGGTGGCAGCTCCTCTGAGAAGACCCGGAGCTGAGCTGAGTCGCCCAGGTCAAGCCCTTTTGGGGTGCTGGGAGGGCTCATGTTGGGGGTCTCCACCCCAGAGGAGGTGGGGCAGGGCTGGATCCCACCCCCCCAGCAGCTCCAGACAGGGACACGGCCACCATCTCCCCTTTGGGAACTTTATTTCCAGAAAACCCCCCTCCTAGTGTTACAGGCGCTGCAGCACGGGTGACAACCGTGGCCAAAGTGCAAGTGGTGTCCCCAAGAGCCAGGCATGGGGGACACGCCCCTGGTCCTGTCCCAGGGCTGGGGAACATGTTCCCATTGCGGCCCTGGGGCTGGGGGACATGTTCCTGGTCCTGTCCCAGGGCTGGGGGACATGTCCCCATTGCGGCCCTGGGGCTGGGGGACATGTTCCTGGTCCTGTCCCAGGGCTGGGGGACACATCCCAGTGCTGCCCTGGGGCACATGTCCCCTGTCCTACCCCAAGGCTGGAGGACATTCCCCGGTGCTGCCCTGGGGCTGGGGACAAGTCCTTGGTGCTGCCCCCCGGTGCTTTCCCGGGGCTGGGGGACATGTCCCTGGTCCTGCCCCGGGGATGGGGACATGTCCCCGGTGCAGCCCCGGCCCCAGCGCCAGCAAATTGGGCAGAGGGGGGACGCATGTGGCCCCTCGGGGCAAAAGTCCTGAGTCAAAAGGTTTTCTGTGCCAAACACCCACACGTGCGCTCACACCCACACGTGCACCCACACGTGCGCTCACACCCACACGTGCACCCACACCCACACACATGTGTACGCGCTGTGCTCAGCCCTTGGCTGAGGGTGGGCTCTGTGCCCAAAGCACGGTGGCTCGATACAGTCCATCGGTGGCCACCAGCGCCAGGACAATCCCGGCTCTCCCCGCAGTGGCCTCAGGCCAGCTGGTGGGTGCCGGCAGGCGGGTGGCCAGGCACCAGCTCCTCCATGAAGCCGCTGCTGTCGGACTGGCCGCTGTTGGCATGCAGCATGAAGCCTGGAGCAGGGGGGACAGGGGGACACACACTGGCACCGGCCACCTGCTGGGCTGGTAGCCTGGTGGCCCCCATGCCTCCCTAGGAGGGTGGGAGAGCCCCGGGACTTACTTCTGCGGATCCCGACAGAGGGATGGAGGGACCGGGCGGCTTCCTCACAGGTATCACCGTCATCATCATCACCATCATCATCATCACCGTCATCATCTTCCTCACTGGCGCTCGGCACCTGCAGGTGGAATGAGGCAGGGCTGGGTGAGAAGGTGCTCCGGGTGAGCGTGCCAGTGCACACGCATGTGTGTGCATGTGCAAAGGTGCACCAGTATGTTTGTGCACACCCATGCATCCCTCTGTATGTGCTTGTGTGTGCGTGCAAGGATGCTTGTGTGTACATGTAAGGATGCTTGTGTGTGCGTGCAAGGATGCTTGTGTGTACGTGCAACAATGCCTCTGTGTGTGCAAAGATGCTTGTGTGTGTGTGCAAGGATGCTTGTGTGTGCAACAAGGATGCCTGTGTGTGTGCAAGGATGTTTGTGTGTGCGTGCGAGCCTGCCTGGGTGTGCGTGTGAGCCATTGAACCATCGTGCCCGTGACTCCCATCTTCCCCCCCCCCCAGCAAGAGGCTCCGTTTGAAGCTCTAAATCATTCAAACCTTAAAAGCCCGAAGAGGCTCCGGGGACATTTCCCGCTCCAGCTCCTTCCCGTCCTGCCCAGCACCACCCACCAGCCGAAGGGACCCCCCCCTCCCATAAGGGACCCCCCTTCCCCGTGCCCCTCACCCAGGCATCCCCCCTCACCTCCTCCATCTCAAAGGAGTCCACCGGCTGCTGCCACCCCGGTTGGTGGGACACGGGGACCGTCTCGGGGGGCTGCAGCCCTGGTCCATCCCCCTGCCGCTGCCTGGCGTTCCTCGGGGACCCCCCCTGGGGCCAGACCCCGCTCCGTCGAGCCCGGTGGCCTCTTGGTGTGTCTGAGCCAGGGGAAGGTGTCCCAGCGGGGTCCAGGGTGGCACCCAGGTGGCACCGGCCAGACCCCGCGTTCCTCCTGGGGGAGGGCCCCCAGGAGCCAGAGCCGGAGCCGAAGCCGGAGTCCCCCTCGGATCCCAGCCCCTCGGGGTTCTCAGGGGTGACCCACCCCCGGCCGGCGTGGGGGGCCAGAGGACCAGGCGTCGGGGACAAGGTGACATTGGCAGCAGCTTCTGGCCGCTGCTCCTCCGTGTTGTCCCACCCTGCACCCACCGGGCACTGAGCATCCCCCGTCCCCTGAGCCCCCACCACGGGGCTGTCACCGCTCCCCCGGCCGTGGGGACAGGACACCAGTGTGTCACCCAGGTGTCCCCACACAGCGTCCACCGGTGTCCCCACTGGGGCTTGCCCTGGGAACACCTCCCGCTCCCCTCTGCAGCACGTCAGGGCACCCACACCGCCGTGATGGGGACACGCAGGGACACCCTCCACCAGCCGCGGTGACGGTGGCGCTGGGGGACCCCCATGGGCCCCCCGCCACTGCTGCACTGTCCCTGTGTCCCTCCCCTCAATGACATCAGGTGGCTCAAAGCGGAATCTTTCCTCCCGTGCCCGCTCCAGCACCTCCTGCACCACCTTCCCCAGGGCACTGGGCTGACTGGTGGCCACAGCGGGGGTCCGGTCGGTCCCCCGGGGGCTGTCCTCCTCCCGCGGGGACGTGTAGAGGCACATGGTGGCCACAGCCTTCTTCAGGCGCTCCACAGGCGAGAGGGCAGTGGGCTGGGGGGGGGCGATGGGGACGTTGGGGACATGGGGACAAGGCCAGGCGAGGCGGGAGGGGGATATGCGCTGGACGGGGGTCCGAGAGACGTAGGAGTAGAGGCAGAAGAAAGCGTCGGCCGTGGCAGCCAGAGCCTGGACCTGCTGGAAGCGACCTGGGAGGGCCAGGAGGAGATGGGGAGTTCAGGGGGGCTGTGGGGTGAGCGATGCTCCGTGGGGCAGGGGGAGGCTGGGCTGGGTGTGCTCCCACAAGTGGGGAAACTGAGGCACGGGAGCACCTTTCCCACCATTCCAAGGGAGGAAACCCAGCACAGTGGATCCCACCCCACAGGGTGGTGGATCCTACCCCAGATGTGATGGATCCCACCCCACATCATGGTGGATCCCACCCCATATGATGGGGAATCTGAGGCAGGGGAGCATTTTTCCCACCATCCCAAAGGAGCAAAGCCAGCACAGTGTATCCCACCCCAGATGGTCATGGGTCCCACCCCACATGGTGGTGTCTCTCGCAGTGGGGGGCTTGGAGACCCGGGTGTCACTCACTGGCCAGCATCAGGCAGGGGTCCTCCATCTCCATGCGCTGCACTTGGGCCTTGAGGAAGAGCTGGAAGTCAATGCCATTGGCACGGGAAGGGGACGAGAAGAAGCGCGCGGGGACACGGGACACGGCCTCCGGCTCGCTCTGCACAAAGCCCAGGTTGTAGAGAATCTCCTCGGCATCCGCCTGCCACCACTCCAGGACCTCGGAGATGCTGAGGGAGGGGGAGAAGCCCCAGCTCAGCCCCATGGGGACTGGTCTCACAAGGGGGTGACACAATGTCCCCCCTGGAAACCCCCTCAGTTCCTACCTGGAGCTGGTCTTGGTGGTGAGGCTGGAGAGAGCGCTGGATGCCATACTCTGCCCCAGGTGGAGGGGCTTGTCCCGCAGAGCTCTGTGGTGGCAGGGGGGGGGACAGGCCTGAGTGAAGGGGGTGCTGCCAGCGGGATGCATGGAGACAGTGTCCCCAACCCCCTGCCAGCCTCCCCCAGGACCCCAAACCTCACCTGCCCATGACCTTGTTGCTCCCCGGTAGCAGAAGAGCTGGGAAAAGGGACAGAGAGGTGACAGGGAGTGAGATGGGGTGTTTTGGGGACAGGTCCCACGCCTGCCACCCTGGGGACATGTCCTTCCCGGTGGCCACAGCCCGGAGTGGGGAGACACAGAGCCTGGGGGCATCCCAGCCCCACCGAAACCCTCCTGGAGGAAAAGCTACTGATGGTGGCTGTCCCCCTGGGTCTGCTCCTGCCTGTCCCCAACCCCCAGGGCAGCTCTGCCTGCAGGATGACAGTGACACTGCAGGAGGGGACACCCCGGCGTGCCCCGGGGTGGCTGGTACCTTCAGCTCCCAGGGTCAGATCATCCTCGAAGCTGGTCCCGTTGCTCCCACATCCTGCGAGAGAGCACAGCCTTGGGAGGTGTGGGGACAACCAGGGCTGGGGACAGGTCTCGAGGTCCTTGAAGACCTCCCTGTCCATCACCCAGGGGTTTTGGGGACACACAGGGACCACCAGCACCCCGGGAGCTACCTGACGTACCGTAGGGGCCCGGCAAGCCCAGCTCCTCCGGCGGGACCTCCATTGATGACCTGCACCGGAGCAGAACCCCATCACATCGCCCCTGTCCCCACCCCGGGGGGCTGGAGGTGGGACGGGAGACCTGAGCGCGGTGGGGACAGGGATGCAGGGCACAGGGTGCAGGGTGAGAGGAAGGAGATGGCGGCTGGGCTTGGGGGTGGGTGAGCTATGGTGGGATGCTTGGGTGGGGGACCCCCAGTCCCAGAGACCCCAGGCCCCTGAGACCCTGGAGACCCCCCAGTGTGGTACAGGGGGAGGATGCCACCACCCTGCTGTCCCGGTCTGGCTAGGGATTCCCTGGACCAGTGGCCCCGGTGTGCGACAGAGCCATGGCAGGGTGCAGTGTGTCCTTCCTGCATGGGGGGACAGCAGGGAGCAGGAGGGGGGGACACGCCACCCTCCCACCAGCACCCGTGCGCCCACTTGGGTGCAAATTCCAGTAGGAGCTGAGCCTGAGCATTGTCCCACCCCCCTCGTCACCCCCACGGTGACCCCGACATCCCTGCGGGAATGGCATCCTGGCACAGACACCCCCGCCCCCCCCGCAGCTCACCCGCACTCCTGCAGCCACGTCTCTATCTTACTGGAGGGGCTTCCTGGGGGGGTGGGAAACAGAAACACCAGGTGAGACCACCCAGCATGTGGGGGCCCCCCCTCGTCTCACGAGCACCCCGGGGTCCCCCCGACCTTCAAGGAAGACGTCGTCCAGGTGGGGTGGCTGCAGCTCGGGGACATCCTGCATGGCGGCGGCCGCCTCCTCCTCCACCACGGTGGTCCTCCAGCAGCGGCTCTGCCGGGCCCAGGCCCGACGCTTCTCCCATGAGGAAGGGCTGAGCACGGAGGCGCCCTCCATGGCCACCGTGCCGGGTGGGACAGGGACCTCCCTGCAAGGACAGGAGAGATGAAGGGGGGGGGGGGTGTCTCCTCCACCTGCTGTCCATGGGGTGGGACCATGGCGTGCTGCAAGGGTGTGCTCTGGGCATCCCAGGGATGTTCTGCCCCCACCCGGGTGTTGCTCTGGGTGACAACGGGCAATGCTGTGCCCAAGGGATGGAGGGGGACAGGGATGGAGCCACCAGAGCGAGCGGAAAAGCTGCCGGGGCTGAGATAAGACACCCGGAGCTGCCCCATGGTGGGACACGCTTTGGGGCAGACAATGAAGATCTCCAGAGCCTGGACCTTCCCCCATGGGGAACTGGCACCTCTCCCTCCCCCCACATCCCGTAGGGAGGTGATTTCCCATCCTGTCCCCTCCCCGTCCTACCACCCCTGAGCAAAGCCGGGGACCGTGTCCCCAGGGAGTCCCCTGTTCCTGAAGGACCTGAAGGATCCCAAGCTCCCGGCACCCAGCTCCTGCACGGCTCCACGGCACCCACTGAGGACACCGAGTCACTCCTCCTCTGCTCCCCCAGCACAGGTCCTGGTTGGGGACAAAGACCCCCCAGCCCCAGCAGACCCCCACTGCACCCCTGCAGCCACTGGGGACGGGTTTAATGAGCCCCCGCCTGCTCTGGCCACACGTCCCCACAGCTGAGCACCGATGAAGTGGGAACATCCCAGTCCAGCCACCTCCTGCATCACCAGGATCCCAAGTCCAGCCATCACCCCAGCACTGCCAGAGCGGGAATATCCCAGTTTAGCCATCACCCCAGCACCGCTAGAGCAGCAGCATCCCAGTCCAGCCATCACCCAAGTGCTGATGGAGCGGGAACGTCCCAGTCCAGCCATCACCCCAGTGCTGCCGGAGTGGGAGCATCCCAGCATCCCAGTCCAGCCATCACTCACATCACCAGGATCCCAGTCCAGCCATCACCCCAGCATTGTGGAGTGGGAAAATACTGGTCCAGCCATCACTAGAGCACTAATGGAGCGGGAACATCCCAGTCCAACCATCACCCAAGCACTGCTGGAGTGGGAGCATCCCGGTCCAGCCATCTCCTGCATCACCAGTATCCCAGGCCGGCCATCACCCCAGCGCTGCCGGAGTGGGAGCATCCCAGCATCCCAGTCCAGCCATCACTCACATCACCAGTATCCCAGGCCAGCCATCACCCAAGCCCTACTGGAGCAGGACCACCCCAGTCCAACCATCACCCACCACACCAGTGGGAAGGGAAGTGCTTTGTGGAGCCCCCACAAAGCCCCTCACCCCTGAGGCCAGCGCGGCTCATCCCCCACCCCACGGCATGGTTCACCCCCCACCCCACGGCACGGTTCACCCCCCACCCCATGGTGTGGTTCACCCCCCACCCCACGGTGCTGCAGCCACAGCAAGTCCCTGGCGGAGTGACGGTAAATTGTCCTCATTTCCCCATTTCCCCTCTTGCAGGGACGGGGTGAAGCCCCGAGCAGGACCCGGCAGCACCCGCCTGGGCCAGCCCGGAACGGGACGTCACCTCCGGGCACGGGGCTGGGGGGGCTGGGGAGGCCGGGGAGCAGCAGCCTCGTAGCTGAGCTCCATGGAGGCCCCATCCAGCCCACCCAGGGCACGTGGCCAGGGGTTGTCCCCGTCCCAGCCCCTCGGGAGCTGCAGGTCCAGGAGATGCTGTGACCACCCCGTGTGAGTCTTAATGGCCCCGGCCCCCCTGGGCTGACCTGGCCCCGGGGGCAAAGGGGCTTTGTAGACCCCAGCGAGGAGCTGTGGCACATGGATGGGGGGACCAAGCCAGGGCTTGTTTGTCCTGCCACATCCCGGAGCATCCGAGCCCCATCCCCTACTGTCCCCATCCCTGTCCCGCTCTGGTCCCACTCCATCCCCATCCCTTTGATGCCACTAAAGAGTTTTCCAATTGCTCCGGGTACGGGAATCATCTTTCCTGGATGCCCGGAGTCCCCATCACCCCCATAACTCTATCTCTTCCTCCTCAAAACCTGGGTCCATTCACCTCCCACTCTTCCGCCCTCCATCCCCGCATCCCCCAAGGCCCCCCCCCCAACCCCTCGTGGTGCAAAACCACCCGAAAACCCCTCCGTGGGGCTCAGGCACTCACCAGTGTGGGGGGCAACCGGGCAGCCCCGCCGAGCGCTGCCTATCTCCGGCGAGGGGCCATCAGCCGTGGCATCCCGTCACCCCACCGCTGCGCCCGGCCCCCGGCGGCATCTGTCGTCAGCGAGGAGGGAGGAAACTCATCTGTTTTGAAGAGGAAATTAAAAAAATCAACAGCGAAACCTCAAACGTTGACCCACATCCGCTGCCACAACGGGAAAAACTTAATGAGCTGCCGACGTGGGCGAGGGTGGCTAATAATAGCCCTGGGCACCCATCAAGCCACCCAGGTCGCCCTTGCCATGGGTGAGAGGACACTCAACTTCTGGAAGGGTCCCCTGCACCCAGCCTGGTCTGAGGTTGGGTGTGACACCCCAATGGCAGGTCCCAAGGTCCCCTTGGTGGCCAGTGCTGGGTCCCCAAAGAGTGGCCGAGTGGGGTTTGCACAGGGGATGGGAGGAGGAGGAGGAGGGTGCGTTACTTCGCACCCCACAGCACCCAGATCCCTCCCGCAGGAGCATCCTGGGGTCTCGTGCCAAGCTGCCGATGCCACCGCGCTGATAAGGGAGCGCTGGACGGGCGTGTGGCACGTGTGGCTTATCACATGCTGGCCAGGCGAGCCCAGCACGGCCCAGATAAGGGCACACGAAGCCCGGGGTGGGGCGGGGAGGGACAATCTGGGCTGGGATGGCTTTTGGGGTGACGGGTGAAGCCACCCCAGGTGTGAAGGGTGGCAAGGGGGTGATGGAGGCGGTTTGCCCCACTGTTTATTTGCCAAACCGAGGCCCGGCATCTCCCATCCCACCCTCCAGCATCTCTCCTGGTGCCGGGATAAAAGCACCCGCTGACGACGACACCCCCACCGATGACACCCCCAAGGCGGGGACGGCACTCACCTCCGGGCGGGGGGCATCATGGCCGTGGAGGTGACATCCCTGGTCCCTCAGCCGTCCCCTGGGAGCTGGCTTTAGGTGCTAATGGCAGGCGCTGCCCGGGAGCCAGCCACGATCCCGTCAAAAAAGGCAAGGCAGGCGCTGGCCGGGGATGGTGCTGCCCGCGGGAGGGATATTTTTAGCCCGCGAGTGTTTGCGGATAAAGCCCTGAATTAACCGTTCCTTCAGCCCGCCCGGGCCTTTCGCGGGGGGGGGGGCACACACATCGGGTGACACGGGAGTCTCTTCGCCCCACACATCCCCTGCCGTGGATGGGGCACGGCCCCGCTGGGCATCGCCCCTCGTCTGGGTCCTCTCTGGGGTGGGAGCGGGGAAACGGCCTCATCCTGCTCCCGTCCGCGGCCCCGCAGGGATGCTCGGGGGGGGGGGGGGCACGGACCCCAGGGGCTGGGGGACACTGCGTTTAACGGGACCCGGGATGCCACCGGGGTCTGGATATTGATATTTCTGGTGCTGACAGCAGCCGGCACGGAGGGGGATCCCAGTTTAACCAGGATCCTGGACCAAAACATGCCCCCCCCCTTTCTCCCCCCCAAGTATTTCACATACGTTTCCATCCTCAAACCCATCGCGCTGCGCTCCGGGTACCCCCCGCACCGGCAACCAGACCCCGAGATGGAGCCCTGGGCCACCCTCCATCCCTCCCAGTCGTCCCCCACCACAAACGCCTTCACTGGGTACCCACAAAGATGTTTTTCCCTCCCCCCTGCCCCCCCCCCAAGCCCTTTTTTCCCCCACAGAAGCAGCCGCCAGCTCGGGGAACCGGGATGGGGCCGGGGCTGGATGGAAACCCTGGGACGGGTTTTCCAGTAAAAGCCCAGTGAGGAGGGAAATGGCTGTGGGGAGAGCGTGGGTGGGCAGGGGTGGGGAGCCCCCCCCTCGGTCACCACACATGGGGGTCCCTGGGGAGGAGGAGGACCCCCATGAGGGGAGCGAGGACCCCAAAGGAGGCCGAAGCAGCTGGGGGGCTTGGGAGGGGGGCACAAAGCGACTCATCAGCGAGTGCTTTTTGCATCAATAATTAACAGCGGTGCAGGGATGGGGACACACACACACCCCCCCCCGGACCCCCTCTCTCTCACCCCCCATGGGGGTCCCGGGGGAGGAGGAGGACCCACGTGAGGGGGGCTGGGACCCCAAAGGAGGCCGAAGCAGCTCCCAGGGTGAAGTAGGGGGTCATCACCCCTGCGGGGGGGGCAATCCAAGGCTGGATTAAACCCTGGGAGCGGGAACAGCCTATGGGGGAGTCACAAAGAGCAGCCCGAGGAGCTGGGGGCCGGGGGGGCCCGGAGGGGGCTGCCAAGGCGGGGGGGTTGGAAGGGGGTGGCACGAAATGACTCTTCAGCGAGTGCTTTTTGCATCAATAATTAACGGCGGCTGCGTCACATCAGAGCAGGACATCAGGACACGGGGAGCCCCCGGGATGCGGGGGGGGGTCACGGGGGGGGTTTGGGTGGTCCTGATGCCTTTCCCCCCCCCCCTCCCGGGCCACGCTGGGGAGCACCCCACTTTGCCGATGGCAGCAGGAGCCCCCCCCCAGACCTCCAGCACCCTGCGGCCACACGCTGCCCGCAGCATCCCCTTCCCACCCTGCCCCGGCCCCCCCCATGGGGACCCCCCCAGCACCCGGTGGGGGGCACGGCTGGGGTACCCGGGGGCTGAGGCAGCCCCCGCCGCTGCCCCCCCCTCCTGCCTGACCTAGTTAGAGAATTCCTCCTGCCAGATCCCGGCAGCAGCCGCCCGGGCCTCCTGCCTGCATGAATAAGTGATGGGACACGCATTTATGGCTGCTGCGGCTGGGCCCCCCCCTCCCCGCCCCCCCCCCACCTCCCCCGGGGCTCTCCCCTCCCTGCCCCAAGTCCTGGGGGCTTTGCTTGAGGAGGTGGGGGGGGGGGCAGGGCATGGGGTATGAGGGGCACCCCGGTGCAGGGTGGATGGTGGCAGCCCCCCATGTGGGTGGGGGGGACCCTTCGGACCCTGTGCACCCCCCGGGGGTGCTGCTTGGGGAGGGGGGAGGGGGGGTATGGGGGTGCAGCCCTGTGGAGGGGACCTCGGTGCAGGGTAGATGGTGACAGCCCCCCATGTGGGTGGGGGGGACCCTGCAGACTCTGTGCCTCCCCTGCGGGTGCTGCTGCCCCCCTCCCCCCCGCCCTTAAACATTTCATCCTCTTTTTTAGGGTGCTCCCTGCCCACAGCACCCGCGTCCCCGCGATGCCCACCCCCCAACCCCCCCCGGCCACCCCATCCGTCTGTCCGTCCATCCACCCTGGCCACCAGCACGGGACCGACCCATGTCCCCTCCTGGGCCATCGGGGCCAAACCGCTGTCACCCCCGCCAGGACCCCCCCTCGGACACAGCCATCTGGGGGCCAACACCGCACCAAGCCCCCCCTTGTCCTGCAATTAATGGCCTCGTTAGGACAGACGGACAGATGAGGGGACAGGGGGCTGGCTGGGGTGGGGGTGATGGTCCCCGGGAGCCGCTGGCCGTGTCCCCGTCCCCGGGAGGTTCCGGGTGCGGGCGATCGATGCCCGTCCCGTGTCGAAACGGGCGCTGCCGGACTTTGCCCCCTTCCCGGCACGTCCCTCCCACCCCTGTCCTTGTCACCCCCCCCCCGGAGGTGCCTCTGACCCGTCCCTGCACGTGTGTGGGCACAAGGTGCACGTGGGGGGGCACATGGGGGTGCCCGTGTGGGTGCCTCTACCTGTGTCACTCTGTCCCACTGCTCGTGTGTCTGTCCCCACGTGTCACCCTGCCCTGATGACCGTGTCCGGGTGTGTGTCCTGGTGTCTGTCACTCCAGGTGTGTGCCTGTGTGTCCACCTGCTTGTCTGTGGGTCCGTCCCTCTGTCCATGTGTCACCTATGTGTCCGTCCCTGTGTCCGTGTGTCACCCACATGTCCGTCCCTCTGTCACACGTGTCTGGCCCAGTGTCCCTTTGTCCATGTGCCTCTGTGTCCTGATGTCTGTCCCGCTGTCTCTCTGTCCCAGGGCCTTGTCTGTGTGTCTGTCCCTTTCTCCCAGCGTGTATCCATGTGTCCATCCTTGTGTCCAGATGTCTGTCCCTGTGTCCTGGAGTCTGTCCTTGTGCCTGTGAGTCTGTCCCTTTGTCCTGGGCTTTGTCTATGTGTCTGTCCCTGTGTCCATGATCTGTCCATGTATCTGTCCTTGTGTCCATGTGTCTGTCCTTGTGTCCCGAGGTCCATCCTTGTGTCCGTGTGTCTCTCAGTGTCCCAAGGCCTGTCCGTGTGTCCATCCCTGTGCTTGTGTGTCTGTCCCGATGTCCCAGGGTCTGTCCGTGTGCCCATCCTTGTGTCCGTGTGTCTCTGAGTGTCCCAAGGCCTGTCCGTGTGTCCATCCCTGTGCTTGTGTGTCTGTCCCGATGTCCCAGGGTCTGTCCGTGTGCCCATCCTTGTGTCCGTGTGTCCATCCCTGTGCTTGTGTGTCTGTCCCGATGTCCCGGGGTCTGTCCGTGTGCCCATCTTTGTGTCCATGTGTCCATCCTAGTGTCCCTAGGTCAATCCTTGTGTCCATGTGTCTGTCCTTGTGTCCCGAGGTCCATCCTTGTGTCCGTGTGTCTCTCAGTGTCCCAAGGCCTGTCCGTGTGTCCATCCCTGTGCTTGTGTGTCTGTCCCGATGTCCCGGGGTCTGTCCGTGTGCCCATCCTTGTGTCCATGTGTCCGTCCTAGTGTCCCCAGGTCAATCCTTGTGCCCGTGTGTCCGGCCCTGTGTCCCTGTGTCCATCCCAGTGTCCTGGCGCACGGTCCCAGCGTCCATCCCTGTGTCCCGGCGTCTGTCCCGGCACGTCCCACCGTCCGTCCGTGCGCTCCGCGGGCGGGGACCGGGACCGGGGACGGGGACCGGGGCGTGGCCGGGTCTGGGCGTGGCCGGGGCGTGGCCTGGGCGGGGCGGCCCGGGCAGGGCCGGGAGCCACCGGGAGCCGCCGGGAGCCGCCGGAGCCGCCGCCCGCCATGGAGCCCAACAGCCCCCGCAAGATCCAGTTCACGGTGCCGCTGCTGGAACCGCACCTCGACCCGGAGGCGGCCGAGCAGGTGCGGGGGGGGCGGGCACCGGCGGGGGGGACACCGGGGACACCGGGGCTGCGCGGAGGCGGGGGGGGGGGGGGGACGGGGGGAGCCGGCTGGTCCTGGCGGGGACCGGGGCGGGCACCGGGCGGGGTGGGCGGCTGCGGGCACGGGAAGGGCACGATGAGGGCACCGGCAACAAGGGGGGGCGGGGGGCACCGAGCAGCCCCGGCGCGACCCGCCGCGGTGTCGGGGCGGCGGTGGCACCCCTGGGTGCGGGGGGGGGGGGACGGACGGGGCGCGTGGCGGTGGGTGACACGGGGACGGCTGCGGCGGGGGGAGGACGCGCCCGGGCGCTGCCAGGTGGGTGCAGCCCCCCGGTACCGGGGACACCCCCGGTGGCACCCCCCGTCCCCCCCGCAGAGCACCCCAAGCACCTCCGTGGGCTCGGGGCTTGCCCGGCCCCCTGGGCAGGACGGGCTGGCCGTGGGGACCCGGGTGGCCCTGGGGACCGGGGTGACAGTGCCAGGGCCATGTGCTGGCTCAGCCCGACGCCGCTGGGGCCATCCCGGGGCGGGTGTAGGGTTACGAGCCCCCCCGGGGCCCCCACACCCCTCCAGCTCTTGCTCAACCCCCTGCTCTCGCTGGAGGGGATCCCAGAATAGCAGCCGGGATGGGATGGCCCGGCAGGGGGACACGGCAGGCAGCTGGGAACCCCCCCGGCCAACCTGACCCCCCCTCCCTGCCCACCTCGCCCCCCTCCCACCGTGTCCCCCCACCCCAGGGGACAAGAAGGGGCTTGGGAGGACCCTCCCGGCCACATCATGGTCCCCGCCGTCACCAGGCGTGGGAAGCTCTGCGGGGGCTTGAGGATGGTGAAGAGGAGTTGGGGGGGCTCCCAGCCGTCCCCCCGCAGGCTGGGGGTCCCTGGCAGGTGGGTGGCTGGCGGCTGAGGAGCCCCCCTGTGCCAGCAGCGCGGGGGCGAGCGCGGGCCACCTCCCCGGCGAGCATCTCGCTGTGGCTAAATACGGCCACGCACCATCTGGGGCTGCCGCACGGCTCATTTGCAGCGCAGCCCCCCCAGGAGTGAGGGCGAGAGCTGGGGGGGGGGGGGGGGCTGCCGGGCAGTGGGCAAGGGACCCCTGGCACCCACATCGGCTGCAGGGGGGAGCAGGGGTGGCTGCGTCCCACCTCCTGTCACAGCCAGGCTACGGGGGGCTTGAGCATGGCCCTGCCCTGGGGGGGGTCCCCTAGCCGTCCCTGCCTCAGTTTCCCCTCCCAGGGGAATTCAGCCACGCTCCCAGCACCAGTCGCAGCCCCGATTCAGCAGCGCTTGGCCAATGTGGCAGGGCCACAACTGCCAGCCCCATGCGGTGGCAGCAGGTGACGATGCTGGTGTCCCCTCCCTGGGTTTGCAGCTCCTCTTTTTTGGGGTGTCCCTGTGGGAGGAGACCTGACGTGGGTTCCCCTTGTTGGGGGGCTTACGCTGATGGAGGTCTCGGCCGTGTCAGCCCCTCGCCAGGCTGTGGCACGGTGTCCCCGTGTCCTGCAGGGTTGTCCCCAAGCCTGTCTAGCCCCACCCTCCAGAAGGACCTCGTCCCCACGGACCTCCTCAGGTCCCCCGTGTCCCCACAGGTCATGCAGCTCCTGGACCCCGCCAAGAGCACCCATCTGCCCCGGCCCTCCTGGGTGCCACCCCTGGGTGCCAGGCCTGGCCCAGGGCTTTGTCCTGCGTCTCTGCTCATGTCTCCAGGTCCACCCTGAGCAGAGCGTGTCCCCAAGGCTGGGGGGGGGACAGTCCGTGGGGGGTTTGCTCCGTCATGCTGAGAGATGAATGGACCCATCTCGCCCCCATCCCCAGTCCTGTTCCCATCCCATCTGGGACCCGTTCTGGTCCCAGATCCTGTTCCCATCCCCAGACTCATTCTGGTCCCACATCCAGTTTCCACCCCGAATTTCCCCCCTGGGGGAGCAGCCCCCCCAGCCACGCTGTGCCCGCCGCAGGCTGCCAGGGCCGGGCTCCTGCCGCCCTCGGCCACGGCGCTTCTTAATCGATGGTGGAGATTGATCTAAAAATAGCGGTGGCAGGAGAGCGCGGCCGAGCTGGGGACGGAGGGAGGGAGGGATGGAGGGACGGGGGGAGGGAAGGATGAAGGGATGGAGGGAGGGATGGATGGAGGGAGGGATGGATGAAGGACCGGAGCATCCTTCCCTCGGGTGTCGGGGCGGGGACCACCCAGACACCTGGGGTCCCCTTCCCAGTCCAGAGCAGGAAGGGGAGCGGACCTTGGGGTGCTCAGCTCTGCCTGGGTGACCTTGAGCGGGTGACACCGGTGTCCCCTGCCCCACACCGGGCACAGCCCTGCCCCACAGCCGGGGGAGGCTTCGGAGGTGCGATGGCAGCCCGGGGGTGGCTCTGGCTCCCCTGGGGACCATCACTGGGGGCTGCAGGGCCCGGCCCCATCGCTGGGGGGAGGGGGGGCGTTGGACCTCGACCCCAGAGTGGGGGGGCTTCCCTGGTGGGGAGAGGGCGATTCCCAGCGATTCCGGGCAACTCCCGGCTCCCTCTAATCTCCGTTTAAAATCCAGATCGCGGGTTTCTATGGCAACGGGGCCGACACGGAGAAGATGCTGCGGGGGGCCGGGGGGGTGGGCTGGGGCCGGGGGAAGGGGGGGGGGGGGGGGGGGGGGACGACTTCCTCTGCCCGCCTGGCTGCTCGCCCACCTCATTAGCATCTCATCAACATCTCATTAGGCATCCCGCCTCATTAGGGAATCCTCACTGGGAAATTCAATTTTTCGGAGGAACTCAGTTAGTGGGTCAGCGGGGAAAGGGGGCGAGGGAGCGTCCGCGGGGCCCCGTGTCACCGCTGTCACCGCTGCCACTGGAGACGGCCACACCGTGGCCACCGAGTCCTCCAGCAGGGCCACGAAACCCCCCCTGAAGGCAGCCGGGTGGGGGAGATGGGGCGGGAACAGGCCGGGATGCTCCAGGTGACCTTGGGCAAGGACACTGTGCCCACGGAGGAAGGGCAGGGCCCCGGCGTTGTCACCACACCGATGTCCCCAAGCGCTTCCCAGGGCCAGGGTATAATTAGCTCCTGGCTGTCATTAGGGCTGGCCGGGAGATGTTGATTTAAAAGACATGTGTGTCCGGCCACAGAGCCGCTGGGCTCTGGGCGTCCTCCGTCCCCACGGGGCCACCACCGCCCTGGGGACAAGGACATCGGGGGGGTCTCGGTGCTCATGGGGCTCCGGGGGGGGTTGCGATGGGGTTCAGGGTGCAGCAACGGGTCCTGATTCTCTCCCATCCTCAGATCCGGAGGCGCCGACCGACTCCTGCCAACCTGGTCCTGAGCAGCGACCAGTCGTCCCCAGGTGGGTCCTCACATGTGTCACCCTGTCACCCCGTCATCCCAGGCTCCAGCCCACTCAGGGATCCCTCTGTGGGGTGCTCAAGGACCCCCCCCGCCACGTGATGCTCAGGGCCCCCCCATATGGGATGCTCAGGGCATTGGGTGCAGCGGGGACTTGTCTCACAGCCTGACACAGCAGCACCCCATGTCCTGTCTCCCGTGTCCCCCACCCCGGGACTATCCCCATGTCACCCCCCCTAGCCCAGTTTGTCCCCGGGGCGGCGTTTGCAGGGTCAGGCCGTGGGTCTTGTTCAGCCCATCCATCTCCGGGGGGAGCAGCTGCCGGTGACACCGTGCCAGGGACACCGGCACAGGGCCACCCCTGCTGGCACGGGGAGCAGGGGACACCAGTTGTGACATTTAAGAGCTTTGCGGTCACTGGCCCAACCCAGCGTGTGGCCTTCGGGGAGGGGGTCTGTCCTGGCTTGTGGCTGTGTCACGGCCTCCCTGCCCCCCCCCAGCTGGTGGCTTTGTCTGTCCCCTGCTTTGGGGACACCCCGGTGGCTGGAAGACTCTGTCCTCAAGTGCCACCTCCAGACCCTGCACCCACTCCCGCTGTGAATAAACCGGCTCCGTGGGGCTGAGCGTCACCCCTGGGGGGGTCAGGATGTGGCCCGGGGGCTGCCAGCCTGGCCCTGTCCCCAGCATGGGGACAGGACTGAGCCCCCACCGACCACCCTCCTCTGCCACCCCCTGTGGGACATGCAGGGGATGGGATGCTGGTTCCCATGGCAACACGGGGGCGATGCTGATGCTGGGAGGGGGTTGCGGGGGGGGACTGGGACTGTCCCCACAGCCACACCGAGCACCCACGGGTGACAGACAAGACCCCGTGGGGACAGATCCACATTGGGGGGCCACAGGATGGGGCCCAGCACCCCCACCCACCCCTGATCTCTGTCTCCTTCTGCCCCCCCAGAGATCGACGAGGACCGGCTGCCCAACCCCCTGCTGAAGGTAGGTGCTGCTGCCGGGGGGCAGGGGGGGGCTGCGGGGGACCCACGGGCCCTCAGGGGACCCCCTGGGTGCCCCCAAGCCCCTGCTCATGCCCCCCCTTCCCTCGCAGTCGGGTCTGGCCATGTCACCCAGGCAGAGGAAGAAGGTTTCCCGCACCACCCCGACCATGAAAGGTATTTGGGGGGGGGGGGGGGGGGGGGCAGAGGGTGGGACAGTCCCCCAGGTGCTGGGGGGGACAGTCCCCTGGGCACCACAGGGGACAGGCGGGTGCGATGCCACCGGCTTTGGAGCCATTCAGTCGTGCCCAGCCTGGGGCAGGAGGGTGGGCATGGGGGGGGTCCAGGCACAGCCAGTGCCACCGGAGGCCACCAGGCTTTGCCACCTCCCCTGTGTCACCGGGAGCGTGGGGACGGTCCCCGCTGTCCCCCGCGTCCCCCCCCAGCGCCGCTCCCTGCCTGGCAGAGCTGCAGATGATGGTGGAGCATCACCTGTGCAAGCAGGCGCGGGGCGAGGAGGAGGAGGAGGAGGCGGCCACCGCTGGCCCGGAGCGTGGCCCTGGCCACTGCCACCACAGTGACACCGAGCACAGCCACAGCCCCGGCGGCACTTGCCCGCTGGCCACACACGAGGGTGGCCCCGGCCCTGGCCAGCGTGAGTATTGCTCCTCCCCAGCCCCAGGGGGGTTGGGGGGTGATGAGGGGGTGCTGGGCTGATTTTGGGGATGCTGGGGGGGTCCTGAGCTCATCCCAATCCCACGGCACCCGCAGGGACCCACGGGGACGGGCGGCAAAGCCTGGTCGAGGAGGGCACCCATATAGCACCGAAGGAGGGCACCGGCAAGGGTGCTGCCAGCAGCCAGTAGGTGTGTACTGGGAGCACTGGGGGGGTACTGGGACACTGGGGGGTACTAGGACACTATACTGGGGGCACTGCGGGAGGCACTGGGACACTGTACTGAGCACTGGGTGGGCACCGGGGGGGTTGTATGGGGTGTACTGGGGCACTTGGCAGAGGGTACTGGGGCACTTGGCAGAGGGTACTGGGGCACTGGAAGTTATTGGGACACTGTAGTAGGACACGGGGGGATACTGGGACATTGTACTGGGGCACTGGGGGGGCACTGGGGAGGGTGTATGGGGGCACTGGGGGGGAGGTACTGGGGCACTTGGGAGGGGTACTGGGAGGTACAGGGAGACTACTGGAGCACTGGAGGGGTGTACTGGGATACTGGGTGACGCTGGGACACTGTACTGGAGCACTGGGTGGGCACTGGGGAGGGTGTATGGGGGCACTGGGGGGGGTAGTGGGACACTAGAAGGTAATGGGACACTGTTCTGGGTACTGGGGGGTTGTATGGGGGCACTGGGGGGTGTGCTGGGACAGTGAGAGGTATTGGGACACTGTACTGGGGCACTGAGGGGGTGTACTGGGACAGTGTAATGTGGCACTGTGGGGGCACTGGGACACCAGGGGGGTACCCTGGCCGGGGAAGGGGACAGTGGCACAGGGCGAGGGTGGCACCTGGGACACGGCTCTGCCGTTGCTGGGGACGGGGCTGGTGCTGCCCCCCCCGGTGTCCCCCAGCATGTCCCCTCCGTCCCCAGGTGCCCGTGGGGCAGGACGAGGCCGGAGGAGCCCGACGTCGCGGGAGGTTTTTTTTTTATCTGAGCGTTTTCTAAGATTTCGGCGGCTGCTTTGGGGCTTCCGCAGGAGTTTTTTTTACTGCCGCGGGCAGGTCCCCCCCCCTCGGGGACTCTGGGGACCATGGCAAGCCGGGCTGCCCCCCCCCATCCCCTCGCCCCACCCCGGGTCCCCAGGGTGGGTGACACTGGGGACACCAAGGAGCACCCCCTCAGGCACGGCTTGTGCCAACCCCCCCCCCCCCCTTCACTGCCAGCCCCGGGGTGTCCCCAGGACCACCCCGTTGTCACCACCCCCAGGGCTGGGGGACACGCGACCCCCCCGCTGCTCCCAGGGAGCTGCAGCCCAGCTGGCACATGCATGTGTGGATGCACGTGCGGGTGAGTGTGCACGCTTGCACACGCATGTGTGGATGCACACGTGGGTGGGTGTACATGCTTGCACACGCGTGTGGCCAGGGGGTGTGTGCACGTGCATGTACCTGTGGGGGAGCCCCCAGCGTTTGCGCCCCCCACCTGCGCGCACACGTGTGTGCACACACGGAGACAGGGGCTGGGGGGGCACGCCCACGCACTTTGCACGTGATTTGCATGCACGCCCATGTGCGTACACACACAACATGCGTGCACACGCTTGAGCGGGCGCGGGGACACACACACACCCCCCTGCCTCAGCTGCATTAAAGGGATCCCTTCTCCCCCTCCCCCGCCTCCTCCTTGCCTTCGCACCGGGGGGGTCCGGGACCCCTTTGGGTGCTGGGGGGGCAGCAACCACCTCTGGGTTTCAACCCGTGCCTCCCCTCCGCCCTGCCCCCCCCCGAGGGTCCGAGCCAGCCATGTCAACCCCTCTGTCCCCCTCCCAGTGGGGCACAGGGATCCCTTCTCCCCCCCCCGTCTCCTCCTTGCCTTCTCACTGGGGGGGCCTGAGACCCCTTTGGGTGCTGGGGGGCAGCAACCACCTCTGGGCTTCAACCCCCCCGCAAGGGGTCCGATCCAGCTGTACCACCCCCTTGTCCCCCTCCCGGTGGTCTCCAGGCCCCAGCACTGCCCCCCCCTCCCCGGGGAGGGACACAGGCATCCTGCCTCCCCAGCATCCCCCCCCCACACTGGGGTCAAACTGGGTCCCCAGTGCCCGGGCTGAGGGTGCGAGAGCCAGGCTGGTGGTGGCAGACGGTTTATTAATTGCTCGTTAGCGGTGGCGTGTGGTTTCACATGCGTGTGGGGGTGGGCGCGAGGTTGAGCTCTGCCAGCAGTGACCAAGGAGGCGGGGGGGTCGGGGGGGTCGGGGGGGACACGACACCGTGGGGTAGAAAAGTACAAACACAGACAGAGCGGGCCACGGTGGCCGGGCCACGGACACGGCGGGGCCACGGACATGGAGGGGGGGGCAGGCGGCTGGGGCCGGGAGGCCGGAGCGGGAGGAGGCCGGAGCTGGAGGATGCTCGAGGCACGTTGGAACCGGGATGCTGGAGGACGCTCACGGCACACGGGAGCCAGGGTGCCGGAGGGTACTCAAGGCACACCGGGATAACCGAGGATGCTCGAGATGCACCAGATCCAAGACGCCAGAGGATGCTCGAGCCATGACGGAGCCGGGATGCCCGAGGGTGCTCGAGACACACTGGAACCAGGATGCTGGAGGATGCTCGAGGCACGCTGGAGCCAGGAGATGCTCAGGGCACACCGGAGCCGGGATGCCAGAGGATACTCAAGGCACACCAGGACGCTGGAAGATGCTCAAGGCACACCGGAGCCGGGATGCCAGAGGATGCTTGAGCCACGATGGAGCCGGGATGCCAGCGGATGCTTGAGCCACGATGGAACCGGGATGCCGGAGGATGCTCAGGGCACACCAGAGCCAGGAGATGCTCAAGACACACCAGAGCCAGGATGCCAGAGGCTGCTTGAGGCACACCGGGATGCCAGAGGATGCTCAAAGCACGCTGAAACCAGGATGCTGGAGGACACTCGGGCACACCGGAGCCAGGAGATGCTCAAGGCACACCGGAGCCAGGATGCTAGAGGATGCTCAAAGCATGCTGGAGCCAGGAGATGCTCAAGACACACCGGAGCCAGGATGCCAGAGGCTGCTGGAGGCACACCGGGATGCCAGAGGAAGCAGGGGGCGATACAGGGGACATGCCAGAGCCGGAGGAGGCCGGAGGCAGCGTTGCTGGAAGCACCCCCAGAGCCTGGAGGCACCCTGGAGCTGGGGATGCTGGCACTGGGGGTGCTGGAGTCAGGGACTGCCCCTGCGGGGCCCGATCCTGCCCTCCCAGCCCCAGCTCCCACTGCTGCTCTGGCCCCACACGTGTTGCCCCATCACCAGCTCGCTGCCTCCCGTGTCCCCCAGCCTCACCCACCGCCTGGGGCAGGACCCCCAGGGGCAGCCCTTGGGGCTGGCGGACCTGGGGTCACCCCCAGGGACGTGTCCCCAGCCCAGGGTGACACAGAGAGACATATCCCAGGATAGGGAGGCTCAGGGCATGTGGGGCAGGATGGGGACAGTTGGGGCCACGGTCACCACAGTGACACCAGCCAGACCCAGCAGGCACAGAAGGGACTGCGGTGGCCCTTGGGGTGACTGTATCCAACACAGCTCCTCCATCCCTTGGTCCCCTGCTGTCCCCAGCGCCACTGTCACCATCCCCAGCCCCCACCCTGAGCCCCCAGGTCCACGGTGGGGGGCGAGAAGAAGCTTTTTTAAAAAGCCATAAGGACAAAACCCGGCCGGGGGGGGGAGGCCGGGCAGCCGCTGGCATGGCAGTGAGATGGTTGGCATCACAGTCACCCGTGGCCCAAGGCCACGCGGCTTGGTGGCCAATTTGGCACAGGCAGCTGGAGCTGGGGGGCTGCCGGGGGGGCTGCTGGCCCCAGGGGGGCTCCCGGCGTGGAGGTTGGCACGAATCCTTGTGCAGCCCCAGGCAGCTCCTTCCCTGCAAATGGTGCTGAACTCAATGGCGTCGAAGACTTTGGGCGAGATGGCGTCACTCGGCCGGACGAGGACCTGCCATCGGGGCAGGGGGACAGTCATGGTGATGCCACCAGTCCTTCTTCCCCACCACCCCCCCAGTTCGGGTCCCCACCTCGCTCCTCCCGGTGCTATTCCACGTCCCCATTCTGCTTGTGCCGGGCGGGGGCCGCGGGCGGCTGCTCCTCGCAGGGTGACAGCTCATCGATGGACGCCTGGTTGGTGATGCCTGTTGGGGAGGACACAGGGATGGGGGGGGGGGGGTGTCACTGCAGCTGCCCACGGGGGCTGAGACACCCCCCCTGGCTCATCCCCCCTTCCCCAGGGGCCACCCACCCCACTAGTCCACCAGCCCACAGGTTCAGGAATCACACACCCCATGGGTCCAGGGGCCACCCACCCTGCGCTTGGACCACCTCCCCACCTAGGGATGCTCAGCACAGACCTGGCCCCGCGTGTCCCCAGGATGGTCCCTGTCCCCTCCCTGATGGCCTCGGTGGCCATCACCTACCGCTGGCTGCCCGCTCCTTCCACTTCTGCTTGTTCTCCTGGATGTACTTGGCCCAGGTGGAGCGGAAGCCGGCCAGGTCGGCTTTGATGTCCCCCAGCTCCAGGTGCTCATCCAGGGACGTTTGCCGCCACTGCGAGCTGCGGGGACAGGGACAGCTGGGAGCAGGACAGAGCCACCACCGCCACCTCCCAGCTCCCAAAAGAAGTGGGTGCCTCCCCCCACCTCCCCCTAGGGAAGGGGAAACTGAGGCAGGGTGGCGTGGCCGACCTGGGCTGCTGGCTGGCCGCAGGGTTGCCTTTGGTGCGGTCCTCGGCGAGGGGCAGCACCATCTTCTCGGCCACGTCGGTCAGCACCGAGAAGGTGGGCTCCACAATGAAGTCAATGAAGCCTGTGGTGAGGAAGGGACACGGGGACCATGGGGACACCCCCTGCCCACCGAGGGGCCGGTGGGTGGGGACGGGGACCCCCCACCACTCACCGATCTGGGACTGGGCCACCAGTGTGGAGGTGCGGTCGCAGAGGGGCGAGAAGGGCAGCCCCAGCTCGGCTTCCTTATCCCCCTGGCAAGGCAAGGGAGACGTGTCCCCACGGGGTGGTCCCTGTGTCCCACCACCCATCCCCGGGGAGGGGGGGGACACACGACACACGGGTGCCCTACCTGCCTGAAGAACTCCTCCATCAGGGCTTTGGTCCAGCGGCTGTGGACCGACCACTGCTTGGTGGGGTGGCTGATGTCGGCCGCGTGCAGCAGCAGCGACAGCACCTTGGACTTATCGATCCTGGGGAAGGGACCCCCAATTGCTGAGGTTTGTCCCCAAAGCCACGTCCCCCTTCCCTGAGGTGTCCCTCCCCCCCTCACCTCTCCAGCTGCTGCAGGGACGTCTTCATGGTCTTGACCTGCTGGAAGTGGCAGGACATGTCGGTGGCCAGGACCATCTCGATCACCAGCGCCCGCAGCTCCCTGCGCCCCAGGGGAAGGGGGGGGAAATGCCATCAGGGCCCCGCGTCCCGGCCGGGGACAGGGACAGGGACAGGGATGGGGACAGGGACCTTACACAAACTCGTCCTTGGTGAGGTTGACGAAGATGTTCATCTCGTCGTCCTGCATCATGCGGAAGACGGCGCTGATGTGGTGGTTCTCCAGCACCGAGCGGTCATTGTAGAGGATGGCGCATTCCGACCTGGGGACAGAGGGGACACTGGGGACATGGCATGGCAGGGGGCAGCCTGAGCACCCCCCCAGGGAGAGGGATGTCCCCATGGTGCCAGCATGGCTATATCCTGGTAATATCTGTGGCCCTGGATGTCCCCAAGGACAGATACATCTGTATCCTGGCCTTATCAGGGACACCTGACTGTCCCCAAGGTGCCAGCACATCTGTATCCTAGCCATACCGGTGGCCCTGAGTGTCCCCAGGGTGCTGCCATATCTGTATCCTGACCATATCGGTGGCCCTAGGTGTCCCCAAGGTGCCACCATCTGTATCCCAGCTGTACTGGTATACCTGGGTGTTCCCCAGCGTGCCAGCACGTCTGTATCCCAGCCATACCGGTGATGCCAGGTGCCCTGGGTGTCCCCTGGGTGCCACTCAGTCCTTTCCATGCCCCACAGGGTCTCAGGTGTCCCCATCACAGGTCCCCAGCCCTGCCTGCTCTGCCCATGCTGTGCCAGGCCACATCACATGTGCCATGCCGTGCCGTGCCACCTGCACTGTTCCATGTCACCTGCACCATGCCATGCCATCTCACCCACGCCGTGCCACGCCATGCCACGTCATGCCACCCACTCCATGCCATGCCACCGGCTCCGTGCCCCCCGCCCTCACTTGGTCTGGATGTGGAAGCTGTTGGTGGTGCCCGTGTGCTCGTAGTCGTGGATGGCAGCGGCGAAGATGATGGCCAGGACCTCGATCTCCGTCAGGTAGTGCTGGGGGGGACACGGGCGTCAGGGGGACAGGCACCGGATGCTCCGGTGCCACCCCGTCAGGGGCACGGGGCCAACCAGGTGGGGAGACCTCTGTGTGTGTGGTTTTGCACGGCTGCGTGTGACTACACACGTGCATGGCCATGTCACAACCACGCGTGTGACACATCATGAGTGTGTGCATGTGCGGGTGACAACTGTGTGGGGACAACGGGGTGCACACACGTGCCAGGTGTCACCCTACGTGTGCTCACCCACGCTTCCAAACCAGGGGTCACCCCGTCCCCATCACCCTGGCACCGTTGCCATGGCGACAGCACTGTCGCTAGGTGGCGCCGTCTCCGTGGCAACAAGCATCGCCTGGACCAGCCTGACCGGCAAGGGCCACCGGCCCAGGGCCCGGACATGGCCCGGGACCCCCCTGGGACCCCTCCGGAACCCCCCCGGAACTCTTCCCCGCCCCCGTACCAACATGCCGGTGCGGAGCAAGAAGCAATGGACGGTCTGGGTGACATCAGCGGCGTGGACCTGGTTGTGGTAGGGGTTCCGGTACTTCCCGTAACCGGCCTCCAGAGCATCCAGCAGCGTGGTCAGGAAGACGGAGGGGATCTGCGGCACCCACACACCCGCTCGTGGGGGCACACGCGCGTGCAAAGCCACGGGCACCCCACCCCAGGGGCAGCCGCGGGTGGGGACGGGCGCGGGGGGTACCTTGAAGCGGCTGTTGAGGTTGTGTCGGGTGAAGAGCTCAAAGACGATGGTCCTCAGGGAGTGTTCGTCCGTCACCCGGTTCAGCGCGAAGACGTCGAAGCACCACAGGTCCAGGCTCTGGGGGGGGGGACACACGGGGGTGTCACCCCAGTGCCAGGGCAAGCGGTGCTCGGTGACACCCACCTGTGCCCGGCTGTGCCTGGCAACCCCCAGCCATGCCCACTGAAGCCCAGCCATGCCCAGTGATGCCCAGCAACCCTCAGCAATGCCAGGTAATGCCCAACAATCCACAGTGATGCCCACTGATGCCTAACAATTCCAGGAGGAGCCCAGCCATGCCCAGCGATGCCAGGCAACCCCCAGTGATGCCCAATGGAGCCCAGCCATGCCCAGTGAAGCCCAGAAATGCCCAGCCATGCCCAGGGAAGCCCAGCAATTCCAGGTGATGCCCAGTGAAGCCCAGCCATGCCCAGCAATGCCTGACAATCCCCAGTAATGCCCAGAGATGCCCAGCCGTGCCCAGCAATGCCCACTGAAGCCCAGCCATGACAAATGATGCCAGGCAATGCCCAGCAATGCCCAATAATCCCCACTGATGCCCAGCGATGCCGAGTGAAGCCCACAGAAGCCCAGCCATGCTGCTCAGAGATGCCAGGCAATCCCCAGTGATGCCCAGCCATGCCCAGTGAAGCCCAGCAATTCCAGGTGATGCCCATCCAAGCCCAATGATGCCAGACATCCCCAGTGATGCTCAGTGATGCCCTGCAATGCCCAGTGAAGTCCAGCCATGTCAGGGACATCCAGCCATGCCCAGCAATGCCCAACAACCCCCAGTGATTCCCAACCATGCTCAGTGATATCCAGAGATGCCCACCAAAGCCCAGAAAGTCCAGGTGATGCCCAGTGAAGGCCAGCCAAGCCCTAGTGATGCCCAGCAATGGCCAGCGATGCCCAGTGATGCCCAGCCATGCTCAGAGATGCCAGGCAATCCTCAGTGGTGCCCAGCAATGCCTAGTGATGCCCAGTGAAGTCCAGCCATGCCCAGCGATGCCAGGAAATGCCCAGCAATCCCCAGTGATGCCCAGCCATGCCCAGTGAAGCAAAGCCAGGCAATGCCCGGTGAAGCCCAACAATCCCCAATGAAGCCCAGCAATGCCCAGTGATACCCACAGATGCCCAGCCCAGCCATGCCCACTGAAGCCCAGCAATTCCAGGCAATGCCCAGTGAAGCCCAGTCATGCCCAGTCATGCTCAGCGATGCCAGACACTCCCTAGTGATGCCCAGAGATGGCCAGCCATGCCCAGGGATACTGAGCCATGCCCACTGAAACCCAGCAATTCCAGGTGATGCCCAGCCAAGCCCAATGATGCCATGCAATGCCCAGAGATGCCTGACAATCCCCAGTGATGCCCAGCACTGCCCAGCCATGCCCAGTGAAGCCCAGAGATGCCCAGCAATACCCAGTCATGCCCAGGGACATCGAGCCATGCCCACTGAACCCAGCAATTCCAGGCAATGCCCAGCAATGCCAGACATCCCCAGTGATGCCCAGCCATGCCAGGGACATCCAGCCATGCCCAGCTATGCTCAGTGAAGCCCAGAAATTCCAGGTAATGCCCAGTGATGCCCGTCCATGCCCAGCAGCACTGGGTGCCATCTCCCCGGGGCAACCCAGACCACATCCCCGGTAGCCAAGGGTGTGGATGGAGCAGCCGTGCCCAGGCGCTGCCAGGGCAGGGTGCCAGCATCCCCATGGGGTACTAGGGTGCCCCCCTGCCCCCTGGTACCTTCAGGCAGTTGAGGACGGAGGAGGAGTAGCTGGGCCCCACGGCCGTGTATGTCCGGCGGAACATCCTGCGAGGGGGGAGGCAGGGCTGACGTTGGGCTGGGGGACCCACATGGGTGCTGGGGGACAGAGCTAGGGGCTGGGGGACCCACATGGGTGCTCAGGGACAGACCTTGGGTGCCAGGGGACAAGCCCTGGGGACAGGAGACAGACCTGGGTGCTGGGGACAAACTTGGCTGATGAGGATAGTTCAGGTGCTTGGGGGCCCACCTGGGTGCCAGGGGACAGACCCTGGTATGGGGGCACCCACATGGGTCAGAGGGTCAGTCCAGGTGCTTGAGGCTCCCCCTGGGTGGTGGGGACAGCCCTTGGGTGCTCAAGGACCCACCTTGGTGTTGAGGACCCACATGGGTGTTGGGGATCATCTCTGGGTACTGGGTGACCCACCTGGGTGCAGGAGACATCCCAGGTGCTTGGGGACTCTGGGTGCTGAGGACAGCCCCTGATTGCATGGGGACCCATCTGGGTCCTCAGGGACCCAACCTGGGTGTTAGGGACCATCCCTGGGTGCTTGGGGACCCACATTGGTGTTAGTGACTGTTGCTGGGTGCTAGGGGACCCATCTGGGTGTTGGGGACCATCGCTGGGCACTGGGGACCCAGCCGGGTGCAAGGCACATCCCAGGTGCATGGGGACCACCTGGGTGCTGAGGGCAGCCCCTGGATGCTCAGGGACACACCTGGGTGCTTGAGGACCCACCCTGGTGTTGGGGGACCCACCTGGACACAGGGGACATCCCAGGTGCTTGGGGACCACCTGGGTGCTCAGAGACCCACCTGGGTTTGGGGGAGCTACCTGGATGCAGGAGACAACCCCTGGGTGTTTGAGGACCCACCTAGGTACTCAGGGACCCACTTGGGCAGTGGGGACCCACCTGGGTGCTGGGGACATCCCAGGTGCTTGGGGACCACCTGTGTGCAGGGGACAGCCCCTGTGTGCTCAGGGACCCACCTTAGTGCTTGGGGACCCGTCTGGGTGTTGGGAACCACCCCTGGGTGTTGGGGGATCCACCTGGGAGCTGGGGATCCACCTGGGTGCAAGGGACATTCCAGGTGCTTGGGAACCACCTGGTGCTTGAGGACAGTCCTTGGGTGCCGGGGGACCCACCTGGGCGCTTGGGAACCCATCTAGGTGCTCCAGGACCCACCTTGGTGCAAGGGGCCCACCTGGGCACTGGGGACACCCCAGGTGCTTGGGGACCACCTAGATGCTGAGGGCAGCTCTTGGGTTCTTGGGGACCCACCTTGGTGCTTGGGGACATCCCAGGTACTCAGGGACCCACATGGGTGCCCTGGAAACCCCTGGGTGCTGGGCACAGCCCTGGCTGCCATGGGACAGTGGAGGACTGTGCTTTCTCCCCCATCTCCACCCCAGCCGTGACCCCCCCACCCACCCAGGGGTGGTGGGTGCCACCCAGCACCCACCTCTCCACGAAGATGCCGGCCTGGACAGCGTGAACGATGCTGCGGAACTTGGGCTTCTCCTCCGCCCGCCGCCCCTTGGCTCGTGCCTGTTGGGTGAAGGTGGCCGCCAGCCAGTCCCGCACTTCTGAGGGCACCGCCGCGTCCGAGCCCATCTCCCGCAGCTCGTCCTCCGTGTCCAGCATCTGCCTGCGGGAAGGGGACAGGGAAGGTGGCATCAAGGTGGGCATCATCCCCCGTGTCCCTCTGCCACCCTACTGGCCAGTTCTGCACTTCTGAGGCCACCACCGTGTCCCAGCCCATTTCCCACAGCTTGTCCTCCATGTCCAGCATCTCCCTATGGGATGGGGACGGGGAAGGTGGCATCAAGGTGGGCATCGTCTCCTGTGTCCCCCTGCCACCCCACTGGCCACCGGCCAGTCCCACACTTCCAGGGGCATCCCCACATCCCAGCCCATCTCCTGCAGCTCATCCTATGTGTCCAGCACCTGCCTGTGGGACGGGGAAGGTGGCATCAAGGTGGGCATTGTCCTCTGTGTCCCCCTGCTACCCCACTGGCCGGCCCCGCACTTCCAGGGGCACCACCACGTCCCAGCCCATCTCCCACAGCTCATCCTCCGTGTCCAGCAGGGATGGGGACAGGGAAGGTGGCATCAAGGTGGGCATCATCCCCCGTGTCCCTCTGCCACCCTACTGGCCAGTTCTGCACTTCTGAGGCCACCACCGTGTCCCAGCCCATTTCCCACAGCTTGTCCTCCATGTCCAGCATCTCCCTATGGGATGGGGACGGGGAAGGTGGCATCAAGGTGGGCATCGTCTCCTGTGTCCCCCTGCCACCCCACTGGCCACCGGCCAGTCCCACACTTCCAGGGGCATCCCCACATCCCAGCCCATCTCCTGCAGCTCATCCTATGTGTCCAGCACCTGCCTGTGGGACGGGGACGGGGAAGGTGGCATCAAGGTGGGCATTGTCCTCTGTGTCCCCCTGCTACCCCACCGGCTGGCCCCGCACTTCCAGGGGCACCACCACGTCCCAGCCCATCTCCCACAGCTCATCCTCCGTGTCCAGCAGGGATGGGGACAGGGAAGGTGGCATCAAGGTGGGCATCATCCCCCGTGTCCCTCTGCCACCCTACTGGCCAGTCCTGCACTTCTGAGGCCACCACCGTGTCCCAGCCCATTTCCCACAGCTTGTCCTCCATGTCCAGCATCTCCCTATGGGATGGGGACGGGGAAGGTGGCATCAAGGTGGGCATTGTCCTCTGTGTCCCCCTGCCACCCCACTGGCCACCGGCCAGTCCCATACTTCCAGGGGCATCCCCACATCCCAGCCCATCTCCTGCAGCTCATCCTATGTGTCCAGCACCTGCCTGTGGGACGGGGACGGGGAAGGTGGCATCAAGGTGGGCATTGTCCTCTGTGTCCCCCTGCTACCCCACTGGCCGGCCCCACACTTCCAGGGGCACCACCACGTCCCAGCCCATCTCCCACAGCTCATCCTCCGTGTCCAGCAGGGATGGGGACAGGGAAGGTGGCATCAAGGTGGGCATCATCCCCCGTGTCCCTCTGCCACCCTACTGGCCAGTCCTGCACTTCTGAGGCCACCACCGTGTCCCAGCCCATTTCCCACAGCTTGTCCTCCATGTCCAGCATCTCCCTATGGGATGGGGACGGGGAAGGTGGCATCAAGGTGGGCATCGTCTCCTGTGTCCCCCTGCCACCCCGCTGCCCGCACCTCGTCTCATCGATGTAGACGGCCTCCAGCAGCGACGCGGCGTATTCCAGGTTCCTCTTCAGCTCCTCCACGTTCACCTCGCCCGTCTCCAGCTGCTTCACCATGTACCGCAGCCTGCGGGCACCGCGGCACCGTCACCGGCCCCCCCAGCACCACGCGGGGGGGACACAAGGTGGTGGTGGATGTGCCCACAGACACGTCCCAACACGCGTGGGCAGCACCCATGGGTGCGTGTGGCCCGGGGCGGGGAGGGGTGGTGGGTGCCTGCCCAGGGGACCCCCCTGGAGCGATGGTGGCAGCTGGGGGGGGGGGGGGGGGGGGTGTGAGGTGGGAGCGTGGGCATGGCACGGGTGGAGGGGGTGGGGGTACCCAGCACCCTGTATCCAGAGCGCACTCCGGACCCTTCACTCAGCACCCACAGTGCATCCTGCACCCAGCACCCTGTGTTCACAGCACACCCTGCACCCCGTACCTGGCACCCAGAGCTCATCCTGCACCCCATGTCCAGAGAGCACCCTGCACCCCGTACCCGGCACCCAGAGCTCATCCTGCACCCAGCACCCCTTGTCCAGAGAACACCCTGCACCCCGTACCCGGCACCCAGAGCTCATCCTGCACCCAGCACCCCTCGTCCAGAGAGCACCCTGCACCCCGTACCCGGCACCCAGAGCTCATCCTGCACCCCTTGTCCAGAGAGCACCCTGCACCCCGTACCCGGCACCCAGAGCTCATCCTGCACCCAGCACCCCTTGTCCAGAGAGCACCCTGCACCCCGTACCCGGCACCCAGAGCTCATCCTGCACCCAGCACCCCTTGTCCAGAGAACACCCTGCACCCCGTACCCGGCACCCAGAGCTCATCCTGCACCCCATGTCCAGAGAGCACCCTGCACCCCGTACCCGGCACCCAGAGCTCATCCTGCACCCAGCACCCCTTGTCCAGAGAGCACCCTGCACCCCGTACCCGGCACCCAGAGCTCATCCTGCACCCCTTGTCCAGAGAGCACCCTGCACCCCGTACCCGGCACCCAGAGCTCATCCTGCACCCAGCACCCCTTGTCCAGAGAGCACCCTGCACCCCGTACCCGGCACCCAGAGCTCATCCTGCACCCAGCACCCCTTGTCCAGAGAACACCCTGCACCCCGTACCCGGCACCCAGAGCTCATCCTGCACCCAGCACCCCTTGTCCAGAGAGCACCCTGCACCCCGTACCCGGCACCCAGAGCTCATCCTGCACCCCTTGTCCAGAGAGCACCCTGCACCCCGTACCCGGCACCCAGAGCTCATCCTGCACCCAGCACCCCTTGTCCAGAGAGCACCCTGCACCCCGTACCCGGCACCCAGAGCTCATCCTGCACCCAGCACCCCTTGTCCAGAGAACACCCTGCACCCCGTACCCGGCACCCAGAGCTCATCCTGCACCCAGCACCCCTTGTCCAGAGAGCACCCTGCACCCCGTACCCGGCACCCAGAGCTCATCCTGCACCCCTTGTCCAGAGAGCACCCTGCACCCCGTACCCGGCACCCAGAGCTCATCCTGCACCCAGCACCCTGCACCCCATGTCCAGAGCGCACCCAGCACCCGGTACCCGGCACCCTGCACCCACAGTGCATCCTGCACCCTGTTGTCCAGAGCTCATCCTGCACCCGGTACCTGCACCCTGTGCCCAGAATGCGTCGCGCAGCCCATAGCCAGCACCCAGAGTGCACCCAGCACCCTGTACCCAACACCCACAGTGCATCCTGTACCCTGTGTCCAGAGTGTACCCGGCACCGGGTACCCAGCACCCAGAGCGCATCCTGCACCCGGTACCTAGCACCCTGCACCCAGAGCTCATCCTGGACCCAGTACCCTGCACCCTGTGTCCAGAGCACATCCTGCACCCGGTACCCAGCACCTTGCTCCCAAAGCTCACCCTGCACCAAACCCCCTTCATCCTGCACCTACACAGCACCCAGAGCCCATCCTGCACCCTCTACCCACCACCCAGAGCTCATCCTACCCCCAGCACCTGGAGCTCAGCACCCAGCACCCGGGAGGGGGACACCCCCCCTGTGGGGACTGAGCAGGGTCAAGGGCAGGGGTGGCCGGTGCCCCTCCCCACGCTGGGTGACCCCAAACTGCTGCAGGGCTCCCCCCCACACACCCCGAGCTCGGGGGTCACCTCATCCCCCAGCCCGGAGGGTGTCTGTCCCCACAGTGTCACCCTCCAGGGAGTGCCAGCACTCCCCACCCTGCGCAGGGCCCCGGGTGACACTGGGGACAAAGTCCCTGCCAGCTGGTGGGGTCAGTGGGGCCACACCGGTGGTTGGCATGACCCTGGGGACAGGGACAAACCCAGAAGAGGGGGGCCCACAGGGCGGGGGGGGGGGGGGGACGATGACCCCTTTGTGGGGTGGCTTTGCACCCTGGGGACCCACAACATGGTCAGGGTGATCAACCCCCCACACACACACCCCCCGCTGTGCCTCAGTTTCCCCTCCCTCCCCCCCAAAGGCTCCCCCCGGGCCGGGTGTCCCCGGGGACTCACCGCAGGATTGGGCCCCGCAGGTGGGACCTGGGCAGTGTCACCAGCTCTGCCATGGGTTGGGGGGGACAGCAGTGGCACCCACGGGTGCCCCAGCAGCGTGGGGACATGGGGACGTGGGGACAGGAGCCCAGTGTGGCTGCCCTCCCCCAGCCGGCTTGTGACACCCGCGTGGGACATGGGGATGTGGGGACATGGGGACACGGGGACATTGGGACACGGGGACATTGGGACATGGGGACACAGCAGTGCCGCTGCAGGGGGGGCCTTGGGGTGGTGGGGTGACAAGGGAGAGCACACAGAGCAAGCATGCACACGCGTGGGCACACACACACATATGCCTGAATGCACACACGATGCATGTGCACACATGCGTGCACACATGCCTGAATACACACGTGAGGTGTGTGCACAGGCACATGCAGACACACGCGCACACGGACACACGCACTCACCCAACAATGCGCACGTGTGTGCAAACACATGCACCACACATGCACACGTATGGTGCGCACAAGCACATATATGCACATGCAGCACACGCGTGCACACCCGCCTGAATACACTCGTGAGGTGTGTGCACACAGGCGCGCACATGTGGACACACACACTTACCCAACAATGCACACGTGTGTGCAAATCTGTGCACCACACATACACACAGATGGTGTGTACAAACACAGATGTGCACATGCAGCACATGCGTGCACACACCACGTGTGCCCACGTGTGCCAATATCCCCCCGCAGTGCACATACACACGCACACACATGCACGTGCACACCTTTACACGGACGCACACAGCACACACGTGTGCACAGAGGTACGCTCCCTCCCCAGCCCCCACCCTGGGCAAGCCCTCCCCGTCTGCCACACGCCTGAACACGCGTGTGCCCGCAGCCGGCCAGCCCCCAGCCATCTGTCTGTGTGTCCGTGTGTCTGTCGCGGGGGGGGGAATCCCATCTGGCCGCCCGGGGAAGCGCCGCCCCCGCAGCCACGTCTCCCGCAGCAGCCGCCTCGCTCGCACACCGCCTGGCACGGGGCTGGCACGGGGCTGGCACAGGCCACCAGAGCTCCCCGGATCCCCTCCCCTTGGGCTGGGACAAGGTGGGGAGGGGGGGGACAGGGTAGATGCCACCTGGACACTGGGCCCTGCCCTGGTGTGGCTGAGCCCTCTGGCCACCTTGGCCCCTCCCAGAGGCCTGGCTGGCACTGCCACCAGCACCCAACAGGTCCTCACTGGTACCCACCAGTCCCCGTCACTGCCCACCTGGTACCCAGTGGGTCCCCATCAGTGCCCACTGGTCCCCATCACTGCCACCAGCACCCAACAGGTCCCCATCAATACCCACCAGTCCCCATCCCTGCCCGCCTGGCACCCACCAAGTCCCCATGGGTATCCACTCGTGCCCATCACTGCCACCAGTACCTACCAGGTCCCCATTGGTACCTACTGGTCCCTGTTGTGTCCCACCTGACACCCAGCAGGTCCCCATCAGTACTCACTGGTCCCCACCACTGCCACCAGCACCCAACAAGTCCCCAGTGGGACCCACTGGATCCCCATCACTGCCTGCCTGGCACCCAAAGGGTCCCATGGGTACCCACTCGTCCCCATCACTGCCACCAGTACCCAATGGGTCCCTACACAGCACCTACCGGGTCCCCACGGGTACCCACTGGACCCCATCACTGCCCACCCTGACACCCACTGGGTCCCCATCACTGCCCAACTGGCACCCAGTGTGTCCCCACGGGTACCCACTGGTCTCCATCATTGCCCACTTGGCACCCACCAGTCCCCATCACTGCCACCAGCACCCACCAGGTCCCCATGGGTACCCACTGGTCCCCATCACTGCCACCAGCACCCAGTGGGTTCCCGTCAGCGCCCACTGGTCCCCATCACTGCCCACTTGGCACCCAGTGGGTCCCCATCACTGCCACCAGCACCCAGTGGGTTCCCGTCAGCGCCCACTGGTCCCCATCACTGCCCACTTGGCACCCAGTGGGTCCCCATCACTGCCACCAGCACCCAGTGGGTTCCCGTCAGCGCCCACTGGTCCCCATCACTGCCCACTTGGCACCCAGTGGGTCCCCATCACTGCCACCAGCACCCAACAGGTCCCACCACTGTCACACAGCACCCACTGTGTCCTCATGGGTGCCCACCGGTCCCCATCACTGCCCGCCTGGCACCCCCTGGGTCCCCACCACGTGGGCACACGGTCCCCAAGGCCGGTGGCACTTGTCCCCACTGCCAGCAGTTTCCCGTGACGCTGCCAGCCCGTCCCACAGCTTGGGGAGCACCTCGGGGTGACCGGCCGTGGGGAGGGGGACAGCAGGAGGTGACACCCCCGTGGGACATGGACACGTGACCCCAGGGCAGAGGCTGCCCCCCCCCCCCCCGCCACTCCCATGGCTGTCCCCGGTGCGACCCACGCGGCGGGACATAGTGTCCCCGACATTGTCACCCCATGTCCCCACGGTGGGGATGTCACCCTGGTCACAGCCTCGAGTAAAACCCCCCGGGGGGGGGGCACAGTGACGCAGCGGTGGCTCCCGCAGCCTGCGCTTCGTTAGCGCTAACGAGGGCTGGCAGCGGGCGGGGGGGACACCCCAGGGTGGGTGGGCAGGGGGGACATGTGGCATGTCCCTGCCAGCCACCCTGTCCCCACCGACTCTGTCCCTTGGGGAAACAGGCACGTCGTGAGGGGGGGCGCAGGGGGGGCATGGGGACAGTCCCAACCGGGGCACAGGGTCCCCACCACGGTGGCCCCTCGGGGACCAGCCCCAAAAGCCGTGGGTCACTGGGTGAGAGGAGACACCGTGTCCCCTGTCCCCCGGCGTTGGGGACAGCCAGCGGCAGCTCCACACCCCGCGGGAGGGACGCGACCGGCAGTGACCCGGGAGATGCTGGCACCCGTCCCCGACCCGGGGGACAGTCCCCAGGAGGGGACAGTGCCGTGACCCCGGCCGGCCCAGGGGGGACCGGCACCGGAGCTGGGAATGCCGGGGCCAGCGGGGCCGTGGGACAGCGTGGGGACAGCGTCCTGGGGGGGGGGGGACAACGGGACCCCCCCGCCACTCTGGTGGGGGACGAAGCCACCGGGTCCCCACGGCTGGGGGATGAAGTCACCGGGTCCCCACGGCTGGGGGACGCAGGGCGGTGGCAGCGGGGAGGGCAGGGAGGGCTCGGGCATCGGCCGCATCCGCCCGGCTCCCGCGGGATTTCCTGCCCGCTCATAATTGCAATTTGTCTTAATTAACGGCCGCCGCCCCGCGCTGGGGGACGCAGCCGCATTCGCACCCCGACAGCGTCCCCACGGCCCCTTCAGGGTCCCCCCCCAGGGTCCCCTCCCGCGTCCCAAGGTCCCTGCGGTCCCCCCCAACCCCTCCCAGCACCTAACGACCCCCCCTGCCTCGTTAGTGTCACCCAGGCCTGGCCCAACGGCAACCTGTGCACACGCGTGTGCAGGCGGGCGGGCGCTGGGGTCCTCCGTGTGCCCACACACACGTGTGCGGGTCAAGTGTGCGAACGGAGGCGCGAGCCCACATGCGTGTGCACACCTACACACGTATGGACGCGTGTGTGCAAGGTGCCTGTGCACAGCCGCAAAGCAGAGTGTGCCCAGGGGAGCACAGGGCCATAGAAGCGTGCAAGGGCACACAAGGCTGTTGCACACTCACACCTTGCCCCCGCTCGGTCGGTGGGTGCCACCGCGGCCCCCCAGCCAAGGTGACGGTGACGGTGACGGTGACAGTGACGGCTCAAACGAGCGAGGGAGGGGGACCGGGCGGGGGGGCAGGGGGGGACCGGGGGCCAGACGTCACGTTCAAAGCCAGCGCGAAGCTCCCGAGCCCGGCTGCGGGGGAATGTCACCTTGGGGAAGGTGGCTGTCACCTTCCCGCACCCGACCACCCACCCCTGGGGACACTCATCCTCAGGGACACCCACCCCGGGGGACACCCACCCTCTGGGTCACCCACCCTTCGTGGCATGGCCACCGGGGACCCCCAGGTCACCCCATCCATCGTGGCCAGCGCTGGGACCCCCTGAGCACCCCCTGGGGACAAGGGACGGCCACCGCCTGTCCCCAGCCGCGGGAGCAGGGGTCGGGCTGCGTCACACGCTGACGGGCGGGTGCCACCCGCGCCCACGGTCCCCACGGGCTGCCTGTCACCACCCACGCCCCCCCGCTGCTGCCAGCCCCCTCCCCGTGCCACCCCCTGCCTTGTCCCAGCTCTGCTACGGGGACAAAGGCACCTGCAGAGCCACTGGTACCTCAGACCCCCCCAGGGTGACACCAGTGTCCCCAGGGAGGGGTTGCAGGGTTGGCCTCGGGGTGCAGCCAGCGCTGGGGACCCCCCCAGGATTGATGCCACAGCCCCACATGCACCCAGGGGTGCCCCAACCCTCGAGGTCCCCCATCCTGCCTGATCCCCGGGGACCTGTCACCAGTCCCCAACACCTGGGGGGGGGCACCGGGATCCTGCACGCCAAGGACACCTCGCTGCTCCCCCCAGTCACCCCGACTGGGAGCTGGGGACCGTCCCCAGGCCGGGGTCCCGGCCGTCCCCTCGGTGGTGGCAGAGGGGGGGGACACGCGGTGGGACACAGGCAGGGCCGCCTGCCATTCCGGGGGGGGGAAAGGTGGGGGGGAACGGGAGTGTGGCACAGCCCACGCACTCGCACACGCTCGCACGGGCACGCGGGGTGTGCACACACACCTCCGCACACGCGTGGCACCCAGGGGTGCTCACATACAGCTCTGTACACACGTGTGCACATGTGCAGGCACCCAGAGGTGCTCACATGTAGCTCTGCACACGTGTGTGCACATGCACAGGAACACAGGTGTGCTCACACGCAGCTCTGCACATGCGTGTGCACACTCCACCGGGCACTTGCACACCCACAGCAACATGTGCAGCCTTTTGCACGCTCAGGCTTGCACCCACATTTCACACCCCGGCTGAGTCCAGCCTCGTGTGATACACACTCAGCACCATGACTCGTGTGTGACACGGGGACCCGGCTCCCGTCGTTGTCCCTGTGCGCGTCCCCCATCACACCAGCACCGTGCACGCTCCCGCCAGCGTGCAGGCGTGCACACACGCGCCTTCGCCAGCCACCACGTGCGGGTCGGCCCTGCGCACGTGTGCACACGTGGCCGTGCACGCCCCGTGCACACCCACGCACGAGGACCCGCAGGGGCGCACGTGCTGCAGGGTGGCGAGGGGGCACACATGCACGTGAGCCCACGCGTGAGCACGACTGCACCCCCAGGGGCCACCGAGAGCCCACCCCGTGGGGAACTGGCACCCTGGGGTGTCAGGGGGTGTCACCCCTCCCCGGGGCGGCCAGCACCCGCTCTTCCCCCCCAGGGTGGGGGGACCCCAGCCCCCTGCCCACCCCACAGTGTCACCAGGGATGAGGGGTGTTGGGGGCCGCACTGGGGGGCCCCCACCCAGCACCCCCAGAACTGCCCCTAGCCCGAGGAGGTCCCAGTGCCCCCACCCCAACAGTGCAGGGGGGGTCCTGAGGGTGACTGGGGGGGTCCTACATGGAGGGGGGCGCAGCGCATGGATGGGATGGGGGGGCTCCCATGTGGTCCCCGGGGACAGATGAAGGTCCCAGGGGGTCCTGACTAAATTGGGGGGCACAGGGTGGGAGGCACCGGGGGACACTTCGAGGAGGATGAAAGGGGGGGGGTCCCCAAAGTGGGGGGTCCCCGGAGGGGGGTGCCAAGGGGTTCGGTGGGGTGTGATGTTCAGTGGTGGTGGACTCATGGGTCCTGGCGTAGGGGTTCCCGGTTTGGGGGCAGGGGGATCACGGTTTAGGGGGAGGTCCCGGTTTGCGGCGTGGTGTCCCGGTTGCGGGGGGGTGTCCCGGTTTGGGGGGGTCACTCACAGCGCCCGGAGCTTGACCCAGATCTTCTTGCTGGGGACGGACTTGATCTCCAGCGGGGACGGGCAGCCGCCGGCCGGGTCCAGCGCGTCGCGGTCGGGCTCCAGCCCCGGGAGGCTCCGCGGAGGCTCCATGGCCCCTGCGGCGGGGGGGTACCCGGCCTCAGCCCCCCCGCCGCTCCCGGGGCCCGGCCGAGCCGCCGCCGGTACCGCCCCGCAGCCCCGGCAGCGGCCTCGGCCCTCCCCGTGTCCCCCCCCCACCATCACCGCTGCCGGTACCCGGCGGCTGCGCAGGCAGCACCGGCCCGGGCGGCGGAGCTAAGATGGCATCCCGGGCACCGGGGGTGGGGGCAGCGGGATGGGGGGCAGCGGGGTGGGGGGCAGCGGGGATGGGGGGCGGCAGCGGGGATGGGGAAGCACCGGGGATGGGGGAGAACCGGGGATGGGGGAGAACCGGGAGAGGAGAATCGGGGATGAGGGAGAACCGGGGATGGGGAGAACGGGAGATGGGGGGCACCGGGGAAGGAGGAGAACCAGGAGAGGAGAACCGGGGATGGGGGGCACCGGGCATGGGGGAGAACCGAGGACGGGGGAGCACCGGGGATCGGGGGCACCGGGGACGGAGAAGCACCGGGGATCGGAGGCACCGGGGAAGGGGGAGCACCGGGGATCGGGGGCACCGGGAGGGTAGAACCGGGAGAGGAGAAGCGATGAAGGGAGGACGGGGATGGGGAGCACCGGCGTGCGGCGGGGGGGGGGGGGGGGGGGACCGGGGGTGCTGCGCGCTCCTACCCGGGGATGCTCGGCCGGGAAGCGCCGGTGCTGTCGGTGCCGCCGGTAGAGCCGGTGCTGCCGTGCTCCGGTACCGCCGGTGCCGCCGCGCTCGGGTCCTCCCGCCGCTCCGGCTCTCCCTCCGCCGACCGGGGCTCGCCGCAACTTTCCCCGAGCCGGCACCGGCACCGGCGGGAGGGCGGGGAGGGGCGGGGGGAGCCGGGGGCGGGGGCCGGGACCGGGGACCGCCCAGCCCCGCTCAGCCCCGGGACTCGGGGGGGGGCGGGTGCCCTGGGACCCCCACGGAGCGATGGAGGGAGGGACACCCCCCATGGGGAGGGAGGCGTCCAGGACCCCCATAAGGGCTATGGGAGAGGAGGGTCCCCCAGGACCCCTATGGGGCTACAGGGGTCGTACCCCAGGACCCCCGGGGGGCACCGCAGAGCCCTCAGGGAAGGGTCCCCCAGGACCCATGGGGCTATAGAGGGTGTACCCTGAGACCTCTGGGGGGGTACCCCACAACCCCAGGGCTATGGGGGGAGAAGGGGGAAGTACCCCAGGACCCCTATGTTGGGTGCCCCAGGACCCCATGGAGCTATAGGTTTTGTACCCCAGGGCCCCTGTGGTGCTATGGGGGGGGGCAAATACCTCAGGACCCCTGGGGGATACCCTATGGTGGGGGGCAAGTACCCCAGGACCCCTAGAGAAGGGTAACCCCAAGACCCTATGGGGCTATAAGGGTTGTACCCCAGGACCCTCGGGCTGTACCCCAGGGGCCCTATGGGGCTATGGGAGAGGTACCCCAGGACCCCTATGGATCTCGGGGGTGCAGGTACCCCAGGACACCCAGCACCCCTATGGGGGGGGGGTACACCAGGCCCCCTGTGGATCTGGGGGGGGCAAGAACCCCAGGACCCCGTGGGGCTATGGTGGGGGGGCAAGTAACCCAGGACCCCTATGGACTACCTCAGGACTTCCATGGGGACCCCCTGCACAGTGCTCCCCACAGAGGCCCATGGCCCCCCCCTGTGTCGCACAGGGGGTCTCTCCAAGCAGCAAGTCAGAGCCCTGCCCAGGGTAGGGCAGGTGGGGGGGCATCACAACCCCCACCTCCCCCAGCCCCTCTCCCTGTCGAGACCTGCCCCACTCATCACATGTCACCACAGCTGGTGACAGGGACATCAGGGACCATCCCCTCCCGCCAGCCCTGGGCAGCCCCCACCTTATTGTAGGACCTACCCAAACCCGGGGTGTCGGGGAGAGGGGGTGCTGCTGGGCCTATTAGGGCATCGCCCCCCCGGACTGAGGGGTACAGGGGGGGTTTGGGAGCAGCCTGAGCTCATGGGGACCCTGACCCATGGGCTCACGGACACCCCATCCCTGAGTCCCCTGCCCCCCACCCTGTAGCCCCCCACCCTGTGGCCCCCCCATCCTGGCAACCATGGGGTGCCAGGGCTGGAGCGGAGTGCCTGGGGGGCTTGGGAAACCTCGGGGTGCCAGGGCTAGAGCTGAGGACCTGGGGGGGCTCTGGGCACACATGGGGGGGGATATTGGGGTGCTGGAGCTGGGGGGGGGCGGGGGCACGGCAGCACCCGCTCTGCCTCCCCCGGCACGCGTGGAGCCGCAGCCCCCGGGGAATATTAATAAGCCTTTATGTAACGCTGTAGGTGTGCGCAGCACCCACCGCCGCTGCACCGGCACCGGGGGGGCAGGTGGGAACCCCCCCACCCTGGGGTGCCATCCCCAAGCCCCCCACCTCGGCCCACCCCACCCCCCCCCAGCAGCTCAGCCAGGTCCCCTCTTGCCAGGCCATGTCACCTCCTGGCCTCCTCTGGTGAGCACCCATGGGTGCTGCTGGGGGTGCAGCCATTTAGCCCCCAAAAAGGGGCCTGTGCTCCCCCGCCATGGGGGTCCCCCGCTTTGGTGCAGGGTGTGGGGGGCACCCATGGGACCCCCACCTTGATGCTGGGGTCAGGGGGGTGGGCTGCGACCCCCAGCACGTGGCATGGGAGGTCCCATACCCCTCTGGGGACAATTTGCGGTCCCCAAACTTTTTTTTGGGGTGGGGGGGCTCAGAGGAGGGCTGGGGGGCTGCGAGTTGCACTAATTTGGGGGGGTGACAGACCCCAAAGTGGGGGGCGGCGGGCGCGGGAGAGGCCGTGGGCTGAGATGCGCGCGAGACAAAGGCGCGCTGCCGGCGGGGAGCAGCTCGTTACCGCTTAATATCGTGATTGATGAGCGCGAAAATAGACTTTTGCAGCAATCTGGAATAATCAGCAGGTTCTGGGCGTTAATTCGGGGGAGTTCAGCCCCCTGGGAGCACAGCCCGGGGGGAGGAAGGGGGGGGGCAGCGGGGGAGCCCAGCCCGCTCCAGAGCTTTTTCCCCTCACCCCCTTCCCCACCCCGGATGAATTAATAAAGCAATTAGTGCCGGACGAGGCGGCCGCACGCTGGAGCTTGGCCACGCCATCACCGTTAGGTTCTGGGGGGGGGGCCGGGGCCGCACATTGGGCCTCCCCCCAGGCCCGGTACCGGCAGGTTGTGCCAAGGGGGGTCTGGGGAGGGGGCTCAGGGCCGCGGCAGCCGCTGTGTGTCGTCCCCCGTCCCCCCCCCCGCCCCGGCATGGCCGGTGACTCATCCCGGAGCAGCCGGCCGTGAGCGGAATGGCAACGGCCGCCCGGCCGCCTCCTTCCCTCGCCCCATTAATTTTTCCCCAAGATGCTGCACGGGAGAAAAATAAACACCCTGAGATGGGGGAAAGGGGGGGCCGGGGGGGGGGGGGGGGAAAAGTGACTCAAAACGGCCCCAGGCAGGAGAAGGGAAACTGAGGCACGGGGCTGGCTAGGGTCATTGCGAAGAGAAGCAGCGGCTTTAATTAAAGCTGGTAAATCACACCGGCAGCTCCAGTCCCTGCTTGTCCCAGTCCCCCGAGGCCCCGAGCACCCCCAGTGTCATGTCCCCCCCCCCAAACTCCCCCGGGGTTATTTCTTGCTGGGGACACAGGGCCTGGCACCCACCCTGGGGTGCTGGCACAGAACCAGCCCCAAATATTCCCCGGGTCCCCGAGTCGGACACAGCCATCGGGGGGAAAAGTGATGTGGCAGTGGCTGGGGGACAGGACAGGGACAGTTGGGGACACCATGGTGGCACCCAGCAGTAGAGGGGGATTGTGGGGGTCCCATGGGGGGCAGTTGGAGGGGGGGGGGGGTCAGTGCGAGGGGCCCCTGCTGAGCAGGTTTTCCCGGCACACCTCGCGGTAGGCGTTACGGAGCAGGACATAAGGGAAGCAGGTCTCCAGCATGTCCACCGTCAGGAAGGACGACTCCGCCACGATCTAAATGAGGGGGGCACACAGCATCAGCAGCCCCCCCACACCTCAGTTTTACCCCCCCCCCCCCCGGCCCCCGGAAAGGGAAGCCGGCCCCCAGCCCCTCTTCAGTAGCTCTGGGCGCTCCCTCCCCGGATGGCTCATGTGCCCCAACTCCAGATTGAAATATTTGCATTTAAATTGCTTTGCAGCAGGGCAAGCACTCCCTGAATACCAATCCCCCCCCTTTCCCCCCCCCCCCCCCTCGGCCATCACAGCCTCTCCCCGGGGGTGTTGGGGGCAGAATTTGGCCCCCCCCAGACCCAACGGAAGCTGGGCAAGGGCTGAGCACCCAGAGCCGGCTGCGGTCGAGCGGCTGGAGCTGCCTGAGAAAAGCTGGAGCCCAGCAGAGACACGGAGCTGGGATGTGCCCGCTCAGGAGAACCCCACAGCCCCCCCAGGGCACGCCACAACCAACCCAGGGGCACCCCATAACCCACCCGGGGGCACCCCACGGCCCACCCGAGGGCATCCCAGGGCCCTGCCATCTCTTACCAGCTGCATGAGCAGGGAGATGGAGTCGCGGTTCCTGGCTCGCAGCTTGTCCGTCTCCTGGCCCAGCTGCAGGAGGCTGACGGAGGCCAGCTGAGGGACAGATCCAGATCAGTGCTGGGGACAGTGACAATCCCCCGGGGTCCACCCCCGCCGGGCAAGCTCTGCCCTCCCCCCAAGCTTCTCTCACCAGCAGGAACTCCTTGAGGTGGGTCTCGATATTCTTGTTGTGGACGGTGAAGAGGGCGGCTGAGACATGGATGATGGCCTTGGCCAGGCAGTGGATGTTGTTGTTGTAGCCTGGGGACAACAGGGAGGTTGGGGACAATGGGGAGGTTGAGGACAACAGGTAGATTGGGGACACAGGCAGGCTGGGAACTGAGGTAGGTTGGGGATAGAGGTAGTAGGTTGGGGACACAGGTAGGTTGGGGACATGGGTAGGTTGGGGACAGAGGTAGGTTGGGGACAGAGGTAGTAGGTTGGGGACAGAGGTAGTAGGTTGGGGACACGGGTAGGCTGGGGACATGGGTAGTAGGTTGGGGATATGGGTAGGTTGGGGACAAAGGTAGTAGGTTGGGGACATGGGTAGGCTGGGGACACAGGTAGGTTGGGGACAGAGGTAGTAGGTTGGGGACACAGGTAGTAGGTTGTGGACATGGATAGCAGGTTGGGGACATGGGTAGGTTGGGGACAGAGGTAGTAGGTTGGGGACAGAGGTAGGTTGGGGACAGCAGAGGGTCTCTGCTGTGCCCACCTCCCTTGGCTGCAGTTATGGGCCACCATCCCCTCCAGCCCTGGGTCCTGCTGTCCCCACCGCTGTGGCCATGGGGCACCCATGACTTTGGGGGTCCCAGCACACACAAGGTGTGACACTGTGGGGGTCAGGGTCATGGGGACACAGCCAGGACTGGGGACAAGGGGACGTGGTGAAGCCTCACCATCCATCTCGGTGTTGTAGACAGAGGCCGGGTCAGAGGCCAGCAGGGGCAGGGACACAGCCACGAAGACCAGGAGCAGGCAGGCCACCTTGTAGTCCTCCTCTGGGGACGTGCCATCTGCCAGGGAGGAAGGTGACACTGGATGGGGGTCCAAGAGGGGACCCCGGGGAGGTGGCAGGTGGTAGAGGAAGGGTTAAGCAGGGCTGGGGGTCCCAGATCTCAAGGACGGTCCCCATGACCCCGGCAGAAGCCCCTGGTACCCGTCTTGCTGCCAGCGAGGACGTTGACCAGCGCGGGGTCCACCTCGCAGGGGATCCCCGCAGCCGAGGCCAGCTCGAAGATGCTCAGGGTCACCTGTGGGGACATGCAGACTCAGGGCTGGGGACACAGGGCATGGAAGACCAGGTGATGCTACGCGATGCCACACGGTGTCACACAATGCCACACAGCACCACACAGTGCCACGCAATGTGGCAGGCAGGGGACAGCCCTGCCTGGGGACAGCTGTCCCAAGCACTGGAGGTGCCACCCTGTCCCCTGTCCCCCTCTGTCCCCACCTGGATGTCAGTGTCAGGGGTGACAACGTCCGTCAGACACTCGATGGGGCCCATCAAGAAAGGGCAGTGGTGGGAGAAGACCTGCAGAGAGAAGGTGGGTGCTCAGGGGGATGCTGCTGACCCCTGAGGCTGTGGGACTGTGGGTGGGGGACCCATGGGGGGGGAGACACATGGGGTGGGGGTCCCCTGGGTGGGGGACCCCTGGGGTGGGGGGCACCCACCTCCCGCAGGCCCTGCTGGGCCATGGCGCGGAAGCTGAGGATCTCCCCAATGATGGTCATGCGCTTCAGGACATTTTCGGCCGCTGCGGGAGGAGAGAGGTGAGTGGGGACACGTGTGGGGACACGTGTGGGGACATGTCCTGGCCCCACACCCCCCCGCTGTGTCCCCAGTCCCCCCCCACACTCACAGGTCAGGCGGGGCAGCAGAGTTGCCATCTGCTCCGGCTTGCAGGAGCTGGAGCGCAGCTGCACCAGCGTGTCCATGTTCTCGTTGACCAGCTTCTGCGAGGGACACGAGGCCGGTGGCATTGGGGACACAGCCAGCTGGGAGGGACCCATCCTCCAAGGCTGGCCAGCAAGCCCAAGGGACAGGCAGGGGACTGGGGTGGCCCCAGGGTGGCCCCATCACCTCCAGAACCTGGTCCCAGCCCCCCAACCCTGGTCCCCAGCCCCCCGATGCCAGTCTCGGTCCCCTGCCCCTGGTGACAGCCCCACCTTCAGCTCGGTGACCTGGGAGCCCACATGCCACATCAGGTTGTCACTCAGGAACTTCATCCCATAGGGCCCGATGAGCTCGGCCAGTGCCCGCATCTCTGCGGGGAGGGGGACAATGACAAGGACGGGGACATCAGTGGGGTCTGGGGGGTGGGTGACGTTTCCCCCGCCACAGTGTCCCCCCGTGTCCCTCACCTGAGACATCGGAGAACTCGGCGGCACTGAAGGGGGGCTCTCCCTCCCGGGGCACCGTGGTGAAGGCCTGCAGGGCCGGGGCCAGGACGATGGCCCCCGTGCTGGCCTGACGCAGCAGGGCCTCCAGGTACCTGGGGACACTGAGCTGCTGCCACCACCCAGGACCCATGACCACCTCCCCTGAGGGATGGAGGGTCCCGGGGTGGCACCCACCAGTTGGTGTAGATGGTGGTGAGGGTCTGGTCGCCGGCGGCGTCGCGGGGCTGCGTCTGCTGCAGGAGGACACTGCGGATGATGCGCCCCGTGTCCAAGCCCACCAACTGTCCCAGTGACTGGATGAAGGTGACGTAGGCGCTCAGTCCCACCAGCACCTCCGAGGGACGGGCCACCTCCTGCGTGGCCTGGCTGTAGCCCGCCATGGCCACGATGGCTCTGCGGAGACAGGAGGGGGCTGTCCGGGGGACGGTGGCCATGTCCCCTCCCCAGGCAGCACCCACAGGCCACCCGTTGTGTCCCGTGTCCCCAGCATGGTCCCTACTTGGTGAAGCGTGTCTCCAAGTGGCTGCTGAGGTACTCGGCTGGTGTCACTATGTGCTCGAAGACGGTGAAGTTGGGGACATGGTTGAGGCTCAGGGACAGCTCGGCCAGTACCAGGTGCAGCTTGTCCATGCTGGGGTGGGGGGACAGAAGCCATTAGCCACACCATGGCCCCCTGGAGACAACCCCACCACACGCCGTGTCCCCACATCACATCATGCCCACACCCAACGTCTGGTGGCCACTGCACCCTGCCAGCCCACCCTCGCCAGCCCTGGGTGGCTCTTACTTGGTGGTCAGGGTCCGGTCCTTCCTCTGACTCTCGGCCCCCGGTTTGTTCCGCTCGGGTTCCCCCTTCTTGGCCGGTTGCTTCATGGTCTTCTTGTTGCGAGCTTTGCTGACGGTGGAGGCGCAGTGCTTGGGCAGCAGCTGCAGGCACAGGCAGCGTGTTACCACCGGCCACAGCACCCAAATGGGGCCACCAGGACCAGAGGCCACCATCCCCAAGGTTGAATTTAGGGGGACACCCTGCCAGGCCTTGGGACACCCCCAAGCTGTCCCAAAGCTTTGGAGAACATGGAGGCCAAGGAGGCCACAGAGATCACAAAGGTCAGGATACCCCAAAGGCCATGGAGACTGTGAAAGCCACAAGGCCGTGGAGACCCTAAAGACTACAGAGATCATGGAGACCATAAAGACCCAAAAGGCCACAGAGATCCTGAAGGTGATGAAGACTTCAAGGTCATGGACACCTCGGAGGCCCTGGAGACCCAAAAGGCCACAGAGATCCTGAAGGTGATGGAGACCTCAAGGTTATAGAGACCTCAGAGGGTCTGGAGACCTCAAAGGCCACAGAGATCCTGAAGATGATGGAGACCCCAAGGACATGGAGACCTTGGAGGCTCTGGAGAGCCCAAAGGTCACAGAGATTCTGAAGGTGATGGAGACCCCAAAGGCCATGGAGGTGCCACCCTCACCTGCTCGCTGAGGTTGTGCTGCTCAGCGCAGGCATCCATGACACAGGCGCTGGCCTGACGGGCCATCTCCTCCAGGAACTTGTTGCACATGCCCAGCGCAATGGCCTTCAGGTGGGGATACTGTGGGGGAAAAGCCACCACACCGTCACGGCATGTGGACCATGGCCACATCTGCAGCATGCCACCAGCCACCCCAGGGCTGCCATCATCCCTATGTCCCCTGTGTTCCCCCAGGCAGCAGGACCCACCTCCTCTGGGCACATGGGGTGGACACAGCAGGAAAAGTGGCTGCAGAGCAGGGGGAAGGCGATGCTGTAGCGCAGCATTGAGGGCTCCTCCATCGCCGCCATGAACATCTTCTCCACGGGGCGAGGGTAGAAACTGCAGGGGTGGGGGCAGAGGGGCAGAAGAAGTGGGCACAGAGGGAGAAGAAGGGGACAGAGGGGCAGAAGAAGGGGACAGGGAGGGCAGGAGACAGGATTTGTCTTTCTGGACATGCAGCTCCTGTGACACACGTGTGTTGTCCCTGTCCCCACGTCCACATGGATGTCCACCTGACCTTGCCCAACCTCTCCCATGGGTGACGTCCCCCACAGCCACCTCCGTCCCGTCCCACACTTCTCACCCAACACACACGTGGGCACCTTTCCACAGGTGCTGGGGTGCAGGATGTGGCCCGAAGGTCCCCAGCCAGGGTGACTCCCCCAGGACTGTGGGGAGACTGAGGCAGAGCTCACCACAGGTCGGAGAGGTCGGAGGCCTCGGCCAGCAGCTCCTCCAGGGAGTCCAGCAGTTTGGTGTGGAACACGATGAGGTTCATGACGCGACCCACGTCCGGGTTGGAGCACAGCGGCAGAGAGGCCTTGGCCACACTGGTGTAGGCCTGGGGGGGACAGTGGGGTCAGGGTCAGGGGATGGGGACAGGGACGGGGACAAGGACAGGGATGGGGACAGCAATAGGGAAAGGGATGGGGACGATAGGGAAGGGGATGGGGGACAGTAACAGGGAAGAGGAAGGGGACGGGGACATCAACAGGGAAGGGGACAACAATAGGGAAAGGGATGGGGACAATAGGGAAGGGGATGGGGGACAGTAACAGGGAAGGGGAAGGGGATGGGGACATCAACAGGGAAGGGGACAACAATAGGGAAAGGGATGGGGACAGGTATGGGAACAGGGATGGGACAACAACATGGAAAGGGACGGGGACAGCAACAGGGAAGGGGATAGGGACAGGGATGGTGACAGCAATAGGGAAAGGAATAAGGACATCGATAGGGAAGGGGATGGGGACAGTAATAGGGAAGGGGATTGGGACAGGGATGGGGAGAGAGGAAGGAGACTGGCACAGGGACAGGAACAAGGATGGGGACTGGGATGGGGACACGGACAAGGACAGAGACAGCACCTGCAGCCGGAACCAGTCCAGGCGGAGCGGTGCGAAATCAAACTGCTCCTTGTCATCAACTGGGGGGAAACAGAAACATGGGGGGATGTGGCAGTGGCTGGGGGCCGAGGGGAGTATCAGTCTGGGGGTGCCAGTCCTGGGGATGCCAGTCTGGTGGATGCCAGTCTGGTGGGTGGCAGCGCCCACCCCACAGGACCCCCAGGAACTGCCATCTACCCACTGCCCCCTGACCCCAAGGCCATGCCTGGGTGCACAGAGTGGTCCAGGACCACTGCAGGGCTCCTGGGAACAGGGGACACCCATCCCTGGGCAGGGGGACATGTCAGGGGACATGTCAGGGACATGTGAGGGGACACGGTCCGTACCTTCCTTGACGGAGAGAGCTGAGAGGGAGCTGACGAAGGACGACAGGATGATGGACTCCTCCTCGGGGCACACGGAGAGGTTCTGCGGGGCCGGGGATGGGGCCGGGATGAGGGACAGCCAGGATGGGGCACGGGGGACAGGGCAAGCCCCAAGGGGGGGACACAGATGGGCCCCTTCCAGGGACCCCGCGGTACCTGGATGACTTCGCTGAGCACCAGGGCGTCGAAGCGGGCCAGGTACTGGACGTGGTAGCGCTGGAGCACCCGGACCTGCCGCCGCACCAGGCTCCGCAGCTGCTCCATGTGAAACAGCAGCTCCGCAACGTGGCTGTCACCACAGCCCCCGGAGCCACTGGTCAGTGCCAGTCCTGGCTGTGCCCCCCAAGTTCCCCCAGGGCCAGCTGTGCCCACGGCATTTACCCAGGACAATCCCCACTGTGACACCAGCGTGCCCGCGGCTGCTCCATATGAAACAGCAGCTCCATGACGTGGCTGTCACTGGAGTCACTGGAGCCACCGGTCAGTGCCAGGCCTAGCTGTGCCCCCCAAGTCTCCCCAGTGCCAGCTGTGCCCACAGCATTTCCCCACAGCAATCCCCACCGTGACACCAGCCAGACCTGACAGTGTCCCCCAAGTCCCCCCAGTGCCAGCTGTGCCCACAGCATTTCCCCACAGCAATCCCCACCGTGACACCAGCCAGGCCTGACAGTGTCCCCCAAGTCCCCCCAGTGGTATCCATGCCCATGGCGTTTCCCCAGGGCAATCCCCACTGTGACACCAGCCTGCCCACACAGCTTGGGATGCTCCCCGCGGGCATGGGACCCCCCCTCACCAAGCCATTGTCTGCACACCATGCCAACCTGTCAGCAAAGTCCTCGGGTGTCTTGGTCTTGGTGACGTGCTCGGCGTGACGCACCAGCCAGCTCACCTCATCCCGGCAGAAGGAGAGCGCCATGAAGACAAAGAGGGCCTGGGGCAGAGCAGGGGGTTAGAGGGGACTGAGCACGGGGTGCTGCCACCAAGCAGTGCCACCAGGCTGGCACCAATGGCCCTGGGCTGGCACTGATGGCCCTGGGCTGGCACCGATGGCCCTGGGTGCTGTCACCACATGTCACCGGGGTGGCACGGGCAGTACCCCCCATTTCACCCCACCACACCCCAGATTGCACCCATTTAACACCCCCACAGATATGCACAGCCTGGGCCCCTTGTACCCACCCCCTGCCCCCACCCCCTGCACCCCCATCCCTGTCCCCCTGTCCCCCTCTTTGTCCCCCGTGCTCACCTTGGGTCCCAGCAGCCCGGGCTGGTCCTCCAGCAGCGCCTGCAGCTCCCGCAGGGCCCCGCGCAGGTACACCCGCCGGCCCCGGTGCAGGGACCCACTGCAGGGGGATTTGGGGGGGGGGGGGGGGACATCAGGGTCACAGCCACCCCACAGGCCCCCCAGCCGTCCCACTGACCCAGTGGGGACATTGCGGGCAGCACGTGGGGGCCACTGTGGACCTGATCGGGGCACCCCAGACACCCCCCCGCAGGGTGCTGGCACCCCCTGGGACACCCACAGCTCTCTGAGACTCACGGCACCCCCAGGACCCTCCGATCCTTCGGGATGCCCTGGGACCTCCCAGCTCCCCAGAGACCCTGGGACCCGCCCCAGCCCCCCCAGACCTGTTGCCCCCCAACCTGTGAGCCACGGCATGTTCCTTGCACTCCTTGAGATCGGCCACCCGCTTCCCGTACCTGCAAGAGGGTCATGGCAGGGCAGTGCCTGGCATGGCATCCGGCACAGCCCCTGGCACCCACAGAGCCCCTGGCACAGGACCTGGCACCCAGCAGAGCTGGTGGCAGAGCCCTCCAGCCCCTGCCACACACTGTGGCATCCCCCAGCACCCCCCCGGGCACCCAGCATGGCACCCAGGAGACCTCCAGGCACCCAGGAGACCCCCTGGCACCCACAGAGCCCCTGGCAGCCAGCAGAACTGCTAGCACAGCCCCCCCAGACCCTGCCACACACTGCGGCACCTGGCACCCCCCAGCACGGCACCCAGGAGAGCCCCTGGCACCCCACAGAGTCCCTGGCACAGCCTCTGGCACCCTGTAAAGTCTCCTGGCACCCAGCAGAGCTGCTGGCAGAGCCCCCCAGCCCCTACCACCCTCCATCGCAACCCCCTGACACCCAGCATGACACCCAGCACAGCCCCAGATATCCCACAGAGCCCCTGGCACAGCCCCTGGCACCCAGTACAACCTCCTGGAACCTTGTAAAATCTCCTGCCACCCAGTGCAGCCCCTGGCACCCAGCAGAGCTGCTGGCAGAGCCCCCCAGCCCCTGCCAACCACTGTGGCACCCCACCAGCACCCAGCATGGCACCCAGAAGAGCCCCAGGCACCCACAGAGCCCCTGGCACAGCCCCTGGCACCCAGGGCAGGCCCTGGCACCCAGCAGAGCTGCTGGTAGAGCCCCCCCAGTCCCTGGCACCCGGCACAGCCCCAGTGCTGGCATGGACGTTACCCCTTGAGGCTGCCAAACAGCTCCTCGGTGACCTTGTGGACCTGGAGGGCCTCATCGCGGAGGAGGGTGATGAAGAGCGAGCCCTGCAGCGCCAGCCGCCACAGCTCCAGGCACTGCGGGGATGAGCCCAGTGCCCCCGGGCACACCAGGAACCCCACTGCGGGCACAGCCATCAGGCGGGCAGGGGCTGCCCACACTGCCAGCCCCGCAGCGGCCACGGGGACAGCCCCAAACTGGGAGCCAGGCCGCCCACGAGGGGCTGGGGACCCTGTGCCCGCATGGGGCTGGGGACCCACGGGCACCGCGAGGACTCACTGAGGATCCAGCGCTCCATCACCTCCAGGGACAGGTACTCGCAGGCCATCTGGGGGGACAGGCGTCACCGTGTCACCGTCCCCAGCCCTCCCGCAGGCTCCCCCCGGTCCCCACAGCGCGGTGGCACTCACGGTGTCAGAGCTGGCGGGGCTGAGCATGGTGCCGGCGGTGCTGAGCAGGCTGAGGAGCTGGTCGCTCCGCCACTGCTCAGCCCCCTGGTTCCTCCGGGCGAAGAGGAAATGGAGGGACATGAGGGCACTGGTGACAGCCTGGGGGACAAGGGGACATCACTGGGGGGCCATGGGATGGTTTGGGGCAGGATGTGGCCCCGCTGGTTGGGGGGAGCCCTATCCCACCTTGGTGTGAGGCCCAAATTCCTCCGTCAGCTTCTTGAGGGGGTGGTCGTACTCCAGCACCATCTGTCCCAGGCGGGCGAAGCTGGGGTCACTGCGGGGACAGCGGCACAGGGGGGGTTGGGGATGGTCCTTGAGGACAACCCCGGTGGGGACGGCCCCATTGGGGACACACAACTCACCTGGTGCCGTGGCTCATCTCGTGGGCGCAGTGGTACATGCCGATGAGCAGCTGGCGGTCCTCGGTGCGGGCCAGCAGCAGGACCAGGGACACATAGGTGACAACCAGGTCCAGGTAGCTCTTGGTGAAGTCATAGTTGACGTGCTGGGGAGGGGACAGCCGTGAGCACGGGGGCACAGCCATGGCACCCCCAAAGGACCCCCCAGACCCTTCCCCGATGCCCCACTCACGATATCGAAGTAGCACTGGCTGGCATCAATGGTGTTCAGCAGCTCGTAGACGTGGTCCTGGCAGGGAGGGGACAAGGGGACTTGTCACTGCTGTCCCCTCCAGGGCTGAAATACCAGCGCTCCCCCCACAAAACCCCGCTCTGCCCCCCCCACTCCAGCTCACCCTGAACTCCAGGACATCCAGGAAGGAGTGATAGAAGGGTCCCAGTGCCCGGACGATGTCCCCCTTGTCCTTGTGCACCGGCCCCAGGTGTTGCTGCAAAGGGACAGAAGGGACACTCAGGGTGTGGTGACACAGGGGGGACACCCAGGGTGGGGTGACACGGGGCAGGGGGTGGTGGGATGACCAAGGGAGGAGGACGGAGGGGAAGTCAGGTGGAGGTGACACAAGGTGGGGTGACACAGACTGGAGCGACACATGGGGGACAGTGTGGACGCTGGAGGGTGGGACAACCCAGGATGAGGATGGTGAGGACACTTGTGGGGGGTGACATGGGGTAGGGGGCAGATGGGACACCCAGCTAGAGTGAGATGAGGTGGGGGGACAGGGGGTCGGGGACAGAAGGGACAGAGGGGACCTCACCGTGCTGCTCCGCACATCCAGGTGAGGAAACTTCTTGTTGATGAACTTGATGGAGGGCTCCATGACCTTGTCACTGAGGAAGGGTGGCCGCGTCTTGGGGTCCGAGCAGGTCTGTGGGGACCCCCCCCGGCATCAGAACCCCCCCCAAAACTCCCTCCTGGCCTCAGACCCCCCCATCAGCCTCCCCCTGCCCCAGCAATCCCCCCAACCCCCTCTTTCTTCACGACCCTCGTTCTGGGAAGAAACCATGCTCTTCCCCATTAGATGCCAGGGGACAATCCCAGTGTCCCATCCCAGTGTCCAGGGGGTACCCCAACCCTTCCACCCCCCCCCTTCCCAGGGGACCCAGGCATCCGGGGCCCCTCCCACCCCCACCCCGCACCCACCTTCTTGATGTTGTAGATGCGGACGAGGACGCCCCGTCCCCGTTCATTGAGGATCGTCAGCTTCTCGGCGAACTTGTTCTGGTAGACAGAGGGCAGCGACATGGTGACAAAGTGCTGGGGGGGGAGTGACACTCTCTGTGTCCCCCAGGTCCCCCGATCAGCCCTGCGGCCCCAACACCCAACTTCCCCTTCCTGGGCTTCCTGGGCTGGGCCCCGAGCTGGGGCCACCACCACGTGACGCCACTGCCACCATCCTGTGACACCGCCACCACTCCATGACGCCGCCGCCGGCGCCTGACGCCATGGCTGTGCGACACCACGGCCATGTAGGTCCGGCCGTGGCCGTGCCCACGCTGGCCATGGCCCGTTGATGCTGTCCACAGCCATCAGACACCGGCTGTGACAAGTGACACCATCACGGCCATACAGCCACAGCCATCCAGCACCAGTCCCAGCCGTGACATCTTCACCAGGACCGTGTATTGCCGGCCATCACCATGTGACAGTGGCCAGAGCCAGGTAACGCTGGCCAGGGCCATACGGCACCAGCCATGGCCCTACAGCAGCACCCAGGGCCCTGCAACACCCGCTGTGGCCCGTATAGTGCCAACCAGGCCCGTATAGGACCAACCAGGCCCATATAACGCCCACAAGGCCCATATAAGCACCAACCAGGCCCATATAGCATCAATCAGGCCCGTATAGCATCAATCAGGCCTGTATAACGACAACCAGGCCCATATAATGCCCACCAGGCCCATATAATGCCAACCAGGCCTGTATAACGCCCACCAGGACCATATAAAGCCAAACAGGCCAATATAGCACCAGCCAGGCCCATATAGCGCCAACCAGGACCATATAGCACCAACCAGGCTCATATAATGCCAACCAGGCCTGTATAACGCCAACCAGGCCTGTATAAAGCCAAACAGGCCAATATAGCACCAGCCAGGCCCATATAGCGCCAACCAGGCCCATATAACGCCCACAAGGCCCATATAAGCACCAACCAGGCCCATATAGCATCAATCAGGCCCGTATAGCATCAATCAGGCCTGTATAACGACAACCAGGCCCATATAATGCCCACCAGGCCCATATAATGCCAACCAGGCCTGTATAACGCCCACCAGGACCATATAAAGCCAACCAAGCCCATATAACATCCACAAGGCCCATATAAGCACCAACCAGGCCCGTATAGCATCAATCAGGCCTGTATAATGACAACCAGGCCCATATAATGCCAACCAGGCCTGTATAACACCCACCAGGACCATATAAAGCCAAACAGGCCAATATAGCACCAGCCAGGCCCATATAGCGCCAACCAGGACCATATAATGCCAACCAGGCCTGTATAATACCCACAAGGCCCATATAAGCACCGACCAGGCCCGTATAATGCCCACCAGGACCATATAAAGCCAACCAGGACCATATAAAGCCAAACAGGCCCATATGGCACCAACCAAGCCCATATAGCACCAACCAGGCCCATATAATGCCAACCAGGCGCATATAGCACCAACCAGGCCTGCATGGCACCAACCAGGCCTGTATAACGCCAACCAGGCCCATATAGCACCAACCAGGCCCGTATAACACCCACAAGGCCCATATAAGCACCAACCAGGCCCGTATAGCATCAATCAGGCCTGTATAATGACAACCAGGCCCATGTAATGCCCACCAGGTCCATATAACGCCAACCAGGCCTGTATAATGCCCACCAGGCCCGTATAGTGCCAACCAGGCCCATATAATGTCAACCAGGCCCATATAGCACCAACCAGGCCCGCATGGCACCAACCTGGCCCGTATAGCACCATCCACAACCATATAGTGCCAACCAGGACCATATAGCGCCAACCAGGCCTGTATAACAACAACCAGGCCTGTATAGCACCAACCAGGACCATACAGCACCAACCAGGCCCGTATAACACCCACCAGGACCATATAAAGCCAACCAGGACCATATAATGCCCACCAGGTCCATATAACACCAACCAGGCCCGTATAACACCCACCAGGACCATATAAAGCCAAATAGGCCAATATAGCACCAGCCAGGCCCATATAGCGCCAACCAGGCCCGTATAACGCCCACAAGGCCCATATAAGCACCAACCAGGCCCATACAGCATCAATCAGGCCTGTATAATGACAACCAGGCCTATATAATGCCCACCAGGTCCATATAATGGCAACTAGGCCCATATAGCACCAACCAGGCCCGTATAATGCCCACCAGGACCATATAAAGCCAACCAAGCCCATATAGCACCAACCAGGCCCATATAATGCCAACCAGGCCCATATAGCACCAACCAGGTCCATATAAAGTCAACCAGGCCCGTATAACGCCCACCAGGCCCGTATGGCACCAACCAGGCCCATAAAGCGCCAACCAGGCCCGCATAACCCCAACCCGGCCCGTATAGCACCAACCACAACCATATAGCGCCAACCAGGACCATATAGCGCCAACCAGGCCTGTATAATGACAACCAGGCCTGTATAGCACCAACCAGGACCATACAGCACCAACCAGGCCCGTATAACGCCCACCAGGACCATATAAAGCCAACCAGGCCTATATAATGCCCACCAGGTCCATATAACACCAACCAGGCCCATATAAAGTCAACCAGGCCCGTATAACGCCCACCAGGCCCGTATGGCACCAACCAGGCCCATAAAGCGCCAACCAGGCCCGCATAACCCCAACCCGGCCCGTATAGCACCAACCACAACCATATAGCGCCAACCAGGACCATATAGCGCCAACCAGGCCTGTATAATGACAACCAGGCCTGTATAGCACCAACCAGGACCATACAGCACCAACCAGGCCCATATAACGCCCACCAGGACCATATAAAGCCAACCAGGCCTATATAATGCCCACCAGGTCCATATAACACCAACCAGGCCCATATAAAGTCAACCAGGCCCGTATAACGCCCACCAGGCCCGTATGGCACCAACCAGGCCCATATAGCGCCAACCAGGCCCGCATAACCCCAACCCGGCCCGTATAGCACCAACCACAACCATATAGCACCAACCAGGACCATATAGCACCAACCAGGCCTGTATAATGACAACCAGGCCTGTATAGCACCAACCAGGCCCATACAGCACCAACCAGGCCCGTATAACGCCCACCAGGACCATATAAAGCCAACCAGGCCAATATAGCACCAACCATGCCCGTATAGCACCAACCAGGCCCATATACCACCAACCAGGCCCGCATAACCCCAACCAGGCCCGTATAGCATCAACCAGGCCTATATAATGCCAACCAGGCCCATGTAATGCCCACAGGGCCCATATAGCACCAACCAGGCCCCTATAATGGCAACCAGGCCCGTATAACGCCATTCAGAGCCCTATAAGGTAGTGCAGGGCCCTATAATAGCACCCAGGGCCCATATACCACTGCTGAGGGGCCCCATAACACTGCCTGGACCCATATACCATGTCCAGAGCACATATAGCACCGCCCGGGGCCCATAGAACACCACTGAGGCTCCTATAGCACCTCCTGGGTCCCATATAAGATTACCTAGGCTTGTATAGCAGCACTCAGGGCTCATATAAGACCGCCTAGGGCCCATATCACCTGGGCCCCATAGCACCGCACAGGGCCCCTATAGCACGACCCAGGGCCCATATAGCACCACCCAGGGCCGTGTAACATTGCCTGGGCCCTTATAGCACCCCATGGCTTGTATAGCACCCCCATGGCCCCTGTAGCACCCCTACAGCACCCCTATAGCACCTCCATGGCCCTTATAGCACCCCTATAGCACCCCATGGTCCCTATAGCACCCCATGGCCCCTATAGCACCCCTATATTACTGCTATAGCACCCCACTATCCCTATAGCACCCCCTAGACCCCTATAGCACTACTGTGTGTCCAATAGCACCCCCACGGCCCCTGTAGCAATCCTATAGCATCCTATAGCTCCTCCACAGACCCTATAGCACCCCTATAGTACTTCTATAGCATCCCATGGTCCCTAAAGCACCGCCATGGCCCCTATTGCACCCTATAGCGCCCCTATTGCACCCTATAGCACCCCTATAGCACCCCATGGCCCCTATTTCACCTTATAGCACCCCTACAGAACCCCTATAGCACCCCATGATCCCTATAGCACCCCCTAGACCCCTATAGCACCCCTGTGTGCCCTATAGCAGCCCCACAGCCCCTGTAGCACCCCTAGAGCATCCTATATAGCACCTCTATAGTACTTCTATAGCACTCCTATGGCTCCTATAGCACCCCATCGTCCCTAAAGCACCGCCATGGCCCCTATTGCACCCTATAGCACCCCTATAGCACACCCATCGTCCCTATAGCACCCCTATAGAACCCCATGGTCCCTATAGGACACCCATGGTCCCTACAGCGCCCCTGTAGAACCCCATGGTCCCTATAGCACCCCTATAGAACCCCATGGTCCCTATAGCACTCCCATGGTCCCTACAGCACCCCTATAGAACCCCATGGTCCCTATAGCACCCCTATGGTCCCTACAGCACCCCTATAGAATCCCATGGTCCCTATATAACCCCATGGTCCCTATAGGACACCCATGGTCCCTACAGCACCCCTGTAGAACCCCATGGTCCCTATAGCACCCCTATGGTCCCTACAGCACCCCTATAGAACCCCATGGTCCCTATAGCACTCCCATGGTCCCCTACAGCACCCCTATAGAACCCCATGGTCCCTATAGAACCCCATGGTCCCTATAGCACCCCTATGGTCCCTACAGCACCCCTATAGAATCCCATGGTCCCTATAAGACCCCCATGGTCCCTACAGCACCCCTATAGAACCCCATGGTCCCTATAGCACCCCTATGGTCCCCTACAGCACCCCTATAGAACCCCATGGTCCCTATAGCACTCCCATGGTCCCTACAGCACCCCTATAGAACCCCATGGTCCCTATAGCACCCCTATGGTCCCTACAGCACCCCTATAGAACCCCATGGTCCCTATAGCACTCCCATGGTCCCTACAGCACCCCTATAGAACCCCATGGTCCCTATAGAACCCCATGGTCCCTACAGCACCCCTATAGAACCCCATGGTCCCTATAGCACCCCTATGGTCCCTACAGCACCCCTATAGAATCCCATGGTCCCTATAAGACCCCCATGGTCCCTACAGCACCCCTATAGAACCCCATGGTCCCTATAGCACCCCTATGGTCCCTACAGCACCCCTATAGAACCCCATGGTCCCTATAGCACTCCCATGGTCCCTACAGCACCCCTATAGAACCCCATGGTCCCTATAGCACCCCTATGGTCCCTACAGCACCCCTATAGAACCCCATGGTCCCTATAGCACTCCCATGGTCCCTACAGCACCCCTATAGAACCCCATGGTCCCTATAGCACTCCCATGGTCCCTACAGCACCCCTATAGAACCCCATGGTCCCTATAGAACCCCATGGTCCCTACAGCACTCCCATGGTCCCTACAGCACCGCTATAGAACCCCATGGTCCCTATAGAACCCCATAGCACGGCCCGGGCCCACCCAGCCGCTCCGCGGGCGCCCCTCGCGGCTGCCCGGCCCTGTTGCCATGGCGACGGCGGCGCGCGGCGCCCCCCGCCCCTCCCCAGGTCGTACCGGAAGCCGGGCCCCGTTGCCGTGGCGACGCGGCGGCGCGCGAGGCCGGTTGGGCCGGACCCGAGCTCGCCATGGAAAAGGAGCAGCTCGTCCAGTGCCCCTACGACAGGAGCCACCTCATCCGCGTGTCCCGGCTGCCCTACCACCTCGTCAAGTGCCAGCGGGTGAGCTGCGCCGCGGCCGGGGCCTGCTGGGGGCCGGGAGCTATGGGACCTTGGGGGCTGGGGCCTGCTGGGGGACGAGGCTGGGACCTCCCGTGGGCTGGGGCCTGCTGGGAGCTGAGACCTGTGGGGGCATGGGGCTTGCTGGGGGCCGGAGGCTACGGGGCCCGGGGCCTGCCGGGGGCTATGGAGGCTTGGGCCTGCTGGGACCGGCCGGGGGCTACGGGGGCTGGGGCCTGCTGTGGGATGAGGCTGGGACCTATGGGGCATTGGGGCCTTCCTGGGACCAGGGGCTATGGGGGCTTGGGGCCTGCTGGGGGCTGGGGCCAAGGCAAGGCCAAGGCCTGCTGGGGGCTGGGCTTGGGACCTGCGGGGGCCTGGGGCCTGCTGGGGACCAGGGTTGGTCTGAGACCTACTGGGGCCTGGGGCCAGGACCTGCCGGGGCCTTGGGGCCTGCCGGGTGCCGAGGGCTACGGGGGCTTGGGGCCTGCCGGGTGCCGAGGGCTACGGGGCCTTGGGGCCTGCCGGGTGCCGAGGGCTACGGGGCCTTGGGGCCTGCCGGGTGCCGAGGGCTACGGGGGCTTGGGGCCTGCCGGGTGCCGAGGGCTACGGGGGCTTGGGGCCTGCCGGGTGCCGAGGGCTACGGGGGCTTGGGGCCTGCCGGGTGCCGAGGGCTACGGGGGCTTGGGGCCTGCCGGGTGCCGAGGGCTACGGGGGCTTGGGGCCTGCCGGGGGCTATGGGGGCTTGGGCCTGCTGGGGGATGAGGCCGGGACCAATGGGCCATTGGGGCCTTCCTGGGACCAGGGGCTATGGGAGCTTGGGGCTTTCTGGGGCCAAGGCAAGGCCAAGGCCTGCTGGGGGCCAGGGCTGGGGCCTTCTGGGAGCTTGGTCTGAGACCGGGTGGGGCCTGCTGGGGGGCTGGGGGTCAGCCAGCTCTGAGGCAGAGGCTCCTGCCCTCCCCCTCCAACCCCGCACCTCTTGCCTCTCCTCGCGCCCCCCCAGAACAACCCGCAGGTGGCCCGCACGCTGGCCACTTGCCCCTTCAACGCCACGCACAAGGTGCCCCGGGCCGAGCTGCAGAGCCATGTCGCCTCCTGCCCCAACAAGTTCCAGGTCGACCCCCGCAACGGTACAGCGTGGGTTCCCCCTCACCACCCCAGCAGCTATGCTCCGCTATGTCCCCCCCTACAACTGTCCCCTCTGTCCCCACAGAGATGAATGCACCCCTTGGCAACAAGATGAAGCAGATGGAGGTCCCCTCGACCTGGCAGCCCCCCCCGTGCCAGGAGGACTGGGAGGCTGGTGAGTGTCCCTGGGGTGCTGCTCAGTGCTCCCCACTTCCGTCTCCCCCAAGGCTGCCACATTCCCATCTCCTCACCCTTCACAGAGCTGGAGGATGCCCCGCCATTCATCCTCAACATCAAGCCGAACAACCCGCTGCTCCCGTGCCACAGGTAGGAGGCCACAGGGCCAGGGATGTCCCCTCATCCAAGTGTG